>NC_073241.2:87382272-87685303 GCF_029281585.2 Gorilla gorilla gorilla | reverse complement strand
CCTGTCCTATGGGCATTATGACAGCAAAATCAGATGCTGAGTTTTGCTAGAAGATTGTTTAGAAAAAGAGGCTTTATTCTGACAGAAACGACATTCCTAAATGTCATCTTCCAGGTAATTCAACCCATTTGGAATGTATGTGTCAGCCTGATAAAGCCTCTTCAAAAGATAGGTATTCTGCAGTTTTCACAGACTGAATTTTGTGGAAAGGCAAATGACTTGAACCGTTTCATTGATGTGTACTGCTCTACAGCTTTCCATTGAGTAAACCTTGATGAATTATGGAGCGATGGTAGAAACGTAGCATGAACAGCTAAGGAGGCACTCGTAAACAAATCCTTTTCTTAAATGGTTTTTGGTCACTTAATTTATGCTATATCTCTTTAACAGAATCTTTCAATATGGTTGTGCAAAGGCAAAATGAATTTTAATCTCCAAGTCAATGGCCACAAATATCATATTGGCACAGCTTAGTTGCATCAAGCTCTGTACAGTGTATAATGGAGCCTCGGGGGTGCTGTTCTAGTCAAGTGAAATGAGGAAATGTTTGGGCAGAGCGCTGGAGTAACTGCAGAACTGATCAGCAGTAAGGAAAAGCCCAGGCATCTAGCAGGTAGTTACCTTCTTCCACCTTCCAGTAAGCCGGAGTTGGGCTAGCCTCAGGCCGGTGGGGGTGGAAAGCTGGAGGGGGGGGCACCTACTGCTCCTCAAGTGAGTTCACTTCACTTTCTGATCAAGCACAACGACTTCCTAAGAGCTTCACCACTGATCCTCCATGAACCTGATTTCAAGTCACCAAGTATCAAGCATCTGCTATATATCATACTACGTCTATGACACCACAAGTGAAATAGTCAGTGATTTTTACTATTTTAACGCATGCTACGACAGCCCTTTGTAATTGTGTTTTTCTGTTTTTGGCTCCTTGCAGTATATGAAACACATTCACAACATTCTTTTTCGGTTGACCTAAGCATCACGTCTCCAGCCAGAAAACTGTCACAATATTGTGTGCAATGCTCTCCATGTGTCACAGACCAAGATGTGTTACCAGTAAAGACCTGTTTTAGAAAAATGATCAGTATTATTCACACCTGTCTTAAAACTGGGATTGTGATGTATAAAAAATACTATAAAGGAAACCTTTTTCTTTTTTTTTTGAGACAGCCTCCTCTGTTGCCCAGGCTGGAGTGCAGTGGTATGATCTTGTCTCACCGCAACCTCCACCTCCCAGGTTCAAGAGATTCTCCTGCCTCAGCCATCCGAGTAGCTGGGATTGCAGGTGCACGCCACCACACCCAGCTAGTTTTTACTTGTATTTTTAGTAGAGACGGGGTTTCATCACGTTGGCCAGGCTAATCTCGAACTCCTGACCTCAACTGATCCTCCCACCTCCGCCTCCCAAAGTGCTGGGATTACAGGTGTAAGCCACTGCACCAAGCCGGAAACTATTATTTTGTTTTTCATGGGAAAAAGAGGTGTGGCCTCTCTCTCATTTTAGTAAATTCTCTTAAGTGTAAAATAATAAATAAATAGTATATTAAGGAAAAAAGTAGGGTATACACATACATGAAAGCAGGAAAAATACTTTATGCTTACTATGAAATTCTGGACAGTTGACAAATCTGCCCATTTTTTGATAAAAGACAAAAACTAAGTCTCTGCACCTTGAAATATCTGGTTTAAAGAAAGGGTAGCTCACTCTTCTAAATACACCTAGGACTTCTACTTTCAGTTGAATTGTAAACTGCTGGTACTTTTGCTTAATTCCATTTATAATAAGCCCTCAACCCCCAGGGCCTGAAAGTGAAATTCTGTTCACAATGTCTCTGCCTCCTAGTAACATCTGAAAAACGTACTATGCCTATGAGATAGTGACCAGTCCTATACGTGTGAGGATTACTTGTGGCCAGACTTCTCAGCAGGTGGCTCATCAACGTGCTTTTGTTTAGTTATGAAATTGTGAAGCCAGGGAAACCTGGTGGGACTTTCTGTTCATGAACCAAATGAAAGCAAAGACCAAGATACTACCAAATTGCACTCATGGTTGAAACTTTACATCTATTTGAAGGCTTCTTTTTAATATACTTTTTCAGAAAATTTAAGGGACATAGAAATATGATTCCATGAAGAACACGGCACCTCCAAAAAGAATGAGAAAAAAAAAAAATCCCACTGGCTAAAAAGCAAACTTTTATTAGTTGAACTTTTAGTTGGAACGAGAAACCACACATTTATTCATAGGTGCTGGAGCAAATGTCTATAGCAAATATACTACAATTTCCAGAAAATACATATATATTAGTGCTGTGGGTGCAAGGAAACATGCCGTGAATAGAAAATAAGGTCAGAGCGGGCATCCTGCCATAGGATCCTTGAAGGCAGTGTCTAAAAAACTTACATGCTGCTTCAAGCACTGTTCACAGGTTTTTGACTAAATCATCATTTCTAATCTTATTTTCTATTACCAGAGTGTATTTATTAAATGTGCAAAAGTCAAGGGATCAACAATCAGAATGTGGTTTAAAAATTCAAAAAAAAAAAAACATGTTAATAGGTCACAAGATCAGATTGGGTGAAAGTTTGATGGGCTACTTTAAGCAAACTTGGGGTGAATGCACAGTACCGTATGAAGGCACTGATTCTCTGGTATCATTTTCTCCACATAACACCTGGCTGCCTAGATAAAGAGTAAAATGACAAAGCTTTCACTATGATGTTTGAATTACTCCTTCCCTCTAACCCACAACACCTGTGTGTCCATAACAGCGCCTACTTACTATGATCAATATAAAACGTTCGGCCATCCAAGTGAATTCTTTCTTCCCAGCCAGGCTAGTATCCGGGGAAGGAAGGGAGAGAGAAAATATAAACATTAGCTAGGAGTTCTGAAATCAAAGGCAACATTTAAAAACTATAGGACACCTCTGTACTCTTTTCTGCTAGGGTACATTTATGCATTGAGCGTGAACTAAATATGAACATTTCAAGTTAACTCTTGACCATGTCTAGCAACACGCTTTATCACATGCTCAGGTCTCAGATGCGCTGACTGTATGAAGAACCGGAAATGGGCTGCTAGCTCAAAAGCTTCAAAGGGAAACTGCAGCATTCCATGGAACAGTGGAGTTTGAAGTTGAGTACCATTTAATTAAATAAATACTGAGTACTAAAGGAAAGGAAGGGGGGGTTAATATAAAAATGTTAGACACTGTTAACTGTATTTGTGTTGTCCAGGCAGTTGATGATCTAATATTGGTATTATCCGCCACGAACTTTTGCTAGTCAAGCTCAGGAGCTAAACAGATTTGGAGAATTTTTTCAAGATAAAGCTGGTATGCCCTCATTATCTGAACTATCCATATTTGCTATCTGAACCTCAGGAATCCAACAGATTCAGAAAAAAATGCTTTCTTTTGTTTTCTAAACTCACTCTCTGGTTCTTTCTATTTGAACCCAGGAACCAAACAGATTTGGTGTGGGATACCTGTATAATCTAATGAATAATGATTGAACCTTAACCTTCACAGCCTCAAATGTTGCCCTAATATACCAGGCAACAAAAAGGTTCTTACACTTGGAAAACAACAACAAAAATTCCCATTTAAAAATAGCCTTGGAGTCCAACCACTGCCCTGTCACCCCCTACGGCTTTTTCAAACTGCGAGTGAGTTGTTGAGGAGGATGTATGTGAAGGTTTCATTCAAAATCCAATTTTAAGTATATAGCTCAACTCCTACTGAGCCGTCACCAACAATGGAGAAAAAAACTTTAAAAATCTGCAGGTTAAATGACTTATAGAAACTTTCTATGATTAATTAGGCCTTCTTCTCCCATACTATTTTCATTATTTTTGTTCTGATGACTTAATCAGCAATATGACTGGAACTCAGTGGTTGCTAAGTTACAAAATAAATGAGTGCCACTTAAATTGTCACCTGCAGAGAACGTCTCTTGAACATCCTGCGTACAAGGTCTATCTTCTGCTAGAAGCTAGCAATTCAGAAACCTCTTTCATAGGTACTGGATATCACATGAACTATAATGTATGACTACAATTCAGCTAAACACCCAATTCTGTTAAGAAACACAAACCAATGAGATCCACAAAGCCTGGAGATAGAGAAGGTCCACAGGGCCTCTCCATCAACATTGAGCGGACAAAGGAACACACATATTCAGACCATTCCATGTGTCTCCAGTGTACTCACAGGAAGGGGGCCAAGGTCATTGGGGTTTAAAGATGTCTTTGACCGCATATGTACTGGAAATTTCAAACGTGGATCTTCCTGCAAGAAAAATGTAAAAGACAGTAGATGCTAAGTGGAAGTATCTGTGTGCAGTTACTGGGTGCTTTTCTTCTTGAGCTGTTTGTTTCAAGGCAACCAGGCAGTCCATGCCTGGAGTGTGAGATGGGTCCCATCTCTGTTTTGTACAGGAAGCCTGGCTGACTGTCTCTCGAGACAGACCGTACTCTTCCTTCTTGTGCTTGGTGGAAAGAGGAGAGTAAGAACATTTACATGAAAGGTTAACCATTTCCCTGAGACCTTGAGAAGGGGAAGGGGAAGAGAGTCCCAGCAGTGATGTTACTAGGGAAACCAGAATGGAGGGTGCCAGTGAATGTGGCACAAAGAGGGAGTGGGGACAATGGTTTCGAAATCTCTCCATGGGTCCCGAGCTCCCGGTGAGGGGAGCCAGCCTAACACGTTAGGGAATAGGCCTCCCTGCCACACCCCCCTCCAGCACTTGTGCTCCCCTCCACTCCTTCTGAACTCAGCAGAGAATGTCAATCTGGTCTGTGAAGTCACGTGGCTACTCCAGGGAGAGTCGCTTTCATCAGGCAAACTCACAAAGTTATGATACAACTTTACTGAGATTCTTGACCAAGTTCTGCAGATTAAGTTCTCATTTATGTCTTAATATTTAAACATTTACAAAATTTTTTTCTTAAAGCATAAGCTTCATAAGATACCACAGAGAATCAACAAAAGAGAAATATGTACTCTGACAACCTGGGTCAGGCTGCATGATTTATGAGGCATGGTCAGATGTAAAATCTTGCAACAGACCCTTGGTAGGAGGTTGGGCACATGGTCTGTTTCTTTAGATGAGGAAATGGAGTTTCAGAGAGAACAAGAAGTTGCCCAAAGATTATGACCCAGAGTCCAGGAGCTGACTCTCACTTATGTAGACCCAGTTAAAATGCAGTGTAGGCCGGGCACGATGGCTCATGCCTGTAATCCCAGCACTTTGGGACAAGGCTGAGGGGGTCAGGAGTTTGAGACCAGCCTGGCCAACATGGTGAAACTCTGTTCCTACTAAAAATACAAAAATTACCCGGGTGTGGTGTGTGCCTGTAGTCCCAGCTACTCGGGAGGCTGAGGTAGGAGAATTGCTTGAACCCGGAAGGTAGAGGTTGCAGTGAGCCGAGATTGTGCCACTGAACTCCAGGCTGGGCGACAGAGTGAGACTCCGTCTCAAAAAAGAAAAAGAAAAGCAGTGTAAGGCCAGATGCGGTGGCTCACACTTGTAATCTCAGCACTTTGGGAGGCCAAGGCGGGAGGACTGCTTGAGCCCAGGAGTTCGAGACCATCCTGGGCAACAAAGCAAAACCATATCTCTGCAAAAAACACAAAAAGTTAGCTGAGTGTGGTGGTGCATGCCTGCCTTAGCTACCTGAAAGGCTGAGGTGGGAGGATCACCTGAGCCTAGGAGGTCAAGGCTGCAGTGAGCTGTAAACTGTGATTGTGCCATTGTACTCCAGCCTGGGTGACGCAGTGAGTCTTGCCTCCAAAAACATAAAAAGGAGAATCCATATCTTTATACTAAAAAAAAAAACACTATCAACCAAATAAGCTTAAGATTAAAAAAAGTAAACTGTGAAGACATTTGATATCAGCTTCATTCAATTTTATAATAGGGCCTTTGCTGCTGCCAAATTACTAGATTTTCCTGCTTCCCAAGTCAACCGTGTAAGTCATAGTATCACTGAATCATAATCATAGATCTTGGGAACTGGCAAGAATCAAAAAAGACCACGAACAACAAAAATCAACCTTTGCTTCTTGCTAGCTAGGTGAACTTTCAAATGAAGAAAGAAATCCTGTTAGCAGTTTGTGATGCATACTGACCCTGAACCCAATATATTTTTTTAAAAGGCTAAGCAGAGGCACAAAATAATCCAGTATTCTGCAGTACACTGACATACACAGAACATAAAGAAATATGCTAAGCTGATTAAGGATTGAGAAGGTCCAAGAAGCTGATAATCTGGTAAACATTTGTGACTGGTTAACTACAGACAGAGGAAAAACTGAAAGCACTGAATTTCTCAAAAGCTACCCACTCAATGCTAACTCTGATCCGGACCAGGTAACGCCACAACCAGCGGGGGACCCTTGGGCTTCCACCTAGCCTATGACCATGCCAGGTTTAGAGAAAGCTGAGGACTGCTATTACATGAAAAGAGGGCAGGGCTTCTGAATGCTACACACAAGGACAGCCTGACCTTGGAATCACATGTAGGCTACCGTGAAAGACAATCAGCCCTACCGGTAAAAGGCTGGTGATTTTAAGGGGGGGGTGGGGGGGGGGGGGTGGCGTGAAAAGAAGCTGAAATTAGAGAAAAGTGTCAGGGAGGCAGTGAGGGGCAGAGCATGAAGTATAAAGTCAGCCGAATTTCAAAGGTCTGCTAAAGTGGCCTTGCATGGAAACCCAGACTTCATAGACTGTGAGGGCCAGAGGCCTTGAGGCTTATAATATTATTTTATCAAAAATAATAAAAATAATGGCGGCAGCTGCCGTGAATCAGCTCTGAGGGCTAAGGCTAGTGGTCACCCCCAAGCCCTGACTCCCACCGAGCCACTCAAGGAGGCATGCATCTCTCCTTAGTTGCCAGGGCACATGAAGTGGCGGTCAAGGCTCTCTATTAGCTATGGACAACTTCAGAGCTGATGAGAAAGTGGAATAATAACGAGGTCTCCGATGCGATGAAAATAAATGATCCAACGCATAAAGTGTGCCTGGTTGTTTCTTCCTTTCTTCAGTTTCATAACGGGAACTCTTTCATGTGTAATATAAAATTGCGTCCCTCCATCAAGTTCAAAGTGTTTTTAAACAGGATGCAAAGAGCAGTATCTTTTTAAAAAGGGCTTTCCTAATTCAAAATATATAAAACACAGGGATTAAAAAAAAAGTGCCTTTTTTCTTTATCTTTTCCATCCTGGAAGAGACCAGCAACCACGCCTAGAGTAATAAGTTTCATTAGTTTGAACTTGGATGGAAAACAAACCTGCAACTTAACTAGGGTGTAATCTTTCTTGCTACAAAAATAAGCCCATGCTTCATCCTGTGAAAGGCACAAATATACTAATATGCGTTGAACATCCCTCACCCATAATGCTTGGGACCAGAGGGGCTTTGAATTTCAAAATATTTGCAGTTATACTTACCAGTTCAGCATCCCTAATCTGAGAATCTGAAATGCTCCAATAAGCATTTATTGCTTGAGTGTCATGTCAGTGCTCACAAGGTTTCAGACTTTGGATCATTTTGGATTTTGGATCTTTAAACTAGGGATACTCAACCCATATACATGTGCTCTGAGCTGCTGAGGATGGAACATCCCTCCTTGGTACACCCCTCCCAAGCCCCTGGTCTCCGGCATGCATTCCCTGAAAGGCCTGACCCAGGCGGGGAACAAAGCCAATCTTTGTTTGTTTGTTTGAATGAAGCTAAACTTGGCCTGGCAGGGTGTCTCATGCCCATAATCCCAGCACTTTGGGAGGCCGAGGTGGCAGGATCACTTGAGGTGAGGAGTTCGAGACCAGCCTAGCCAACATGGAGAAACCCTGTCTGTACTTAAAAAAAAAAAAAAAAAAAAATTAGCTGGTGTGGTGGCATGTGCCTGTAATCCCAGCTACTCAGGAGGCTGAGGCAAGAGAATCGCATGAACCCGGGAGACAGAGGTTGCAGTGAGCTGAGATTGCGCCGTTACACTCCAGCCTGGGCAAGAGTGAGACTCTGCCTCAAAAACAAAAAAATAAAAAATAAAAAAAAGAGAATGAGGCCAAACTTTATCCAAATACTGATGGCATACTGCCTTCAATATCTGTGTGTGTGTAAAAGGTCATGTTTCATGACATATTTCAATAAATTTTTTAATTTCTCAATGTATAGAGGGGAAATGTCCTGATTCTTTTCAGGCTTCTGGTTGGTGTAAGAATCAACAGTGCCCAGGCCGATGGGGGAAGGAGTGTTATTTTCATCATTTTCAACCTGTCCTATCAGTTTTTTTCCTTTTTCTATTCTAATGCTCAAATCTAAGAATAGCTATGCTGTTCTCTCATTTGTTCTCTTCCTCTTTCAAAAATAAAAAACAAAGCAAACCCTAAAACCAACTCAAAACAGATTTTTAAGTTGCAAATTATCTTCACGCTTCCCTCCGGCTCTTCACCTTTTGTCAAAATGAACAGGCAATTTAGAGTGTGTCTTCCGCAGGGAAAATCCTGCCTAGGCCTTCGTTTAGAAGCGATAGCGCAGCTGTGTCAGCACATCTGAATTCGCTTAAGAAGGGGAGTAGCTTGTGGAATTTCCAGTTGTTACCTTGAGGATTTCCCACACTAGCAGAAGCAACAAAACGTTGTTCTAACAGATTATGATTTTAAATCAGTAAATTAGTCAATAACAAGTATCTGGGTAAAAAGGGGCAACTGGAAAGTAAAAATGGGTTTCATTCAGCAATGTTGCAAGCAATAAATAAAGTGAGTGCTGTTTAATTTAAAATACAATCTGCCCAGCTGCAATTACACTGCTGTTGTGGCTTGAAAGGCTGTGAAAAGGTTAGGGGATTTGATTACCAAGCTAGTTGAAATTACTAAAATCACAGCTTATGTTGGCAAGCCACAGTGGCTCCTTACACTAATCCATCTACTTTTATATTCGTTAGCCCTTATTTCTGGAGCCTGTTTCTGGCTAAGGACTTGAAATTACAGCAGTGCTATAGTAAATGAGAACACTGGCAGGACAGCCAGGGGTTCCACGGTAATAAGGAAAAAGACATAAGGAAAAAGAACTCCATTACTATATTTTCCAACGAGCTGCCCGTCTCTTACTCTTGGCTTGCCTGCAAATCTGTAACATTATCCTTCAGAATAGTAGGGGAGTCAAACCTACATGTTATTATATGCCTTAGAAGCAGTTATCAGTTTGCCAAATAAATGTTACCAGATCTAAATGAGAAATTCTCCTGGCAGGCCATTCCCTTACTTCAAAATAGAAAGAGCTCTTAGAGTGGTTCTCACTTAGGGCTGTTTTGAAATGTGTAGGGCATTTCTGGTCGTCACTATGTTGGGGTGGGGGTAATGGTGACCATTAGCACCTGGTGGCAGGAGCCAAGTTTGTTAAATAGTCTGCAACTGAAGGCACAAATGTCCCTGCCCCAAATGCCAAGAATGCCCTTGAAGACACAATGTCCCACGGTTCAAAGGATTCTAGGAGCACGCCCTCTAGACCTGCTGGACTGAACTGATACCACACAATGGGCAAGGCATAAAATGACAGCCCAAATTCCCTTGAGCAGGGCTTGTGCTTGACTATAAGGCCGCTGGTCTATCAAATGGACACACTTAATGTCCATCACTAGAAATGGGAATTAATGGTGTATGTTTATTGTTGGTCCAAGACCAAAGAGCTAGGGCCAATGACAATCACCAAAACTCAACCAGCATTCCCATAACATCAGTTTTGAGCAAGTAGCACAGATAATAGTAGGACCAAGTTAAACTCTGAGTTAACTCTAGCTAGACAATTCGATGAGGACACAACCGGAAGAAAAACCGTCTGCAGCATCAAAAATAGCCAGAAATAAGGGAACCAGTTTCAGTGTAATTACAGGTATAGAGATTATATAGCAGAAAAATACCAACTGACTTTTAAAAGAATCATATACTACACTGAAAAAGCCACCGATTCGGCTAAAGAAATAAAGAACTGACACAGAAATACAAAGATATGCATATTTGCCTTTGATTAATCTCATTTTGCTCAAGATAATACAATGTACAGATTCTTTCTTGGGTACAATTCAGGAGTACATGAAAGAGTTGCATGGTAAGAAAAATCAATTTTGACAAAATCATCACAAAAAGGAGCTATCAGATTTACAACCAAAGTCACTCAGTACATCCCCTACCCCATGATCAAGGGCATGAAAATGTACCTCAGACGTGTGAATACTGATCTGATGTGAACGGTAAAAACTAAAGCGACAAATCAAAAGAAGGTGGGTAATGCCAATGAAAGTGCAAAAAGAAACTGACAAAAGAAAAAATTATTTGAAAATGATTATAACTCCTAGTGAGATTACTTTGTGAGACGGGATCAATTAACAAAATCTTAACAGCACAGAGCAGTACCTTTCCATCCAGCATGGTGAACTGTCTAAACTAGAGCTTCCCAGGAGAAAAGGCAGTCCCAGCACCAATACCAAAGACAGCTACCAGCCTGTGCCCACCCACTCCCACCCGCCCATTTGTGCAGGGGCCAGATGCAGGCTGAGGAGACCCTCTGGAGACACCCTTTACAGTCAATCCAATTCCTCTGCAAGAACTACAAACACTAAGGAAATCAAGGAATTAATGCCAGACTTCATGATGAAAACGGAGCCAAATAAAAGCAGCAGCCTTACCCAGGTTGTAGTCTTTGTGTTATGATCAATGAAGAAGGGCCGGCCGTTTGGCGCTATCCTCATTTCCCAGCCGGGTGGCAAGAAGCTCTGTGTGACTTTGTGTTGTGGTTTGGGGGAGTTGTAAGGTGATGGCTGTGGGGACTGTGGGTTGGAAAGGGTGTCTTTCACAGCCCGACGTACGGGTGAGTCCTTGGCACCCTAAAGAATAACAATGAGGATTAGAACTCTTTAGCATGTGCGATTCCAATGTGCCAGAATGTACCTGGGTATTGCAGAAGGCTTCTCTTTGGAGATGGACAAGAGGGAAGATCCCCAAAACCTGTTTTCTGTCATTCATTTACTTTTAAATCAATCTAACTTTACATTTTCTCTGTTGGATAAACACACAACAATATTAAGTATTTATAACCACCATCCTTTGGTAGCTACTCAGTATGTACCAAAAATACTGTTCTGTACTAAGCGTTATGGATGGAGATTTTACAGAGTGGAGAAAAACGTGCCCTTGCTCTTAATGAGCTCACAGTCTAATGAAGAACAGATTGGCAAGTTTTAGAGCACAAAAAGGAAAAAAGCTACATCAATAAATACAACGATCTGGAATCTCACAGTTGTTACCCATGACATTCATATCAGAGTGTGGAAGAGACAGCATCCATTCCCACTTATCAGCATCTGGACCCAGGGCGTGGAGAAGCCCACAGCTGTCTCTAAGACACAGTCAAGCTTAGGACCTCAAACATTTGCTCTTTGGCTTCTCTAACTCTGACATTTGTGATGTAAAAGGATGGCACCAAAACAATACAAACACGACAGAGAGCACAAGCAGATGCCCAGCCATGATGCAGAGATGCAAATATGCATCAGAAACATGTATGCCCATAGAATGAAAGACCCTACAGTCGAAAGAAAAACAAATGATCAAAGCAATAGCTATGTTTAAAAACTCAATATCAGCACTTGGTATTTGAAAGAGGGATTACGCAATTCTAATGAGGTAACAGGCAAAAAGAAGCGAAACACAACAAGAACGGTGGAAGTCCTGAAAAGAGAGTGCCCACGTCCAGCACAAGTCACCACGGCCTTAGCCAAATGAGAATGAGAATCAGGTGAGAGAGTCCAGGAATGTTAACTGGGCGAGACAGAGAAGCAGGTAGAAAGGCTGCACAAGAACACCCTTCACTACCAACACAACGACTGATCAGAGAGAGGAGGTGGCTGCGAAACTGAAGGCAGAGTTAAGAGAGAAGAAAGAATGGGAGTCACAGGACAGAGTGAGTCCAGTTAGATGAGGTAGCCGTCTCACCTCCAGCGGGGCAGATAAAGTTACTGTTGGCGAGCTGAGGCTACGAGGCCGGCGGATCTGAGGCTCGATTAGATGGTTGTTACTGTTTGTGGCTGATCCGGACGCACCATCTTCTGCAAGCTATTTTGGAGGCAAAAACAAGTTAGCTTCATAGGAGGATCTCCCGGTGTGTGTGATTAGGAGCGCGAACCCAAACAACAACGCAAACAGCAATAATAAGAGGTCTGGCCTATTTAAAGCGTGGAGGAAATAATTAAACATAATGATGGGGGAAAGGATGGGGAAACACATTCAAGGGAAATAAAAATGAATCACTAGCCCAGCATAAAAACTAGCCTCGGATTAAAGTGGAGGCCGGGCAGGGAAGAAGCTACACACTGCAATAGGCTCTTACTTTGAAAATATCTTTCACGTCACATTTTTAAAATATATTCAGTGATAAACTGATTTGAAAAGCAAATTCTTCCTTAGGCTATTATTGTATTTAAAGTAATGCATTTTCTTTGTGAGAAAGCTTTTTACAAATATGGGTCTTTCAGAACAATACATAAACACCAGGAAAGGAGTTCGGTCATGTACATTTCGGCTTCTATGGCCTGCGGTTTTAAGTTGGATGGCAATCTTCGTACCTGCATGATAGGTCGAGTCCAAGTTGTGGTTCGATTGTTATGATTGACATAGTATGTGCGCCCCTTAGCATCTTTTCTTTCTTCCCAGCCTGAAGGCAGACCCGGCGTGGTATGTACATAGGCCACTGATGGCTGTTTGTGCAAGAAATCATTATTATTTAATACCTTGCATTTGTTTTCTGATCAGTTTAATAAAGTAAGGTACACCCAGATAATTATTTTCTCTAGACAAAGTTAATTAGATCTATTTATACAGAAAACACAAGTGTCTGGAAAACAGCAATAGATTTCCAATAGCTTCAGATCTACTGTGAAATGAACCCCATACAGTTGCAGAGTCCAAATTCTTACAGAAGTTGGTTCTAAGACCCCTTAGTCTTAAACGTAAAGGGTTGCTGCTAAGGCGATCATAGGGAAAGGGAAAAACATTATCATCTGTTCTAGCTACTAAATTCCACTGCCAAACCAGGTAGAGCTGAAAGGTATTTCAAACTGTCCAGTGTCATTGTGTATGAGAGGGATGCTCTGAGTTTCTCCTCGATGTAGCTCCCATGGGGTGCTCTTCTAGCTTAGGCCTAAATTCCTCCATCAGCCTAGGACCCTAACACTGTAGCTTTTGGGGCAAAATTTTAAAATCCCAACACAGAGCCCCTTCTCTAGGATACTGATGGTCACACAGTAGCATATAATCTGGAGGACCACCCAGGACATCTGTGTGCCCCAGCTCAGGAAGTCTCCCAGCACCCAGCCTCACACCCCAGGCTGTGTGCACCCAAGTCTGCTGATAGGAGTGTGTTTCTTTGAAGGTGAACACAGCTCGGCAGTTTTTGGGTTTAGAGATCTGCCCAGCGTAGAGTGACTGTATTTAGACAGTCCACATTTGATCATAAGAAGATCCCTGAGAAGCAGTCTAAGAAATGCAGTGTGGATGGAGAAACACTGAAAAACAAGGATGTGTTGATGATGTATGAAGGCACTGGGACAGATGCTGGAGATCAGGGCTGTCCCAGGAGAGCTTGAATGCATAGGCGATGCATGTAATATCTGTGCCTGTGAAAGAGCTCTAAGTGGGGAAAAGCTCAGAAACCAGAAGCCGACCACAGCTATACCACGGCTCCTAGGGGAATCTAAAGGTATAGGAGCCCATGCCTTAGGAATAACCTCTCATGTGAGGTTACAAAAGGAAGCTGCTTCTTTTACAGTACTCCCTTCTCTAGCCAGGATCTTCTCCCGTCCTTCCAGATATTTTAGCAGTTGTTGTTTTCTTGCTATTAGGCTGAGGATACAAATTTCCTCTGAACCCAACTTCTTCCTGTGCTTATGCCACCTTTTCCCTGCACTACCAGCAATGTGTCTTGGTGAAGGTGGTCACCTGGAGTTCCTTGGTGGACTCCAGGATCTCAAATTAGAGAAAGCACCAACAAGGATGCTGCCGGGTAATTTGGAAACCCCATCCACAGAGAAGCAGTATGTTAACCTCACAGGCTTAAAAGCACAATTCAGAGAAAGATCACCTGGGCAAGATCATGAAGCAGCTGATTTTAGATTATGTGTAAGAAAACTTTCTGCTAATATTAAGGAAAACCATTTCCTTAATATTTCCCGAGATAAAGTCCTAAAGCTCCCTAAAGATAGTTTATAAAGACACAAAGACTCGGATCATGGAACATTCTGGATCCAGGTGTGGAGACTCGGCAGGAGCAGAAGAAACATCAACACTGACTTAATCCTTTCATGAATATTAAACATCGATGAATTAGCATGCAGCCTGAGTGAAGCTCCTTCCTCCCCTCCTCCTCTAGCAGTGATGCCAACACAAAGAGCTACGTGGATCCGGGCACTTCAATGGACTCCCCTGCTGAGCTAAGTTGCAACCTAAGTTCCTGGTCAATTAGTACCTCTGGCAAAGTATGTGCTATCAAGTTTTGACCTACTATTGTTTATACAATCAATGAAATACTAAATGGAATGTGTTACATTCTCAGCTCCCTCCGCCCAGAGCCCCCCCCCTTCAGCCGCTCTGGTGATCCACTTCCCCCTCTCCCAGGCCCCTTCCCTCCCATAACTCCCCACTCCCCCTGGCCCCGCCCCTGGAAAACTCAGCTCCGGAAACCTTAGCTCTGGAAACCTTAAGGATATTTTCGCAGTTACTAAATCTCTGGAAAGGACACTTGGGAGGCAACTGATAAACTGAAAGCACATGGATGCGTCATAGATCGTTTCAGAACTGAATCCTAAAGCTGTATGAATTCTAGCAACCAGGTTACTTTGTTTTTTCCTTTTTGAGACAGAATATTGCTCTGTCACCCAGACTGGAGTACAGTGGCACAATCTTGGCTCACTGCAACCTCCGCCTCCCATGTTCAAGTGATTCTCCTGCCTCAGCCTCCTGAGTAGCTGGGATTATAGGCAAGCACCACCATGCCCAGCTGATTTTTGTATTTTTAGTAGAGGCAGGGTTTCACCATGTTGGTCAGGCTGGTCTCGAACTGCTGACTTCAATTGATCCACCCGCTTCAGCCTCCCAAAGTGCTGGGATTACCAGTGTGAGCCACTGCACCCGGCCATACAGGTTACTTTCATACAGCCACAGTGAACAGCACTAATCAGTTTGTGGAAAATTAGGAGTGTAGTACAGAACACTGAATTTGATTAAAATGCTCATTCTCTCTTCTATTGAGAACTGAACTGGCAACCTGTAATTTAGTTACATTGATGTGAGAGGGCATTTGGAAATGTTTCTTTACAGTGTTCTCTCCAAATGACCACATAGAACAACCTGTGCTGATGATTCCATTTGTAACTCACACTGCCTCCCACCCTGCACGGCTAGTTGAGGGGGCAGGACTCAGCTTCTACAGACAGGCCATGGAAGGGCCCGCCATGAAGCCAAAACCAGCCTTCTGCTGTTCTGTGCTTGTGAGCATGTTCCACCCTAGCTTAACAAAAAAGTAATCAAACCAGTTAGAAACTGCGACTTAGTTTAACATTTCACAGCTTTTCATCATAGACTGAATATACTACTGCTTTGTGATGCCCAAAAGCCATTAGCTAGAACTTCCCAGTGGCTCTGTTTCTTTCATTAAAATAAAGAACACGATTGTAAACTACAGAAGTTTCAATATGCTTTTAAAAATAACCACTTTGACACTGACCATCACAGATTTGCCAAGACTTGCACCAACCCAGTAATGGTGGCTCGTGTATTTTTAGAATATATACAACAAAGACTGAAAGGACTGTGCTATCCCTCTCCTTTTATCTCATGGGGAGGGCCCTGGCTTAGTCTGCCAGAAAGTGACACCACTGTGCGTTTATTTGCCATAAATCAAAGGGCTGTGGTTTCTTGGCTGAGAATCAGGGCCTGTTTATTAGACTATAGGAATGAAAGCACTAACATAGAAAGAAAGCTATACCAGGACGGTTACTTCAGCACAGCGTATGGAGTTGAAAGGGCAGGGTAGGGGGAGCAGAAAGTCCTTGAATGTCGGGAAATTAACATTGCAGTGCCTTTACATCAGTGAATATTATGTAATTATTAACATGTCCCAGAAGAATGACCATAAGTTCAAAAAAAACCAAGTTGCTAAGTAATGTGTACACGACATCCCATTTAAAAAAAATAAAATAAAGTGGCACAATGTGTACCTATGTGTACACAGCCGTATGTCTGTGAGAGCACAGGGGCAGTGAGATGATATAATCCCACGATGGCTCCAGCCCAGGACAATACACTTCAGTGTGAGTGATGTGCAGAGGAACAGAGGGGATGCCAAAGAGGGAAACACGGGGTGAAGAGACAGAATTGCAAGACAGGAAGTCAAGGGCATTCATGACAAAGGATGTGGAAGAGAAACATGCAGGATACAGCAGAAGAGAAATGGATGTGATCCTTTCAAACCTAACTAGGTAGGGAGATCTATCTACATCTAAGTGTTTCATTAGATGAAACACTTAGGAATGAATATTGCCAAGCCTGTGGAAAGAAAAAACCCAACCCATGCTGAAACTCAGTGACAGGGAGGGGAGAGTGCAGGCAAGAAGGCAAGAAAAGGGCAGTCTAACGTGCCACCCGGGATCTCATTCAGAGGGGTCACCTTGTCCTGCCAGGTGACCCTTGCCATGGAGCCTGGTACTGCAATGATTCCATTCCTACTTCATTTACTACATCAGCTACCACAACACTTCAAAGCTACACGCAGGTTGCAAGGCCAACAAAATACAAAAATAGGTGATATACAGATGATGTTCATCAGCACTGAATTCAACTAAAATTATCTCACAAAATGATCTTGTCCCCCTCAAAGCTCCACTACTCCCACAGAAATTACAAGTGCACAGTGGGAAATAGTTCATGTAGAATTTCTTGAATTCTACTGGAGGCTGCCTCACTCAACACATGACTCACGTAAAACCACTGTAGCTCAATATCTTAACCTGAGCTGAGTGTTCTGGGGCTGACTGTTGCCAGTTTGATTTTCCTCTGTACAATGCTGAGCATTAAATTGAAGTCATCAACATCTTTAGAAAATCAGCAACTGTATACGTAAAGTTATCCACAAGTAATGAGCAGTTACAGCAAAATACAACACAGGTGAAACAATAAGGAAATTCTTTTTTTTTTTTTGAGATGGAGTCTCGCTCTGTCGCCCAGGCTGGAGTGCAGTGGTGCGATCTCAGCTCACCGCAACCTCTGCCTCCCAGGTTCACGCCATTCTCCTGCCTCAGCCTCCCGAGTAGCTGGGACTACAGGCGCTCACCACCACGCCCAGCTAATTTTTTGTACTTTTAGTAGAGACGGGGTTTCACTGTGTTAGCCAGGATTGTCTCGATCTCCTGACCTCATGATCCACCTGCCTCGGCCTCCCAAGGTGCTGGGATTACAGGCGTGAGCCACCGTGCCCGGCCAGGAAATTCTTTAAACAGCTATTGCAGTGCGAAGCATAAACTATAAGCTAGCCTAACTTTAGGGATCAAGTAGAAAACAGGCAATTAAAATGCAAATCTAAGTCACCCACAAACAGGAATACCATACATTCTTTAAAATAATGAATAAGAATGGTTGGCTTAGAGAAACATAAATTTTTCTAGATCACTTATATATCCTAATTATGCTCCCTTGGAATTACGGAAACTTGTTCACTGTGTGAGGAGAGCCCCTGGTGGCAGAGAAAGGGTCACTGGTGCATTCTGGGGACAAGAAAAGTCTAACCCCCTGTTAAAAATGTGGTAGGGGAGATACAGAAAAGAGAAGGGCCCTGGGCACACCCAGGAATCACACACACAGTCTCATGCAATTCCTGTGGCTTCTATGATGATCTTCCAACCAAATTATTTTAACCAAGCATTCTAATGAAATGGAAAAACTTATCAGGAGTACAAACACTAAAAGTCAAAAATATCTTCTAAATGGTCAAGTTAAATGCACTTAACCAAAGCCTGATAGGATTCCTAATAAAATTATGTGGGACTAAAAAAATAATTCTATTTTACCCAGTACCTTTAAACAATCCCCAAATGAGAAGCTTAAAATAAGAAACGTACGCAGCTCTGTAGCACAAAGGAGCTAATCTTATTTTTAAAAAGAGCGTATATTCACCACTACACGAAATATTAAAACTGCCTCACAGCCTCTTGCTATTGATGTCTGATAAAGTGGATCATTACCGTTGGTTCCTCACCACCCGTGACAGTTGATGAACGCGCTCTCCCAGCTGGGGCACTGGGCTGTGAATGATAATTTACATCAGTGAAATGCACTTAGGGGATGACCCCCTGCTGTCTGAACCAGGGCCCACTGCTGTGGCAGCGCTGTAAGGCAGGTGACATGAGATCAGAATCCCTGAAACCCACTCTGTCCAGACAAAGACGGCAGTCGCTGATGACCAGTAGCACAAAGGAAGCGTGACCCCTATGCCACCCAAGGTGGCTCATCCTTGACCTGGGTAAACAATGACAACCTCAAAAGAGTGAGCTGCCTTAGAGAAAAATGGAAAGCTGGTCTGGTTTTGCCTGCCATTGTCAAATAATTAGCAGATTCTGAAATCTGCCCACACTCAAAACTCAAGAGGCCACTGGTGATCAGTGAGTTTACAGCATCAGAAAGTACAAAGAAAGAGGGAGGAATCACCAGTTCCAGGAAAGTGAGTTCTTTGGGAAATAAAATTGACATTGATTTTGAAAAGGAGAGAAAGTGCCATTCGTTCAAGGAAAATCACAGATCATGAGGTTGAGAAGGATCCTACCAGTCCATCTCAGTTGATTGTTTTGTTTTTGGGGGCCCTGTACTGAAACCATCCCAGAAAAGACGCTCTTATCAAGCTTATTATTAAGTCTCTCCAGTGTAAGTCACAAATGACTCTATTATTTTGACTGCTTCCTTGACTAGTACACTCATTAATTTTTTCTCAAACATAAAAAATTAAAACCTAGGCCAAAATATCCTTTGAAGTCAAGAAAAAACATACATGAGAGGGAAGACACTGTGATTTCAAAAACCTTAAATGCACTTTTCCCCCTTCAAATTCATACATAATACATTATTAGTCTTAAAAATGATCAAGGTTTTGTAGCAACAGACAAAAACTGTCAAGGTAAAATATCAAATTGAACACATTAAAACCACATATTTTCACCTCCAAAAGAAGAAACAAATTTACATAAAATTTCTTATTTTTAATGTGTACATCAAACATCTCTCAAGGCAGTTCTAGTCTGCCTTCCAACTTGAATATTTCTTTTTACATACATCAGATGTTACAAAATCCCCTACATTTCTACATTTGCTGATAGCTATTAAAATGATGAGAGAGTTGGAAAGAATTATAGCCAATTCCTGGTGAGCAGAGCTGCCTTTAAAGAGAAGGTACAGAGGCTCTGTAGAGTTCAGACTTCAGGTCATTAGGAAGGGAAAGGAACATGTGGATGGTCGCCCAGAAGAGTTCTTCCTGGTTAAAGGGACTCAATGTGTTTTCAAAGTACAGATCACTGGAGCATAACTATAGTAATTCAATAAGGTAAAAGGAATTACTAACTAATGTACCAAGAAGTTTAAGTGAGCAAATCAAAATTGGCATAAATTTGGGTGAAAAACTAAAGCAATGAAGGTTCCAGCATTTTAGAGATGGGTGGCAGTAACAATTCTCTGTATTGGAAATCCACTTTCCTAGGGCAATTTGCCAGGAAATTTAAAAACATCTCATTTATATGGTAAATAAATTTACACAGGAAAAACTCTTTTTGCAGCAGCCCAGATGAATGTAAATGAAAGCCCAAAGAGTCAACTGATGACTGGAAATTAGCATGGGTTACCGGTGGTAGATGGCCCTGTTCTGCAACTGCGTCGGTGACACTGCATGACCTCAACCTTGAGGAGGGTTCTCTTTGCTGCAAGGAGAGGAAAAGACAGGAAGCATCAAGAAATATATTCTTAAAAGCAACTTTCATTGGTTTAACAAATATATCACTCAACCATATTCACCGCTCTTCGATATTAGAAGGTAATTAAATGAAACATCTTTTCAGAGCAAGGACAGTCATCCTTGAAAAAGTTATCTTCCACTTTAACTTTCAGTTAAGCAGACTGGAATTTTGACTGGTCCTTAGAATTAGTGGCAAAAATAAGAGGAGACCAAAACTTTCAGAAAGGAGACTCAACAGGACTCTGCAACACTCTAATGCTGCTTTACAAACAGAAAGAAGCTAGCAGTCTTGTAGTTTGCTTTAAGATGCACCCTCAGGGTAAATTTTAATGTGATGTGAATAGAGGGAAAAAGAGGAAGAAATAGTGATATGTGGCTACCCAACATTTATTGATTATTACAATTTTAAAAGAGTCAGTTGCATCCTATATTCAGAGGAGCTCAGACATCATCTTGGCCTACTTCTGAAAGATCTGGTATTTATAATTTTAGCTGCCGCTTTTTTTTTTTTTTTTTGATATAGAGTCTTGTTCTATTGCTCAGGCTGGAGTGCAGTGGTGTGATCTCAGCTCACTGCAACCTCTGCCTCCCAGGTTCCAGCAATTCTCCTGTCTCAGCCTCCTGAGTAGCTGGGACTACAAGCCCCTACCACCACACCTGGCTAATTTTTTGTATTTTTAGTAGAGATGGGGTTTCACCATATTGGTCAGGCTGGTCTCGACCTCCTGACCTCAGGTGATTCACCCACCTCGGCCTCCCAAAGTACTGGGATTACAGGTGTGAGCCTCCATGCTCAGCCAATTTTAGCTTCTAAGTGGACTTCAAGTAGTAAAGACAGGAATGATTAAAAATAGTTAGATAAAGCTAAAAAAAAAAGATCTAGTGTATAGTGTCTAATATTCCTCTCATTTGTTTGTATTAGTCTATGTGGTTAAATGAAGCCTAATTGATATGAATGAAGATTAGCAGCAGGTCACACACAGAAGCCAGAGTCTCCTTATCCGCAAGTTTATCCATGGTATCAGTTTCTAGTATTTACTCATTTTTAATATTTTGTGATAAGTAAATGGTACAAGAAGACTCTGTGGTAGGGATGGGGGACAATTCACATCTTCCCACATTGGTTACTGTGAAAGAATCAGTCTTTAATGAAAGTGTCACTCTGTTGCTCAGGCTGGAGTGCAGTGGCGTGATCTTGGCTCACTGCAACCTCTGCCTCCTGGGTTCAAGAAATTTTTGCGCCTTGGCCTCCTGAGTAGCTTGAACTACAGGTGCACCCCACCACACCCAGCTAAGTTTTGCATTTTTAGTAGAGACGGGGTTTCACCATGTTGGCCGGGCTGGTCTTGAACTCCTGACCTCAGGTGATCCGCCTGCTTCAGCCTCTCAAAGTGGGATTATAAGCATTAGCCACTGCGCCCAGCCAAAGCTCATGTTCTTGCCCTTGAATGCAGGGTAATCCCAATAAGCAAATATCCGATTTGACTCTCATTTACCAGTGAACACGATGTGAAATAATACAATATTGTATTTGGGTCTTAATGATATTTCACAGATCTAGAATAATTAAATTCAGGAGCTCCCCATTTAAAGAACTAGAATTGCTAACTTATGATTAATGCTGAAAAAAATTACAGTGTTTACTTGGTTTACTAAAGGTGTGTTACTGCCATGGATTCTGTGGTACCTCCTTGCTTTTATAGGTTTTAAATACAAGGCTTCATTGTTTATGTTGTTTCTGTAACAACAGTTTTATCAGTTCAAATATCCCATATATATGCAATTTCTTTTATCCTGTCCATTTAGTACTACATTTTCATCTTGGCGACACATCTCTTTTTGAAAAAGTCACAGAATTTCAATGTGAAATCACATTAACTGAATGATAAATGCAACTCATGTAATAGAGGCCTATAGTGTCTTTTAAAATAAAAACACCATAACCAAAAAGTAACAATTTTGTGAGTACTTACTTGCTTTTACATTGTATGCAGTGCTATCATTTATGTTTGTTATGGTCATAGTAATGACTATTTTTTTTAGGATGCCATTTTCAGTGGAGTGACTACCATCATTTACTACTGTACATTTTTAAGTTCAGTTTCTTGAGAAACACTGAGACTTCATTTGCTCTTAATTCTATGCACAAGCAGGGATTTTCTATGGGTTATTTCTGCACAATTTTGTATTGTCAAACATGGAAGTCTTTGTGACTGATTCCATTGGGCTCAGGCATTGGGCCCATCTGAAGCTTCTAGAAAGTATGTTTCTGATGGTTGAGAGCCCAAGTTAAAATGCTACCTTGATGACAGTGTCACAATTTCACAACATTTCTCAAGGGTTCATACTCTGGGACTTAGGAGACGTCTTCTATCTTCCATTCAAACCTTGTCTTGGATGAGCCACTTAAGCATTGTGCCCTTATCAGTGAAATGAGAATGATAAATCCTGCAGAATATGACTTAAGAGGACTGATTAGGCCTGATGGCTTTTAATTGTTACTGTGAAATACTACCTTTGTGATAAAGGTACTATTTTCATGAGCCTTTTGGCTGGGAAAGGAATTCTACAAGGTTAAAGCTAATAATTACAGACATCATGGAGTTTTACTTCTTTGAGTTCTTTATAAACCAAGAAAGTGTTAGTGGTATAAGGGTGAGCAAAGCTGCCTTCCAAATCAAGAAAGATTCCCACCTGCTTGGGCTAATTTTAGTACAGTCCTGCTTCTCCTAGGGAAGGAGGAACTTTGGAAAATGTCAGAGTTAGCTGGGAGCTGGAAGATCCTTGGTCACTATTTACACAAGAGATTCTCCTTAAGAAACAAAAAACAATAAAACATTGCTCAGCTTTTCTTTCAAACAAGGCCACTACTTACAATCAAAGAGCTGAACTGTTCCCCATTGGAGTCTGGAGTGATCTGAAGCCTTCTGCTTAGTTCCTCTGACAGCTCCTGAGGGCTGGTCCGAGATCCCGGGGAGGCCGGTGGTGGGGGCAGAGCCAGACCGAGAGAGTCTCCAGCGATATTCACTTCCTCTGAAATGGTCTCCCAAGGCTTTCAGAGAAGGAGACACTGGGGTAAACACTAGGAAGTAGGGATCCACCCAGCTCCCCAATGAAACCATGTAACAACAATAGCCCTGGTGATAACTACAATTAACACCTACTAAGTGCCTCTCATGAGGCACACAACCTTCACAATAATCACGAGGAAGATAACTCCCCCAATTAACAGATGAGGAAACTGAGGCACACAGAATAACTTGCCCAAGGTAACATCTAGCAAGTGGTAGGGCCATGATGTGAATCAAAGAGGCCTGGTTCCAGACAGAGGCTGTGCTCTTAACCACTTTATAACACTGCCTCTCTGAACAGTGACTGATTTCCAGCACTTGTTACTATATGTGTGGGCAAAAAAACAAACACACACACACACTTCTCTGGAGTTTATAAACAATTGTCATGGATTTTCTTTTACTTTTAACCACTGAGGATTCACCGTGAGAGCAGCATAGAAGCTATACGCTGTAATTAAACAACGGTATAAAATAACTTAGAGTGAATGTGTTATGGAATCATTACTTTTGCTTTTCCAAGTTGAATCACCGCATTCTAAATGATCTTCCTAACACAATGTCTAAGAAGAATGGGTTTTTAGCACGTAAACAGAGCTGGTAAGATAGCATGGAAGATTATGGCTAATTTGTTGTTTAATTCATAACGTTTTAAGTAACATACCACAACTATTTAAAGGGAAAATTACACATTTCTGTTCACCTAAGTTTATATTTTCATGGTAATAAATCTCTTCCGAGTGTCAAAGCGACTCAATAAAAATATGCATATGATACCCAAACAAGTTACAGGGCTCATTCAACAGCTCAACTATGATAAAAACAAGCTGTCATTTAATGAGACATGGTTAGACCCCGGTGAAAAATAAATTACAAAGTGAAAATATCTTAAGATTTTCATACTGAAAAATAATGTGGGCTGGACACAGTGGCTCATGCCTATAATCTAAGCACTTTGGGAGGCCAAGGCAGGTGGATCATGAGGTCAGGAGTTCAAGACCAGCCTGGCCAACATGGTGAAACCTGTCTCTACTAAAAAAAAAAAAAAAAAAAAAAAAAAAAATTAGCCATTGTGATGGCATGCACCTATAACCCCAGCACTTTAGGAGTTTGAGGCAGCAGGCGGATCTCGAGGTCAGGACATTGAGACCATCCTAGCCAACATGGTGAAACCCCATTTCTACTAAAAATACAAAAACTAGCCGGGCGTGGTGATGCGTGCCTGTAATCCCAGCTACTCAGGAGGCTGAGGCAGGAGAATTGCTTGAACCCAGAAGGCGGAGGTTGCAGTGAACTGAGACTGCATCACTGCACTCTAGCCTGGGTGACAGAGCAAGACACTGTCTTCAAAAAAAAAAATAAATAAAAATAATGTTATTCCCATTTCTATAATATAGAGCCACATATACTTGTCAAATACGGCTTTTATAGGCACTTTCAAATTAATATTCAGATGGTAATTAATTCCCTACATCACTGTAATCTTTACATTCTCAACAATGTTTACTGAGAGAAGAAATTATGATATAAAATCAAGCTGGAGAACATGGGAAGAAGGAGCTGCCGGGCTTTGCAGCATTCTGGGGACATCGTACCTCGGGGACATCCCCGCCCTCCGAGGGCTCAGGCTCCAAGTCTTCGCTGATGTGCCTGCGGGAGCGGAAGCGCCGGTGTGCTGCCTCCTGGTTGATCTGTCTGATGTTACTGTCCGACTCCGAGGACACGTCCCTGAGCATGCAGGAAAGGGGGAAAGAGAAGAAGAGAAGTGGTTGAGATCGGGCCCTTCATGACAGTCCAATGCTCACGGAGGGCCAGATGGCCACTAAAGTGTCAGCGTCAAACACTGACAACTAGCTGGTCATCCAATGTGAGAATTCTCCCACCATATTACGGCTAAAGTATAGGTTAAGGTCCATTTCAATAAAATAAATGCAGTTTTAAAATGCATTAGTCACACCATTTTGAGCATCTTTCAGGCATATATTTCAAAATATACCTTAGTGTTTAATAAAAAACAGAAATCAGAGTCCTCTGCCCATTTGCCACAGTGACAAGTCAGACCTCTGCAAGCAGAGGTGACAGGCAAGTTCACACAGCAGCTGGGCAGTCCCAATCCTTCTAGAAGTCCAGCAATGACAAGGCAGCTACTTTTGGTCACCAGCAATTTGACCAAAGACTACAAAAGGGACAAATTCAAAGCTGTCATCTGGAGGAAAGTACACCTGATCCAACATGAATTTTTTTCAGCTGCTTTCTAGCTCATTTTAACAGAATCTCAAAATCGTGACACTGCATTTACCTCCTTTACCCTACTTTAAAAATCCTAATAACATCAGGAGATAACCTCTCAAGTCAGCCGGGGTCTGAAGAACACCGAAACATCATACCCTATTTTTTGTCACGTGATGCTCTCAATTCAGGATCTAAAAGTTTTGATTCAATTTGGAAAACTTTTTTGGGCCGGTCATGGTGGCTCATGCCTGTAATCCCAGCACTTTGGGAGGCTAAGGTGGGCGGATCACTTGAGGTCAGGAGCTCAAGAAGCACCTGGCCAACATGGCAAAACCCCGCCTCTACTAAAAATACAAAAATTAGCCGAGTGTGGTGACGTGTGCCTGTAGTCCCAGCTACTCAGGAGGCTGAGGCAGGAGAATCACTTGAGCCCGGGAGGCGGAGGTTGCAGTGAGCTGAGAGATCATGTCACTGTACTCCAGCCAGGGCAGCAGAGTGAGACTCCATCTCAAAACAAAACAAAACAAAAAAAAAAGAAAAAAGAAAACTTTTTTTTTTTTTGCAGTAAATTATAGGCAATCATACTTTGGGGGAAATACTAGTCAGAGGCTTTTAGTGTACAAGTTTAAATGCCAAAAATTTTTTCAGGGAAAACTCTCACAGATACTTTCAATAAGACAGCATATCCCATTAACAAAAATTATGTCACAAGTCAGTATCTCAAAAGTTGAAATCTTTATTTCAGACTAATTGAAATATAGTACTTATCAAGAACACTCATTATCGACTCTTTCTAAAACACAAATTTTAAAGTTTTCTCACACATTCTGAAATGAACTTATGCTGTATCCCAATAAAGGGCCTGCTAGCAGAGGTTGTGGTGGAAACTCTTTTTCCTTAACTAACTTTCCTCTTGCCTTCTAGAAGTTATGCCCATTGGAAGGAGGCACTCCTCAGGTTCTGCCAAGTTCTGCTGTGTCCTTCCTGGCTCAGCCTCTCCCTTCAGCATTGCTGCCTCCCTGATGGGGCAGTTATGCTCTGCCTTCTCCCAAAACTACATGTGAACCCGAACTTGGATTAAGAACTGCATTTTTCAGCCGGGCGCGGTGGGTCATACCTGTAATCCTAGCACTTTGGGAGGCTGAGGTGGGCGGATCACCTGAGGTCAGGAGTTTGAAACCAGCTTGACCAAGCCAGTGAAACCCTATCTTCACAAAAATACAAACATTAGCTGGGCATGGCGGTGGGCGCCTGTAATCCCAGCTACTCAGGAGGCCAAGGCAGGAGAATCGCTTGAACCTGGGAGGCGGAGGTTGCAATGAGCCGAGATGGTGCCACTGTGGGTGACAGAGTGAGACTCTGTCTCAAACAACAACAGAAAAAGAACTGCATTTTTCCCTTGTTGCTCTAGACTAGTGAAGAGCCAGCAAGTTATACCTTTTGTTTTAGTTTCTGGGACACTGCCACCAAAGATGGTTTCTCTTTTAAATCACTTTATTGAGGTCTAATCAACACATTAAAAAGCTGTTCATGTTTAACGTACACCTCTTGATGAGTGTGGGGACATGTCTACGCCTGTGGAGCCATCAAAAAAATAGTATATATTTAAAAATGTACGAAGTGTTTTCTCAAGAATTCCCTCGTTAGTTTCACAACTCTGTGAGGTAGAGAAAGTAGCAATTATCCCTATTTGTCCCCAAAATACAAACTCTAATCTGCATGATCCTTATTTATGAAGTTGAATATTTTTCCATATACATATTAGCTATCAGGATTTTTTCCTTTGTGAGTTGCTCCTGGCCACTTTTCTGCAGAGGTCGCATAAGGATCCACCTTTTCAGTACTCCTTTCTCATGCTGTTGAGCAAAGGTAGAAAATGGTGTTTTGCTTAGGATATTGCTACCAGGATTCTTCTAGTTACTACATGTAACTAAGCCCAAGGTGGGTCCAAATTCATTTTTACTACAAATAGCTACAATGGATTACAATAATTCTAATAGCTATGGGCATTAATCAAAAGGAAATAGTAAGCAATAATATAAAAAACAAAAAGAATCAACCAAGCTATTTCCATGGGAAAAAACTTTAACAAAAGATAGTTCAGCATTACCCAGCTGCTCTGATATTTTTGCTGTCCTGAGACCATTTTGCTGTCCTGAGCTAATGCCCGTGCTGGGTAGTCTAAAGCTGATCACGAACAGCTGACATTCACGAGAACCCACCTGTGGGCTCAGGGAAGACAGGCTATTCGTTGTTCCAGATTCTGCAAGCTTTATCTCTAAATTAAACAAAACCTAGACCAGAAAACCTGGCCACCCTCCCCACCCACAGTCATATGTGGAGTATCTTTACAATTTCTAAAGATAAAAGGTTTTTAAGAACATGATACCTCATACTGCTTGTTGTCTAAAATGTATCATTAGCCACTTTCTTTCAGAGTTCGAGTAGACAAGAAAATTATACTACCCAGTAGACTTGCTTTTATTACACACTGAAAGTTGTATAGTTCATTGATAATTTCCTCCTTGTCTTGGCTGCTAGGCAGCTCATAATTTCTAGGATAAAATTCCTTTTCCTTAAGACTTTCTTTTTGCCCTTCGATGTATTATCAATAGACTTAGATCTTGCTGTATAAAATGATTTAAAAACAAGCTGCTACAAAACCATTTTTAAAGTCCATGAGTTTTAACCAGTGTTTATTTGCTATCAGTCAAACCACAAATTGCTGAGGGAACAAAACAGGAATTGGTTTACTGCATCCCTGAGGCTGGTGAGGGATTAAAATACACAGTAATTACTAATTCTGATTTTGCAACTCTCCCATGTGTTTATGATTATATTAAGGGGCTCAAATTTCCTTAAAGAAAAAAAATTTTTGAGGTTTCCAAATCAATGCATTGAAGAGAGTAAAAATCCAAAAACTTAGAGAAAACAGAAAATTGCAAAGCCAATTTGCTTGCCGGTTCTGTTCTGGGTCAGTTGGGAGAGAAAGGTGGAGAAGAAAACAATATAATCAACAAATGTAAAATAAGTCTAAGAAAAACAACCTCTGCTTTGTATTTCAGGAATCGACATAAAAGAAGACATAGAAAATAAATCAGCTCATATTGAAAACAGCAGCATGTGACTCAAAGGCAATCGCTTACAATATACAAGTTCTGACTGCTCTTGCATGCTTTACGTAAATGGAGAGGAATCTCGTACCACACCACCATCTGCTCTTATAGACATATGATTTATTTCCCAGCCTTGTCCCAGAGGGCCGCCATATTTGTCCCTAGCTGTGCAGTGCACGTGCACGTGTTCCTGACCATCACACGGTACTCACATCAGGCTTGGTCGGTGCCACTGAGTGGTCCGGTTGTTGTGGTTGACATAGTAAGTTCGGCCTAAATTGTCCACTTTTTCTTCCCACCCGGGAGGCAGAGGAGGAGGAGGAAGTTCCTCTTGATGCTGAGAAGCCGAGTCATTTGAGTCAACAACTTCCCATCCATGCTGCGGAATAAAGTTAAAGGGACGATTATGAGGTTGGTTCTTCGGCTGTGAGTAAGAGGTCATCACAGCCTGCCCTGCATGCCCTTCTCCTTGCTCTGGAGCTCTCTGGCTCTAGCCATGGCTTCGGGGCCACATTTGAGTAAATTCCCAATTGAAGGCCAAAAAAATATATATATGTCAATTCTAGAAAGGCCTCAAAAATCTTCTGAGTAATGGCCAATTAATTGTGCTGCCCTCTAAGATGACTACATTGCAGGACAACACAATTTGGATCTGCACAGTTGGTGACACTACTTAAGTCACATCATACTCTTTCCACATGTCATGTTTGTTATTTTGACTTGAGGGCCTCCAAGGCTGTACAAAGCCCTGCCAATGATGAGGGTCACATTACAGCTGCCATCTTTTCAACACCTCTATGAGGTAAAGGGAGCAGGGAAGATGAGCTGCGCTGCACCTGTGTTCTAACAGAACTCATGGCACAGGGGACCAGAGGCCCGGAGTCCTGTTGCTCCCCAGGGAGGCGGGCTTTGAGAGAGAAGCCTCCTCTTTGCATCCCAAACAACCGCAGGAGCCAGGAGTCTGGAAGCTGCTGCCTTCTACTCAGGCCCTCTACACTGGCTGTGTCCACACCAACGGGTTTCATGGTACCAAAATTCGAGTTCCATTTTTACAGCACATATTTTAGGCATTACGTATTCCCTTCCTAACATCCTCTGCTAAAATCACTGGAAAATTAAGTAATTCACTGGTTACTGCAGTTGGAAGGCAAGAAGAGTGTAAAAAATTCCTTGGATTTGAGATGAAAATCTGTTGACGTGCTTATGAAATGTTAACATTCATACATTTCTACCACCCACATTATTCCTCTTCATGTATATAGAGAGATGAAGGCTTGTAAATGAAATAATGCCTGGAAATACGATCTCTCAGGCGGAGGAGTGTTCGGGTAACTTCTCCACAACACATTATTCACATATCACATATATGCAACAGCTGCAAACAGATGTGAGAATAAGCCCTAGAGAGGTCTCGTTTAATGGACACTTTGAGAATATGAGAATTTGTCTAACAAAACAGCACTGGCCGACGTGTGTGCTGAAAAGGTACGATAGGACCCACAGCATCAGTCTGTTGACAAGGTAAATACAGGTGGCTCTGTCAGGAAGGAAAAAAGGGACATTCCTCTGGTCAGCTCATTGCAGAATGGCATTTCTAGAGGAGGGTTTTTCTACTGCAGGCTGTCACCTGTGGCCAAATGAGTAAGAAACTTGAAGAAAAGTGATTTTCTAAATTCCTTCACCCACTTTGAAGCGACTTCAATGGCTAAAAAGAATTTACAAAGAGCTGCAAGTCCATAGCAATAATAGGATTCAATGTGTGAGGAGACTTTCACAGAGCAGTGGGGCTAACATTGGGGAATAGGCATGGCATCGATGGCATTGTCTAAAGGGAAATCTCTCCGAGGATTGGTGTTGTAACATAAAAAGTTCATCTTTACCCAAAACAAATAACTGCACTGGTAGACTATTACTGACCAATTTGCAGACATATGTACTTTTTTTATATTTAAGCTTTCTAAACTTTTATTCCCTTCAATTATAAAGTTTGAAAGCAAAACATGAATATGATCTCAAGGCAAGGAGAGAGGCCTGACGCCCTCCACGTACCTCCATGTCATCCCTCTGGTCACTGTTTTCTTCATCTTGACCTCCATTTTTTGGCATATAGGCCATTTTCAATCGCAAAAATCCCTTAACTCGAGACTTATGACTGCACACATAATGGAAGAAAATTGGTTAGAAGGGTTGTGACTTCAAAGGACACTTAAAATCGTCTTCAGCAAAAGCCAACCACCACAGCACGCAGGGCAGGCATCCCCACCCACCCATACCCACAGCACACAGGGCAGGCATTCCCACCTATACCCACAGCACGCAGGGCAGGCATCCCCACCCACCCACACCCACGGCACGCAGGGCAGGCATCCCCACCCACCCACACCCACAGCACGCAAGGCAGGCATCCCCACCCACCCATATCCACAGCACGCAAGGCAGGCATCCCCACCTATACCCACAGCATGCAAGGCAGGCATCCCCACCCACCCATACCCACAGCACGCAAGGCAGGCATCCCCACCCACCCATACCCACAGCACGCAAGGCAGGCATCCCCACCTATACCCACAGCACGCAGGGCAGGCATCCCCACCCACCCACACCACAGCACGCAAGGCAGACATCCCCACCCACCCATATCCACAGCACACAGGGCAGGCATCCCCACCTATACCTACAGCATGCAGGGCAGGCATCCCCACCCACCCATACCCACAAGCCTCACCTTCTTGGTCTGAGGAGAAAGTCCTTAAACGTATAGGGTCGCTCCATGGTTGGATCTTCTGTCTGTGGGGAAAAAACAATAAATTAAATTTTAATATTCCTAATAATTTCATGTTTTAGATACAGGCAACTGGATTACAGAGAATATATTTTGAATTTTAGAATGTGGCACCGCTGAATGTGTTTCTTCACTTGGTACCTGACAGTCCACGGAACTGATCTACTAGAGATCCACTAGATGTCACTATCCACACCGGGTTTTAGGAGCCAGCCCCAGCCACAGACAAATGACAAAATTACAGCTGTCATTGCCAAGTAAAATTTCTAACTGCAGGGTGTGGCCTCAGTCTCACAGAGCTGATTAACTTCGGAGAACCAGCGGTCACCGGTGCCTTGCTATATGCCTGTGACTCGAGACACATATGAGTGGAGTAAACAGAAGAATATACAAGATTTAATCTTTGAGGGAAACTTTGTTTTTTGCATTAAAATCTCACATCATCAGCCTAAGAGAATTAAAAGACTATCTCCTGCACAGAGATCATCCCAGGAAGCAGCACTGATAAACCTTCTGCTGAGGTTTAGTTCATGAAGCTATGAGTACAAGTGGAGTATTTGTTCATTTTTAAAGAAATCAGTGTTCATTTGATTGTGTGAAGTTCGTTGCGAAGTTCCTACCAAAGCAGGAAATTGGATAAATAAGTGACTATTTCATTAATCTTTAAATACTATATATGCAGTAAAACCTCAAATACCTAGACCCTTCAATTAAACACAATTTCAAATACTTTTATAGCAAGAGATAAACCACAGTCCAGTGATTTACTGTATCAGGTTTGTGTGCGCGTGCATGCACACACGTGTATGTACGTATGCGCTGCTATTTGAAATGTTATCTGTTTATGTCATTCTCTGCTTTAAACTCTCAATGGGTTCCTACTCCTCTCATAATAAACTGAAAATTCTTTCCTATGACTTAGAAGACCAACTATAATCTGGCCTTGAATCAACTTTAACCTCATTGGGAACCAGTCTCTCTCTTCCTTCCTTGTACTCCCAACCATCCTGTCCTCATCTGCCATGGATGCAGATTATATGTACTGCGGTAGGGCCCATGCACAGGCAGGTCCCTCTGCTGGACAGCTGACTCTGGATGGCATGGCTGTTTCCACTTTGCCATCCAAGTGTGAGATCCCAGGTCTCATCCTTTACAGTTCCCACCATCAGCCACCCTTATCACCCCCCATCCTATCGTCCTGCTGTATCTTCCTCATATCACTTTCTGAAAGTACCTGTTCAATTGTTGACATATTAGTTTATTATCCATCACTTCCAAAATGTAAGCCCATGAGAACAGAGACTTGAATTTGCTCACCATTGGATCATTGGTGCCAAGAACACTGCCTGGCACCAAGTAGGTACTCACGTAAGCACTCAATTCATCTGATCTGTAGTAAACTATGGAGGCTCTCAAAATTCACTCTCATTGAATGAAGTAAATTATATTTTCTAGACTGTTCTTATGAGGCAGTAATAAACATACATTTTGAAAATATTTTCTACCAAAAGGTTTGTAAATATATATAAGGAAATAAATGGAAAATTTATTAAGAAAACTATTGCTGGTTTTCCTTCCTTTTTTCATTTATTAAACCAACATTTATTTATTTAATTTAGAGACAGGGTCTTCTGCTGTCCAGGCTGGAGTATAGGGGCACAATCATAGCTCACTGCAGCCTCAACTTCCTGGGCTCAAGTGATCCTCCCACCTCAGCCTCCCAAGTAGCTGGGACTACAGGTGTGTGCCACTATGCCTGGCTAATATTTTTATTTTTTATAGACATGGGGGTCTTCCTATGTTGCCCAGGCTGGTCTCAAACTCCTGAGCTCAAGACATCCTCCTGCCTTGGCCTCCCAAAGTGCTGGGATTACAGGTATAAGCCACCATGCCCTGCCAACCAACAAATAATTTGAGAGCAATATTATGTCAACGACATGTGGATACAACATGGTATAGCAGCCCTTATGGTTACAATGACAAGGGAAGAGCCATCATGTCAACAATCCACTAGAAGCTAAGGCAGAACAAATTCACTGACATCGAGAGGTCACATTCTGTGAGACTTGGGGTACAGGGAACAGACGGACTCTGACTTGGAAATCAAAATGGTTTTGGATATGGAGTTCAATACAATACAGGGTGATGGGAAGGCTTTGAGAGGTAGAGAACTGGGAGAAAGGACAGTTTAAACATAGGAAATCAAACAGTATGACAAAGCCTACAGGATCACCAGTGGGCATGAGCAATCTAGGAGCAGCAGAGAACATGCAAGAGAGTGAAGAGGGAAAACCACGGAGCTTAGAGGGACTCTGAACCTGTCCATACCCTATGCAGCTTAAATGACTGATACTACACAGGTCAAAAGGCAGATCTCCTAGGTTTGCATCCTGGCTTTGTTACTTACAGAGCCAAGTGGCTAAGGGCAAGTTCCTTATCTCTCTTGGCCTCGGTGTCCTCATCTATAAAATGGGGCAGTAACCATAACTTACAGGGCTGTTGTGAGGATCAAACCAATCAACTGAGTTGGTTTCTATAAAGTTCTCAAGGGCACCTGGCACACTCAACAAACACTAGCCATGTTCATTGGCCAATTCTACACGTTCATATCATTTGTCAGTACTGCCAACTCAATGCCAAGCAGTAACAGGTAGGGCATTAAAATCAAAGCTCACGTTCATTGAAATTCTCTAGCCTGAATTAGAAGATGATCTTATAGATAACTACAAGATTCTTCTTGGCATTCATCCAGGTTCCAATCTGATCCGGTTCCCTGGAGCAGAGCTGAGTGGAGACTCCCAGGATGGCTTTGAGGGTGCTCCTGGTGGAAAGCCATCTTAAACACACTGCTGCAAACAGTGCTATTAGCCACGATAGCCACAATGCTGCCCCTGTTCCAGGGTAAAAGCATTCAGAAGAAAATCTGGATACTCAGTACTTTCATCTTGAAAGAGAGTAGTTGCTTTCAGCCTAGGTGCATTCACTATGGAATAGAGTGAGATAAAGGATTCTGCAGGCAAATGGAAGGAGAGGGCCCTGCTGGGTCCCTAGACTCGAAACCTGTATGCAACCACTGCAAGCACCTAAGCCTTGGGCGAATCCACCCCATGCCCACACCCTTGACCACACCACAGGCTCACAATGATGCTGGACACCCAGGGTCAGATCCAGCACCACCAATGACCTGCTTATTGCTGGGCAAGTCCCCTCCCTCTCTGGGCCCAGGCTTTTTCACCTGGAAAATACTGGGAGTGAATCAGTGTCTCTGAAGTCCCTCCAAACTCCATGATTTTGAATTCTGCACTCATGAGAGGGAACCATCAGCCTGCTACCTGCTACCAGCCATCAGCCATAAACACAAAAGGGGTAAAAGGATGTTGGTCAGCTGAGCTACCTCCAAGTACAGGCAGGGCATCAAATAATACCACCACCCTGAAAATGCCTCATCTAGGAAAATTTAAATTCCAGAGTGAGCCACGGTTGTCTTAAGTGGCACATGACTGGGATTTAGGAAAACTTAATGTTTTAAAATAGCTCTCTCTGCCCCACTGCCTTTCCCAGGGACGAAGAGATTTTGTGGCTAGGCAAAGGTGGGTTACTGAGGGCCCCAGGGGAAGGGGAGACAGAGCTGACAAGTCAAGAGGAAGGTGCAACAGGCAGACACCTGCCAGAAATCTCACTCTGTTAATACAGATCTCGGAGTTCTCTTTATCGCTAAATAATTAATAGATTCAAGTTATCAAATATCATATGAACTTTTAGACAACGATGCACTGAATTTAACAGACAAATGTGAAAACGGCAGTTGAAAAGTCAACGATGGTACAGTTACAGCTAAGTTTGCTCTTGGTCTCTCAATGTAAAAGCAAAAGGAGAGCTTGCTCTGTCTCCAAGGCTGGAGCACAGTGGTACAACCATGGCTCAGCGTAGTAATGACCTCCCAAGCTCAAGCGATCCTCCCACCTCAGCCTTCTAAACAGTTGGGGCAACAGGCATGTGCCACCATGCTGGGTTAATCTTTAAGTTTCTCTATAGAGACAGGGTCTTGCCATGTTACCAAGACTGGTCTTTAACTCCTGGACTCAAGTGATCCTCCTGCCTCGGCCTCCAAAAGTGCTGGGGTTACAGGCATGAGCCACTGTGCCTGGTCTATTTCCTTTTATCTAAAGCTTGGTGGTTGTGACAAATTTTGAATCTACAGACTGTAAATAATCCACCTTGACAATGGTCATATACTAATCAAGAACACAGCATCCATAATTCAATCCACAAAATACACTCATATGCTCCCGCCCTCTCCACACTCACACCTGTGTGCTATCACACAAATAGAATGCCACTGTAATTTCCCCATGAGCATCCTATACACATGAGCAAACATACACACGAAAGCACCTGAAATCCTGGATTCAAAAACCGCGTGCATTCAGAACACACAACTTGGGTTCTACCGCCACATGAATAAAGAATATACCTTCACGCCTCTCCTTTTGTTTTCTTTGTGGTCCATCTCTCCGACTGTAGTTGGCTGCGAACAGCTAGTCAGTTTGAAGTATGGAGGTGAAGCACGCCACTGCAAGTTACCCTCTGGGCACACGAGTAACTAGGGGCACTCGGTCCTCTCTGGGCATTCACGGCGCTACCCTCTGCAATCGGCTGGCTTCTATTCCTGCCCTGTGCCTCCGCACCACTTCCTTCTTTGAAGGCTCACTGACCCTGCTTCCACTCAGAATCCAAAGCTAAACCATTCTTTGTACTGACTTGGCCTCGGAGGAGGAAACTTTTTCTATTTTCTGGGAGCCCTACTCAACCTTTCAAGACCAGGTGCTGCTCACTCACTCAAAAAAGAGCTTGTTAGAGCAAGGTTTTTAAACATGTCACTTTTGCCTCTTACCAAATATTAGAATATTTGCCTCTCAGAAAATAATTTCCCTTGGCCAAGATGTGGTTTTTACATTAGGGAAAGGGTGGCTGGAGACATCCATAAAAGAGCTGGCCCATCAACCAACACCGTCTAAAAGTGTGAGAAGACCGCAGCTTCAGTCTGAAGAACATACACAGAAGACCTCCCAACGTAGAAGGATGCGAGGTCTTTGCTCACAAAAGGTGAAATAGTCACATCCTCCCAATGTGACCTGAGAAGAGCAGTCAGGTTTCCGATGGCTCATGGAGTAGGTCTCACGCAGAAGCCCCGGGCAGGCCCCTCCCGTGGCACCCTGGAGCTTCAGAGTTTTATAAAGAAACAAACAAGATATTTTAAGAATATCACTTTCACTTCCAGTCCTTTGGAACCTTGCGACTTTCTTCCTTAACAGCTCCCCTGAGTGAGTAAGAGTAAATTACTTGCTATCACCTTCCTTCACAACACATCTTCAAAGCTTCCTTGGTATTTAACATATGGAAACAGCCATAATTTCCACACAGCAGGAAGCTTATGCTAGGGGGTTAAGTCACTTTACTTTATAGACTATTTATGCTACTTGCTCACACAAAGCATTTTAAAAAATAACACAATGCCCTTGTAAGGCAGAAACATTCGCCTTTCCTCTCTCAGCTGCTACTTCTATCACGTCGTCGTGCTGCCCAGGGAAGAAGGCCAGGAGGAAGGCTGGGACAAGCCGGAAAACTGAAGCTGGAATAGGAGATGGGGATCCACCTTTCTCAAGGCCTCCAGGTCCTACCTACACATTCTGTCTGCCCTGCCTCCTGTTTCGGGTGTCAGCCCTAATGCCCGTCACTAGTCAACAGCCTCATCTGCTCCGCTACTTTGAGCAGAGAGAAATGGCAGCGCCACACATGCTAACTCAGTGCGTGTTCCAGCGAGGGTGGGTGTTCCCAGCTGACAAGTTCACTCAGAATGAACAGGCTCTTCTTTTGTCACCATGCTGACTGAGAAAGCCAGACACCAAAATCTGGGAAATGCTATTATAGTTTGTGTAGAGGTATCCAAGAGAAATGGCATGTGCGGTTCCAGACAAAGAGTGCAAACATCTGATGGGACCCGGAGGATGCATTAGGAAGCAGAGACAGTAAGTGACAAGAAACGAGGCCTGAGTGAAGGAGGTGTCTGTTTTGTAAGATGTGATACACAAAGGTGGAGCAGCTGAAGTGCAGAAAAGAGAGGGAGCTGGTGGATGGGAACGCAAGCGCACGACTCAGGCACCCTTGACTACTCTTACAGCCAGCTTCTCCTCCATCCCCTTGAAAGGACCACTTTCCAGAAAGGACTAAGGCCACAGCACACATGCTTCATTTCAGCCTTCTCCACCGTGGTGAAGAAATGCCACTCTGAAAATATGCTGACTACAAACAATTAGAAACCCCGGCCCCCAGCACGAAGCATCAAACATGAGACTGTCCTTACCGGAAGGTGACTAAGGGGCACGTCCACCTGGCCCAGGAAGTCGTCTCGTGTCTGTTAGGAAGAGAACAAAGAGTTAGTGTTTCCATTTCTTCACTGAGCGTCAGCATTTCCTAAAAATGTTTTATCATGAATAGAGACAAAGGTCCAGGGCCTGGCACTGGAATGTGGAGGGCGGAAGGCCCCGAGGAGACACGAGTAACCACACCCCGGGAGACCAGGAGCCCGTGCGCCTGGACTGAGCTGGCTGAGATTCTGTCTGGTGTCTGCTACCAAGCACAATGCTATGGAAGCCTCTGCAGAAGCTGGGAGAACATGATCAGTCAGGGAAGAGACAGGCAGGGTTTGAGGGCACAGCTGGGCCCAGCTGAAAGAGAAGATGGCAAACAAATGCTGGGAACATTTTAATAAGTGTTTACTGATCCAATGCTAAAAACTAAAGAGCTTCTTGAGAGCTGAGAGCCAATGGAAAAAGTATATGGCCTAGTTATCAATGCATCTTACAAACTGCATCTCACAAAAAAATACACACTTTTTAAATCCAGTAAGTACATTGTTTTTTTTTAATCTAGTAAGTGCACTGCTTCAGAATCCACGTATATGGATCAGGTCCTGCTAATTTTTGGACACACCATGCCTCTCCCTCTCCACATCTACCATACTGCACGTATCTCTCCCAACTTCAAAGAGGCCCAGGTGAAAATCATTTGGAGACATGCACCAGTCCCCTCTCAGGCTCTGGGAGTCATCTGGGAAGTCATGATTCAGCTCCAGAGGTCACTGGCCTGGACCACAGGGTGTCCGATAGACCACAGTCACACTATATCCCTCAGTTACGGTGCTTGTGGCATGGCCTCTGATGTTTAGATGACCCGAGAAGCAAACTGGAACACAATGACTATTTGCCGCTCTCATATAAAAATATGCAGCTGGTTCCACCACATTCAAAATGCGTAAAAGCTGGGCAGTTCTTTAGATATGATGAGACCAGCCCCATAGCTAGCTTGAGCCACCCAAGAAGGAATCCAGCCTACCTGGTGCTGAATCCTGGCCTCTTATTTCTACTCTGCTAGTTTACAGAGAAAGTTTCTAATTCACATGTGTTATTTTTCAAGTGTACTTGAAAAACATTCTCTTCTTCCATTTAAAAGGAAGCAGCAGGTAAATATGAATGAGATTTATTGAAATGACTTGCTCCAAGCGTAGGAATTCCTTTTAGATAATTGAAAAAATTTGATGAACTGGAAAGCCATCTGTCTCCTCTAAACAATCCATACTGGATAATAAAAAAATCAAAGTTACCACGGTTTGGGTATACATGAAGAATGAGACTAGCCCCAATCCTTTTGATGAGATTTTCATTTCTTTTACTTTCTTAGCTGTATCTGCTACAACTCAACGTGGAGACGCCTCATCTAGCATAAAGCGGTAAGAGGAGGTGCCCATAGATTCCGTATGTCTTACCAAGAGCAGCAGTCAGCAGAAGGCCTTGAGAATAATGACAGCCTTGCTATCCAGCTCACAGACCTAATCACGCTGCCCCAGTGACTCACACCAATGACAGTTACACAAGGAGTTAGGCAGTGTGCCTGTTAGTTCTCTATTTGGCTGATTTCACTATTTTTTTTTTTTTTTTTTTTTTTTGAGACAGAGTCTCTTGCTCTGTCGCCCAGGCTGGAGTGCAGTTGTGCAATCTCAGCTCACTGCAACCTCCGCCTCCTGGGTTCAAGAGATTCTCCTGCCTCAGCCTACTGAGTAATTGGGACTACAGGCACACACCACCACGCCCAGCTAATTTTTGTATTTTTAGCAGAGATGGGGTTTCACCACGTTGGCCAGGCTGGTCTCGAACATCTGACCTCCAACGATCTGCGCTCCTCGACCTCCCAAAGTGCTAGGATTACAGGCGTGAGTCACCATGCCTGGCCTGATTTTGCTATAATTTTAAAGCTAATATAAATATCAGTTAGCTGTACTATAAAAAAAAGAAATTCACTGAATATTGACCATAAATTGTCTGCTTAATGTGAGCAGAGTAGTGTGGCCACTTGCCACCTCTCCTCCTCCTGTTATGGCTGCTAACGTGGGAAGGAAAAGACAATCAGCAGAAGGACAAGACAATCTTATTCAAAGCTGTTTCACAGCCTGATAGCTTTGAAAGGCTGCCCATGAATCATTAACCTAAGTGCGCTTCAACAAAACTTCACAAAATATCTACATGCCCGTGTTGTTTTGCCAGGAAGACATCTGAGTTCTAAACTGATAAAACAGGTTAAAGCTTTGCCCAGACACCAAAAGACAGGCACCCAGTACTAATGGCTGGCAGCCAGTCTTTACACAGTGCTCACTCTCTGTGGGCTCTGTGCCAAGGCTGCGTCTAGTTCTCGCAACAACCTTCAGAGGCAGGTACAATGATTGTGCTCATTTTACAGATAGGAAACCAGAGAGGTATGTGGCCAAGGTGCCCATCAGCCTGTGCCCTTAACTGACACTGTGTGTCATACGTCAGCAACTGGCAGGAAAGCAAGGTGGTACCAGCTCTGGGCTTCTGACTGGATGCTGGCTTTAAACGGTGTAGATGAGAAGGGAGGGATTCTGATGATGGCACAGTCTGATGAGACTTCAGAGGGTTCTGGTAAAATGCTTATTTGCTATGTTATCTTTACACTACCTCCTACTCCAACCGTTCCTTTCCTCAAATGGAATACAGTTTACCGAATTCCCTGAGGTACTGCAAAGCCAGGAAACTGCACTTATACCTTTTATCACATTTTCTCATTATGTTAAAAAATGTTTTAAAACAGTAAAAGATGAGACAATTTGCCATTAAAGGAAACAGAAGGCTCTTATTAGTTTACATGAATAGAGATGGAAATTATTTTTGAAATAAAATAGGGATCAAGCACAAAAATGCACATGGTCAAAATTAATTGGCTTAAACTAGTGTTTCACCAGTCAATGGAAGATGTAGTTGGTTGAGAGATCTAGGTTTCAAAGCATCCCATTGTTGCTAAAACTACAGAAAGTTCAGGCCATGTAAAATATTTAGGTTAGGGACACTACACCGATTAAAAACAAAAATGGCCAGGCACGGTGGCTCACGCCTGTAATCTAAGCACTTTGGAAGGCTGAGGCGGGCAGATCACTTGAGGTCAGGAGTTCGAGATCACCCTGGCCAATATGGCAAAATCCCATCTCTACTAAAAATACAAAATTAGCTGGGCTTGATGGCTCATGCCTGTAGTCCCAGCTACTTGGGAGGTTGAGGCAGGAGAATCGCTTGAACCCAGGAGGCGGAGGTTGCAGTGAGTTGAGATCACGTCACTTGCACTCCAGCCTGGGAGACAGGGCAAGACTCCATCTCAAAAACAAACAAACAAACAAACAAACAAAAAATGTCTTCAACCCTGCAGAGGAGATCTAACAGGGGATCAGAGAACCTCCTGGTGCCTTTATGCCACAGGGAGGAGCAGGCATGTTGAAGGAACACCTTTGATTGATGGTAAGAGGAACTGGGAGGTGTGCTAGTGTGCGGGATCCTGCCTGTGGGCCCCGGAGGGACAACGTTTGAGGCCATCACAGCACCCTTAGGTCATCACCACCACAGTGCAACACCTCATACCAACATTATAAAAGCATTAATCAAATCAATTTTTAATGATTTCCAATACAAAATTATTTCCATCAAGCATCAAGTTAACTACAATAGCCTACAAAACCAAATTAACTTCAACTCAATTCGGTGAACATTGGTATTTCTTGTGGTTATTTTTAAGTGGTAAAATGCTGTCAATTTCCATGCCATTACCTGCCATCCAATTCTCAAGGTTGAAAATGTGCCTTTCAGTAACAAAATAATAGATGTTCCCTTCTAATGAGCCATTAAATATTTTTCCTGTGAAATGACAATGTAGAATGGAGCCCCTGAAACGTGTCCTATCAGGTGAAACAAAAATTCATATTCCGATATTGGAAAAGTTAAATAAATACACAAATAAAACACTTTGTCCTTTAGAGCTTGGGCGGTAAATACTGATGAACTACATTCAGGACTGCCACCCTCCCCTTTAAAAATCACTACTAAGTAAGAAGGAGGGGACAAGTGGGCACCCTGTTCATGCAGAGGGGTATGCTGCCACCAAGGGTGGATGCCACCGGGACCTGAAGCCCGGGGGCTATTATAATCGCTCCAGTGAAAGAGATTATAGCCTGTGGGCATTTCGCCAGATGGGAGTGCACACTAGGTCAAAGCTGTCAGCACTGACGTGGACGCCAGGCTTAGATGTCCTCACAAAATACTCAAGACTCAATTTCTCAAAGAACACATCCATTCAAACAACAACAACAAAAACAAACAAAAAAACCACAGGGACTCTTATCTTTAGGGTAGAAATGTACTTGAAGGATGTGACTCGAATCTTACTATACACCAATGACCACCCCACCCTATTCCTTTCAAGACAGAGGTGGTGGTAGCAGGGCTGGGTGCACAGTGAACTTCACATGGAAGCTCAAAGGGAGAGCATCTGACTGTGCAGAAAGAAAAGTATTAAAGGAAGTAAGGGCTACCCACAGGTCACGCTGGGGTCCTAAAGACCTGCAGCTGGGAGCCCAGGGGGTTGAGGGTGCAAGGAGCTATGATTGTGCCACCACACTCCAGCCGGGGTAACAGAGCAAAAGAACGGGTGATTCTTGGTAAAATGACCCATGTGTACTTCTGGAGCTATGTATCAAGGTAATATTTTTTAAGTTGTGAGTTACAATCCCACAAATGGTACACAGGAAGTATTTTTTAAAGTTAAGCATAATATAGAACAGAAAATATCAGTGCCTCACATAAAACACAGGTATGTGCTATTTTGAGGAACTCATCTCAGTTACATGCATATATAAATGTGTGTACTAAGTTGTGATCTAAGGTTAATTTCTTTTTGTGTGCCATCAAAAGAATTAGAAAGCCACTCAACTACAGAAAACGAAAACCATCCACTATTACCAACTGTCTGGGGTTTCATCCTCAAAATCATTAAGTAGTGATTTCCAAAAAAAAAAAAAGGTTTAGAGTTTCTTAAGACAAATGGAAGGGAATTGTAGAGAATTTAGAACATAAGTCAGACAATAATAGAATGTAAGCAAAGACAGCATATGATCAGATCTTTGTATGTTACAGATCGAGGCAAACATCACAGCTGCCTCTAACACTAAGCCAGAAAAACAACCTGGGCTTTCCCAGAGGACTAGCGAGTGCAGCTACCCCATCAGCTGCGCCATTGGCCGGCCCCAGTGCTGACAGAGGCCCTCAGTAACGCATGACGCCAGCTTTGGCATTACAGAGAAAAGGAAGGCAGAATGTTCCTTTTCCTCCTTCCACTTGTCAGGCACCTCAGCTTCTATCACGCAATGAGAGCAGGGCTGTGGTTCAGGAAGAGGTAAAGTGTGAGTGCGGTTCCACCCACGCTGGGCGTTGCATAACCCAAGGAAGGTTTCTGCACCTGGGTGGTGCCTCTGCCTTTCAAGGTGAATTGCTTCAAAATATGTCACTGAAATTACCTTAATCAAATAAGAGCCAAGTGGCACTCAAATAAAGAAAAAAGTGTGATGACATATTCTCTGAATGCACATACTCCTACCAAAATTCACTTCGTATGCACCAGAACACAAAACCCAAACAAAATTCAAGTACTTTTTGGTAAACACACACAGGGCTTTTACATGGCCAGCTCCTTTGCCATTTAGTTTTTAAGAAGTAAGGGACAAAATCTGCCATTCAGTTATACACAGTAAGGTGTGTCCTAGAGACACTGGTCCTTATTTATAACAACAAACAGGACCTCCATGTCAACAGAGTGTCAGAGCAAATTTGCAGGACTTTTACAGGCCCCAGGAAAACCATGCTGGAAGGCAGCAGAACTCAACCCTGCTGGCTGTACCTACAACCAGGAAGACCATCTATTTTGAGGAACACTTGTTACTGAAGTTTAAAAAGTTAAACTGAAGTCAGAGAGAGAGAGAGAGAGAGAGCGAGCAAGAGTGAGAGCGAGAGCAAGTGCAAGCAAAGAACAACTGTGCTTGCAAGGATTGCAGCAGCCCTGCAATAGCAGCCTGGCTTTAACTCCAAAGCATAACTAGACCAGTATAATCAGGGTGGTGAGAAGACACTCCTTTGTGGGCTCAGAGGGAGTCCTGGTGGCTCCAGGTACTCGGCTGCGACATCAGGGAATGAGGTGTACCTGATGTCCCCACCTCCCTCTGGTTGGGTGGAAGTGGTTCAAGAACACTCAGTTCTCTGCCCCACACCAAATATAAGCATATCCCAGGTGCGGGGTCAACTAAGGGCCACAAGAATCACCATTTTTTTTTTTTTGCAATAGGAGCACCTGATAATCTGAACTTAAGACCCAGGAAAGTGGGGGTGCGAACACTGGGATAGGACTCTGCCAACTAGATGCCCAGGTGAGCAGCACTGTTGTGCTTAGGAGCTTTTCCTCATCAGCTCCTTCAGGCAGGGCTCAGCCACAGGCAGGAGGCATCTCTCCCCACACATCCTCACCTGGACTGTCCATGGTTCAAGTGCTCAGCAGCCACAGGGCCTGGGGGCTTTGGAGCTCTGGACAGGATAGGACAACAGAGTTCTGCAACGTAGCAGGGGCATGAGCCAAATACTGCAGGGACACCTTGAGGGAGTGACAGATTCTGCCGAGGGAAGGCCAGGGATGACTGTGCAGGATGTAACTTCAAGCAGGGTCCTGAGGGAGGAGTTTGCAGGGAGGACAGAGCAGGGAGGACAGGAGTGGCCAGCACGGGAGCATCCGGCTGAGGGCTCACTGACTAAAAGGTCCATGCCACTGATGAGGTGTGGCCCCGTGGGGCAGTGGGGGGGAGGGAAACTGAGGCCAGGCCTCAGGGTCCCATATGGCTTGCTCTCTCAAGACGACAGTCTCCCAGGGCAAGTGAAGACACATGAGGACATTAAACAGGGAATAACTGGCAAGGACTGTGTCCCAAAAAGGTGCCTAAGCAGGAGAGCTGACTGGAGAGAGAGCACCGAGGACAGCGCTGAGGACAGCGTGAAGTCACCCAGTTGAGCACCACGAGGGTGCGGCCCACTCAGGACACGGAAGGTGCGGTGTCCCAGCAGAAGGGTTCCACTCAGGGACGCTTCTTGTCAGCAGGTGTTTGTACACTGGGTGATGAGGGCATCAGGTAATTCCCACTAAGGCCTCAGTGCAGTGCCCATCAGGAGGGATGGGAGCTGCAGACCAACGTTACTGACTTGACGCAGACACAAAGCAAAAGTGGAGGACGGTGGAGGAAGAAGCAGCCCAAGGGAGGCGCGGCCAGACCACTGCCTGAGACTCGTACTGAGTGCAGGACCAGCTGTCCCACCATCCAGGCACTGAAGCTGCCTGCAGCACAGGTGGCAACAGTCCATGCTGCCTGTCACCCTGATGGTCACCACCTTTATTCTCCTCTCTGTGAGGAGATGTCTTCCCCTTTCACCCAGATGTGCTTGGTTACAGATCTAGGGGAAACGACTGCCTCTTCAATGTTGTACCTTTTCAGAGGAGGGAAGAAGCCAGAGCTTGTCATGCTTACAGGTTCTGGGGCACAGCCTGGCATCAGAGTTACTGTTACATCTGCTGCAAAGCTGTCCAGCTGCACAAATGCCACTGACTGCTTCTTAGAAGGCTATTCTATTTTTGCAAAAAATGCAGATGTAGAAACCCCCCAGGTATTACTGGGGTCCTGTTATTAATTGTTCCTTCACTGTCTTTCTTGTGAAAGAAATGCTAAATGTATTTGCTGAATAAACTAAAACATTTTAATGAATATAACATGCTAAAAATAAGGCAAACGTACATGTATTCTACTTCTTACAAAGCAAACCGATATGAGATTGAACTTAATTTAAAAGTTAATTTTAAAGTTAATTTAGAAGGAAAATGTGTCACTGGGTTCTCTTAATATAATATTGTTTAATTTTGTGCTTCTGGTTTTATGGTGCAATTTGTCTTAATTTCTTAAGATTTCAGGATAATTTTACCAGGATAAGTGTCTCTTTTCTACTTTTTTAAAATCAAATCTTCTGCAAGCAATTTTAATACCAGACTAAACGTATCAAGGAAAAAACAGCAATGATACTTCTAGATCCTATATTTTTTTCTCTGAACTTAGCTACAAAAGAACAGATCCTAATCTGAAATATTGAATGACAGACACTCTTAGTAACCATGCAGTGTCAAGAAATGATTTGGATTTGGGTAAAAGTAAGCCTAAGTACACCAGGGGTTCAATGTCAGTTTTTACTTTGATTTCATTTTCATATTTGTTGTTAAGCTCTTCCTCACATATCTCCGGGCATCTGAACCTCACAGTCCATCCCACTGCCTGGCTGTCTCATAGTTGGGATATGTAGAATGTCACAAGCCAGCAACAACAAATTACACGGGAATGGAAGTGCCGTGTGGTTTTATTCTTGAATTGCGATTACTGAAGACTCTGAACTAGAGTCATACAGGTTTACGCAAGGACACTAGCTAACTTTTCATAAACTCTCCATTAAACAGCCTCAATGTAGGCATTGGCATTCTAGTTAGATCTGCTGCAGGACTTTTCCTTAGTTCAGCTTAAGAGGGGTCCTTGTCACATGACTATGAAAAATTAGGCTCACAATTTAAAGGGTGAGAAAAATGGGATTTATTGGACAAAAAGGAAAAAAAGGAAAGCAGGAACTCTCCACCAAGCTAGAGTCCTGCTAGTGTGCTTCCTGCCTCGCAGACTGAATCCGAGGCACCACCCAAGAAGACGAGGGGCCAGGCTCCTCCCTGCTGCAAATGGCTCCAACTTCCCAAGGCTCCACCCCAGTGCGCACTCCTCCCAGTGTGCGGGTCGGTCAGAGGCTCTCCCAGGGAGCCCTTTCCACATGGCTGTCTCAGATCCTTTCCCCCTTTAGCCATATTTTGGCTGAAATCACATCTCTGCCCAGTGGACTCCATCAAAGTTGGCTGGGGGAAAAGCTCCAGCTTTACTCTGGGGAGAAACTCAAGATTGCAAGGAATAACAAGCCAACCTGTAGCTCATCTATCATGTGCCAGACACTGCTATAAGGAGGTTAAGAAACTTGCCTGGGCATGGTGGCTCACGCCTGTAATCCCAGCACTTTGGGAAGCCGAGGTGGGTGAATCACCTGAGGTCAGGAGTTCGAGAACAGCCTGGCCAACATGGTGAAACCCGGTCTGTACTAAAGTACTAAAAATACAAAAATTAGCCGGGCGTGGTGGCGGTTGCCTGTAATCTCAGCTACTTGGGAGGCTGAGGCAGGAGAATTGCTTGAACCCAAAAGGCAGAGGTTACAGTGAGCTGAGATTGCACCATTGCACTCCAGCCTGGGCGACAAGAGCAAAATTCCATTTCAAAAAAAAAAAAAAAAAGAAGAAGAAGAAGAAAGAAACTTGCCCAAGGTCACCGAGCTAGTAGGGAGCGGCCCAAACATGAACCCAGGCAGTCTTCCATCATGATGCAGAACCTGTACTTCACGTACCAGAGTTGTAAAAAACATGAACAGGCTCCCCGAATCCCTCCTCAAAAATCCTAGTATGCTATGCTGCCATCCCCAACTCCATATCCCCTCATGGATTATGCTTGCCAAATCTTGCCATGTGCCCTTCCTTCCTCATCTATATTTTAATATAAAAATGAAATGAGTAACATATGAGCTTGAAAGAGAAAACAAATGGAATTGAATAGTTTTTATTCTTTTACTTCACCCCCCTCATCCCCCCCCACCCCTGATATCTTTTAAAGCAGAGCTCTTCAAACTGGAGCATGCACAGCTCTGGGGATATACAAAGACATTCCAGGGGACTTGGACATGGACAATTCTAGAGAAATCATTTTCTAGATCCTTCCATATGTCCTCTTCCTTGAAACCGATCTGGCATGAGAACAGTGCTTGCCTTCTGTGGCTCTCCTTTCCTGCTTCCCCTTTCTAAATCACAACCCTCCATCCCTGCCTTTCCAAAGAAAGACGTACTCCTCACCCTTCTTGAATCATACACCATGGTCCACTTTGCTGGGTATAAAAGCCACTGGAGGACAAAATAATGAAGGAACAGAATCTATCATAAAGTCAAACCATTAACTAGGTTGTTATAAAAACATTTCCCTGAAAACTTCTAAGTAGTTAAAGCTAAGTCCCCTGGCTCCCTCCCCTCCCCACCCGACACAACAATTTTAGATGACAGCAATGGAAAAGAAAAATTCCTTCTTTCCACACACCAGCTTGATGAGAAAAGTGTGGAGAGGAAAACTTCAAAGCTTTGTAAAACAAATTAAACCAAAGATTATATGTATTTTGAACGTATACCATATAAAACAAGGATGTCCAAGGATGAGGAGAAACTTCCATTAACTAGATTTCGGAGTCTAGCAGGTGCTCGTTTAGGCACAGAGTATGGGCCTCCTTCTCCCTACAATCCACTGAAGACGTGCTGAGAAACAGGGCCCAACTCACTCTTTTTCTAGTCTCTTTATGACACAGTAACACCAGCAGGTACTGCAGCAGAATGCGCAGCACTGAGGTGTGCCGTTAACCAGAGGTGCCCAGGCTGCTTAGACACTGGAATCCCTGCAAAGTTCTCAAATCACTGTACCCAGGCCTCACCTCAGAAAATTAAATTTCTGGTGGAGGGGCTCAGTTGTAGGGGTGATTTAAAAGCCCTCTATCTTATTCTAATTTTTGGCCAGGGCTGACAACCACTGGGTGAAGCTACCCGTTTTCCTTGTTCACAAAAGAGAAACTATAATTACTTATTAAACTAGTGGAGTGACACTGATCAGCAAACTGATACTAAATTGCAATCTCAGAGTATATGATAGGTTCCCCTCCTTCTCCAGCTCTCCTCACTTGTGCCTCTGCTGTTCTCCTAAATGAGAAATCGCTGGGCCCACTTACATATGGAGGTAAAAATAACTGCCTGGGCCCGGAATGCAGATGGGATGCAGAAGATGGTGCATTTCTGGCTGCCCCTGTTTGGAACCCTAGCCCTCTGGCCTGATAGGGCTAGGATATTAATAGGAGTAAGATTCACAGGTGCACAAAGCACAGGGATTTCACTGGTCATAGCCAAGGGATATCTGGCTGCCACTCTAACACTGGGGCTAAAAAGACAAATCCCATTTCAAAACAGAACCAGAGAATGTGATCTTTAGGAGGGACCTCAAAAGTCATTTAGTGCAACATACATCTTAGGCTTGTATCCTCATCCATCCCCTCTTTCAAGTGGTTGCTCACCCTGCTTAGCTCTGAACATCATCAGTGATGGGGAGCTAACTACATAATGGGTTTGTGGAAAGCAGATGGGTTTTGGACATATAGATGGCTAGTTTAAAATCCCACGTCTATCTAGAAGTAGCTGAACAACCAAAGGAAGGTTTCTCAATCACCAAAGGCCAATCTCATCCAAAGTGAGGATAAAAACCACTTTATCTTGCACAGTCATTGATATTAAATGGGAAAATTAGATTCAACAAATGTTATTTCTTTTTTAATTGAGAGAGTCTTGTTATGTTGCCCAGGCTGAAGTGCAGTGTCACAAACATAGCTCACTGTAGCCTCAAACTCCTGGGTCCAAGCAATCCTCCCACTTCAGCCTCCTGAGTAGCTAAGACTACAGGCATGTACCACCACGTCACGCTAATTTTTTTTTTTTTTTTTTGTAGAGACAGGGTCTTGTCCAGGTGGTCTCAAAGTCCTGGGCTTAAGTGATCCTCCCACCTCGGCTTCCCAAAGTGCTGAGATTACAGGTATGAGCCACTGCCCCTGGCCAATAAATGTTACTTCTGACTAGGGTATCTCAAAGTCAGCATCATTAACGTTTGGAGCTAGATAATTCTTTCCGTGAGGGCTGTCCTATGCTTCGTAAGGTATTTGGAAGCATCTCTGGCTTCTGCTCACTAGATATAGCAGCAACTCTCACCCCTCAGTTTTGTGCAATCCAAAACTGTCAAACGTCCCTGGGAGGCAGGTGTGGGGGCAGGGGGAAGAAGTGCTCCCAGTTGAGGACTACTGTCCAATCCTACTCCCTCCCCTCCACTCTGGAAGGTGTCCATTCCATCTTTGGGCAACTCTATAAGAATGTTCTAGTAATCTGGTGTTCATTTTTCTTTAACTCCTATCTCCTTGAAACATCAAAAGAAAAGTAATGTAAGTTTCTGTAACTAGAAAGTGGCAGGACTAGGATTTGAACCAGAATCTCTTCCACGCTAACACTCAAGAGTGAAAGAGTTATTTGTTTCCACTATTTCTTAGTGGCTAATCTCTACCACGGGTCAGGATGGCTTAATTTGAAGAAAGTTACATCCTTATCCTCTAGCTGCTTTTCCTTTTGCCCCCAGAGTACTTAGAAAAAGATCAGCAAGCAAAGCTCCATGTACCAGAGTATTTCCTTATTAACGGGTAAAACAGAGAGTGTGACATAGTTCACTATGTGGCTGCCAGGGAAATCCCCAAGAAGCTGAGACCAAAGGCGGAGCTCCTTCCAAGACTGAGTTGTGTTTAAGATCAAGAGCAAAAGTTCCACAGTTTCCAGAATAAGGAGCCAGGCTACATAGGGCTATAAATGGGAACACACAGTGGGGCTAGCATCAAAGCCAGGAAAGCCCAGGAACATGAGAGAGGAAATGTGAGGGTGCTTTAGAGAAAAGCCCAGAGGAGCAAAATGCCCCAAATATTCACTTCAATGTCATGTCAAAAGCCTTCAACAGTCAAACTACCAAAAACAATAAGAATGAGCATCCTAGGCACCAACCTTTGACTCTTTATGTCTCAAAACACAAGATCAACCTGGGAGAGAAAAGTTCCATTCATTACTCATGACTTTTTCCAAGAATCACTGTGTACATGGGCTACAATTCAAGTGCCCATGCTTGCAAGAAGTGGTTGTGCACCCCTGCCATTTGGAAAACCCACCAGGATGAGTCAAGTAAGGCCCCAGGAGCAGGGCTGCCCAGTGCTGACGGCAGGTGTCTACTTCACTTTTGCACTCTGATGCCTCTCTTGCCTCACCCTAGTCTCAGTCCTGAAATCCACTTCTGTTGCACTGCATGCCCTCTACTAATGACTACAAGGTAGAAGAGATGAGGAAAGCACTATCTCCAAGAAGTACATCACCTCGATGCATGTGTTCAAAGTCACAGGTGGAGATCTGAAGTACGCCGTGGGAGGGGTCCTCCCAGGCCTGGGGCATGGAGCCTTGGGTACTGTTGCTTGCTGGGGAAGAGCTAGCTAAATGGGCACCAATCCTTCCCTGGACGAGGGTCCTCATCTGGAAAATGGGGCTAAGACCATCTGCATGTTCTATTTCATAAACTGGTACATATCTCAGATGTCAGGGTATATGAAAGGCTGCTGCAAGTTACTAATGAATGTTATTAAGCTACTGTCAATATTTTAAATTGACTGTTGAGAAATAGGAGGAGTAGTGGGTCCCCGCCAAGGCTGGCCAACTGGAAAGCATACAGTTATTTTCAGAAAGCCAGTGGTTCAATTCATCTGGTCTCCAATGAAGGAACTGTTGTGTTGCAGAGTTCAGTGTGTGCAATTTGAGAAACCCTGTTCTATTCTTTGAGGACAAAGTATATGAAAGAGCTTTAAAAAAAGTGGGATGGAATGTTAGAAAGTATCCCTTAAAAAATAATTTCATGAAGCAATGAAAGGTAGCATAAGGAGCAAGATGCAAGACTAAATAAGGCTAAAAAACTTGCTCTAACCTCAAAACGGGGACACTGTCTTGGGATTTTAGAAATGACTTCTTTTTTTCCCCTTTAAAACATTATCTAGTGGGAAGCTATTCACCAATGTGTATACATGATACACTGAAGAGGCCATTTATGTATATGCCGGTTGTATGAAACATGAAGCCTATAATCCCAAAGAAAATTGTGTCATCAACAGTAATCCTCAGGCTAGACGACAAAAGATTCTGAAATCTACAAAGTAACTGGGACACCAAGCAGCACTAACCCAGGAGCTTCAGTTACATTCTCTCACTATGCTGAAGTTCTTAGTGAATCCCCCTATCACCGGGGCAGGGGCAACAAGGGGACGTGATGCGTTCCATCACACTTCCAAGTGCACACTGGTGGGCACCTCTATAGGGCGCCTGTAGGGAATCAAAGGGCATGGCACCAGTGGTAACTCACCTCTGATGACAGAGCTGGGCTTGGGGCCTGGGCACAGTTTCTTGGTCATCCTAAACATTAACGGGTATTCTGCATTCAACTCCATGATATTTCAATGGCTAGAACTAAGGCTGCAGAAATACGCACCATGTTTCTATCGTATGATTCACAGACAACTGCTTGAAAAACACAGGCTGCTCCAACAATCACAGGGACCCTGGCAGAACTGTTCAGCTGCACTCCCTCTGACCCTGAGTAAGCTCCCTAGCCTCTCTGAGCGTCTCTCAAGTGGAGATAATAGTTTATAATCCAATGCATTATTAGAGGAATCATGACATATGCACAAAACTAGCATAAGGTCTGAAAGACAGCAGATGTCTGAGAGGTAAATTAGACTGTTATTCTACAGGGTACCTCCCTGGAAAGAAAACCAGAGAGAGTGACACATTGCAGGGGGCACTTAGGAGCTGGCCTACATAGTCACAGCTATAAACTATACAGATGATTCCCACATAACTTCTAACCTTCCCATTGATCAAAGCGCCTAATTTCATTAAAATTCAACTTCTAATGACTATATTCATGGGCTGAATTTTACTAGAACACGAGGAGGAGAAGGGGTCAGTGAATAGCAATGGCCCAGGAGTTCAGATACTCTGGGCTAAACTGATATATTCAAACACTTAAATGAGCTCTATAAGTTGTCATTCTTTTATTGATTTAATCATTTGAGCTCTTCCATAGTTTAAAGGAAAGAGTACTGAGAGAATTAAAGGAACCTGGTGCCTAACACACTATGGAACCCAAGGGAAATCACCTAAACTTTCTGTGCTGTATTTCTGTGCTGTATAAAACGTGGGGCTAAGACTCGGCGATTCAAAGATTCTTTATACATGTACAGTTCTCAGAGCTTATGAGATACACCCTGCTGTAATAATACCAGTTTCCTTTGCCCTTAGTGTCTATTTTGGACAAAGTTTAACTGAAAAAAATTCTCTAATAATCTGTAAATCAAGCAATATGCACATACTTCCAATTTAGAATCTGAGGAGCAAATCTAGTAAAGCAGACAGAGCTGCACACAGGGGCAAACCTTGTCCACTGGGCCACAGACTCATTCATCCTGGAACCCCTTGCACCTAACAGAGCCCAGCATATACTGGAATTCGGTAATACTGCACTGAACTGAGCTGGGACTCTCTGACTGCCATGTCCAAAAAACTCCAGGCATGGCCTATACAGAGTTTCTCTGCTCTCATTCCTGAGTAATTCTGAGAACTGAACACTGAGAAAGACAGCAAAAAGAGCATGGCTCCGTATTCTGTCTTTCACTCTATTCCTGGCCCTGAATCTTTTTGGATGGTTACTTGGTGTAGTTATTTAACTTCTGTGAGCCCAGCTACTGCATTTGCAAAGTGGGGATGACACTGAGAGGTGTTTGGGAGGATGAGCCTGGGAGAAGACTGGTGCACTAGATGGAAGGTAGTATTAAACCCAGATACATCCTCAAGAGTGCAAAGTGCTGCAAAACTTCCATTTAAGCTTGGGGTGGTAACCCTCCTATTTGCATCACACAATTAATTTTAAGCTATAAATCAACAACTATTAGCATATACAAGGCACTCACCACTCTGTGCCCAGCACTATTCTAAGAGCTTTGCACAAGTTAATTCACTTAATCCTCACAACAACCTTATAAGGTAGATGCTATCTATCCCTGTGTTACAAAAGAGCATAGTAAAACACAGAAAGGCCTAGTAACTCGTCCAGGGTACACTGTGAGTAAGTAGTGGAGCCAAGATCTAAATCCTTACCCATGACAACATGTATAGTCTCTTAAGTCATGGATGTGGCTGATTTTACTTTTCAAAGTAAAACCTCCAATTCTTATGGTTTTTTTCTTTTTGCTGGATAAAAATCTTGCCCAGACATTGGCACATTCTTGATCGTTCCTTGGGGAGCTAGTCATTGTAACATCTGGCAGATCATAAATGGACCATTTAAGCATTTGGAAGATAAATTATAAATTTGAGCCTTACTTTGGATACCATCTTGAGAAAAACTGAGAACAGCTGACCATGAAACTCTTAAAACCTTATTTTTAAAAAAAGACACCGGAAAGCCTTTTTGAAACTCTCCATTACCCCAACCCCAATTCATCTCCCAAAGGGACCAGGACTGGGGAGGAGACTGCCTATCTATTTATGAAATTTAACTTAATTATATCTGTTACAGGACCTATCTGTAAAAGCTGTCAATGTGTGGGTAAATTGATTCTACCCATCCATAGAAGATAACTTAGGGCATTTCAAACCTACAGTAAATGGCAACTAGCTCCAGATAGAAACTAAAATACATTTAGTATACACAAAGGTACTAAAAAATGTTTTGATTCATTAGTACATACTGTATTTTTCTTTTCAGGCATCAATCTGTCAAAGAAATACGTTGTTGTCTAGCAGCCAAGAAATAGATCAATGTTATTCATATGTTATGCTGCAATTCAAGAAGTCAAGGGGACAAAAATACATTTGTTTCAGCCAAGCTCAGTCTTTGCATCTTTCTCCCTTCACCCTGCTAAGGGAACTGTAGACAGGAGGTGACACTTGGATAAAGGCACTGATGTGGCACCTTCTCAAATCGCTTATCATGCGGGATGCACACAGTGTGCAAACAATTAGCAGCTTTGTGTAGGAGGAATCCTCTTTTATTCTCTTGAAATTCAAGTGAGAATTTCTAATAAAACAGAATCATAAACTCCAGAATGATTACTGTGCATACAAGACCAAATTGTGCTGAGCCACAAGCCTTCTTCAGCCTTATCGCATGTGTATGTAAACGTGCATATTCTAGTTGAGGAGTGAAAGTCACTGCAAACATTCGAGGGATGTGACTAAAGATAATATTTAGAAGGCAACTGTCATCAATTCAATGTGATGGCTAAGTAATCCTCAGTCATGTCATGAATCAGTATCAGCTACAGCCAGCAACTTAATCACTTATTTATTTAATTTTGCTTTTTGCTGGAAGAAATAATATGCTATGCTGCAATTCAAGAGGACAAAAATACAGTGAGACATTGTCATATAAAATGTAATTTAGGAGACTGTTCTATATCCAAGGTGACATGATATCCCCAGAAATGTTTGTCATCATGTGCTCAATGGAATGAACCAGAGGGAACAGTGATTACTTAGAAGTGCTGCACTAAAGGGAGCCCATCAACTCACCCAGCCCACAAACATGTTTGTTTATTTTAAAGGAAAAAAGGGGAGAGAGAAGGAAAAGACAAACTTTAAAGCAATGTTCTAAACGCTGCACATGCATTATTTCATTTAATCATCTTAATAATCCTAAGGCAGAAACCATTATTAGTCATACTTAGAAAATCAGAAAAGCGTGGTTTCAAAAAGTTAAGTAATTTGCCCAAGTCATACGGTGAATCAAGCCCTAATCGTGCAGTGGAAAATTCAGGATTGTCTTCTATATTGTTGCTGCATATTTTACTAAGATAACCAGGGTTCCAGGGATAAGCTGAACATCAGGTATTCCCAGAATACTATCTGTATCATGCATTACAACCCAAAGAAATTCAGGTTCCCTTAAAACATATACAGAAAAAAATTATTTTTTCTTTTATAGGGATATTTCTACAATTTACACTAAGATATGACATTCATGTAGACAGAGTGAACTAGCATAAATTTAAATTACCCAAAACGGTACAGCATATTATCATAGATTCATCTACTGTAAATGTAAGTCTCCTTGATTTTATTCTCATGTAGTATCACTGATTTAGATGACGGTAATCATACTTGTTAACCCAGAGACATTATTTTTTAATTGTTTCCCTTCAAGAATTTAAACTGCTATTTTACTGGAGAAAAAGCCACTGAAGAATAGAAAAAGGGATCATCGAAGCACAACAGGGAAGAATAAACACAGAAAGGTGCACTTGTAATAGGGGGCTCCCGGGAAAAGACTCGGAGACAGCGACAAATTATGGAATAGGAAACAGTCAAATATGGATATGATCACCGAAATCTCTCTCTGGTCAAATGTTCCAGCACACAGAGATATCTACCAAGAGAACAGGCACAGCAGGGGCTTAAAAGGACACTTGTGACTGCGTTTAGGGCCCACTCAGCTCATCCAGGACAACCCCCCATACCGGGACCCTTCATTTAATCACATCTGCAGGGGCATTTTCATGTAAGGCAACATTAACAAGTTCCAGGGGTCAGGACCTAATAAATCTGTGGGCCAGTTTTCAGCCTACAAAGTCTCCTATTTGGGAGATATGGGCTCGGATGCTCACTGCTGGGTACCACTATCTGGCTCTCAGGATCAAACACGACCTTTTTCTTATGACTAATTTTAAACACACGTCTTCTCTTCCAACAAAACCACAAGCAACCTCAGGGCAAGCAGAGTTTTATGTATCTCTGTATCTCCCACAGTGCTAAGCAACAGCATCAACACGTAGTATGTTCTCAATAATCACTCAACTCAGCTGCAGGGTAAGATGATCCCTGTAGGACAGAATCTGAATTTTTTGACACTCTCGTCCATAAGCTGCCCCACCCTTGTTGTAACTAGGAGACAGTAGGCTGAATACTGGCCCACAAAATTTATTAGGTCCTGACCCCTGAAACTTTTCAATGTTACCTTACATGAAAATGCCTTTGCAGATGTGATTAAATGAAAGGTCCTGAGACGGGGGATTGTCCTGGGCCCTAAATGCAGTCACAAGTGTCCTTGTTTATTTTTATTTATTTATTTATTTATTTTGAGACAGAGTCTCACTCTATTGCATAGGGTGGAGTGCAGCGGTGTGATCTCGGCTTACTGCAACCTCCACCTCCTGGGTTCAAGCAATTCTCGTGCCTCAGCCTCCCAAGTAGCTGGGATTACAGGGGAGTGCCAAGACACTCGTTTAACTTTTTTTCTTTTTTTGAGACAGAGTCTTGCCCTATTGCCCAGGCTGGAGTGCAGTGGCACGATCTCAGCTCACCGCAACCTCCACCTCCCAGGTTCAAGCAGTTCTCCTGCCTCAGCCTCCCAAATAGCTGGAATTATAGGTGTGTACCACCACGCCCGGCTAATTTTTGTATTTTTAGTAGAGACAGGGTTTCACCATGTTGGCCAGGCTGGTCTCAAACTCCTGACCTCAGGTGATCCACCTGCCTCAGCCTCCCAAAGTGTTGGGATTACAGGCGTGAGCCACCGCGCCCGGCCCACAAGTGTCCTTGTAAGAGAGATGCAGAAGGAGATCTGACACAGCAGAGGAGGCAAGGCAGCCCCAGTGGCAGAGGCTGGAGCCCGCTGGCAGCCCCCAGAAGCTGGAGGAAGCAAGGGGCAGATGCGTTCCTAGAGGCTCTGGAGGGAGCGCAGCCCTGCGGGCATCCTGACTTCAGTTCAGTGACACCTACTTTGAAGCGGCCTCCAAAACTGTCAGAGGATAAATGTCTGCTGTTTTAAGCTGAACTGGTAGTAGTTTGGTACAGCAGCCCTGGGAAACTCAGTCATAGGCAAAGACCAGTCAGGCTTTGCTCCAAAGCCTGCTTTAGGAAGAAAAGACCTGGAGGGCTGAGTGATAGATACCTTGTCCCTAGATCAACCAGGAAGCTCTTGCAAGGCTGAATTGCATGGGACAATCTCCTTCCTAACTAATAGTGTCTTGAGGTTCCTTATAAACATCAGGGTGCCACCAAAAGAAAAAATGCTACCTGTGGGTCAAACTCAAATTCCACAAGAGAGATGAGGAGACTGTCTGAAGGTCTGCCGCAAAGTGATCTGACAACTGTGGTATGACTCCGGTCTGGGGGCACACACAAGCTCCCTCTGTCTTGCTCAAATCCTTTTGGTCTGTGCCCACACACCAGGAGTAGCTTTCTTGCTGGAAAAACAAAGGCAATCAAAAATGAAATACTGTTTCACTCACCAAACCAAATTCCTTCAAAACTCTGCTTAAAACAACTGTCGCCCCTAACCACCCCCCAAAAATAAATCTGTACATTCTGAAGAAAATCTCTATCTGCCAGGAATCTCCCCTAAAAAAATCTTGCACCCTTTTTATTTGCCTGCCCTGGGTGCCAAAGTGCAGCTGTGGGTGGTTGCGCATCTGCTTATACAGAATCTGCTCCTATCATCCTTCCTCACAGCATAGCACCTGAGCACGCAGCATGGCACTCTAACACCACTCAACATGACACCCAGCTCAGAAAACTGTGCTTTCTGAGGCTATATGATCACTGAGATATTTTAAATATTAAAGTATTGATATGTCATTTAAACTATTTTTTAAAAAGCTCATAGCAGCTTTATTCATAATTGCCAAAAGTTGGGAGCAACCCAGATGTCCTTCAGTAGATGAATGACTAACTAAGCGGTGGCATTTCCAGACAGTGGAATGTTATCCCAGCACTAAAAAGAAACGAGCTATCAGGCCATGAAGAGGCACGGAGGAACCTTAAATGCATATTACTAAGTAAAAGAAGCCACTATGAAAAGGCTACACACTGCATTATTCCACCAGCTTCCTGATATCCCAGAAGAGGCAGAACTGTAAAAATCAGTAAAAGGATGAGTGGTTGCCAGGGTTTAGGGGCATGGTAGGGATGAACAGATGAAGCACAGAGGATTTTTAGGGCAGTGAAATTATTCTGTATGACACCATAATAGTGAATACATGTCATTATACATTTGTCCACACCCACAGCATGTACAACACCAAGAGAGAACCCTAGTGTAAACTATGGACTTTAGGTGATGATGTGTCAATGTCGGCTCATCAACTGTAACAAACATACCACTCTGGTGGGGGATGCTGATGATGAGGGAGGCTGTGCCTGTGTGGGGGAAATACATGGGAAATTTCTGTGCCTTCCTCTCAATTATGCTCTGAACCTAAAACTGCTCCAAAAAAATAAAGTCAGTTTAAAAAGAAAAAGGAAAAAAAGCTCCAATGGCCAACCAAATGAATTCTGTTGTATCTGCTCTGTTTTTAATGTTATTTTAATATAGCCTAAATAATGGAGACCATTAGTTAAAAACAGAAAGAACACAAATATATAATGTGAAAAAAACTTGAGACTGGGTACACTTTGGGAGGCTGAGGCAGGAGGAGCGCCTGAGGCCGGGAGTTCAAGACCAGCCTGGGCAACATAGCGAGACCCCTGTCTCTACAAAAACTTAAAAAAAAAAAGACAAAAACAGAAAATAAAATCACGTCAACTCCTCTTACCTATGAGCTCAAAAAATAAAAGGCAAAAAAAAAATCAACATGGTCTGGGAGTTTAACTGAATAAAACCAATGAGAATGTCACAGAAAAACAAGTATTTGTGGAAGAAAAATCACTATTTGTAGCTGCTGGTTTTTGAAAGAGCAACAGTTTCTGTTCATTCCAGGGCTGCCATATTTTTACTTAGCCACTTCCTAAGAAATGTGTGGGAACAGCTGCTTGGTTAAAGAATAAAATACTGAATTTAGAGCCATTCAGTGAGAGTCTCCCCATCACCCCACCACCCTAGCTACAACTTACTCTAAAAACACATGGATACCAAAATTAGTCAGTGCCAAACCAAATTCAATAGCCTTGATAAGAAATCCCACCATCAAGTGTGAAAACCTTCTCATTTATCTTGGTTATCTAAATTAAGGTGTTGGTGGAAAAGGGGAATCCTTGGGTTTATTTTGGAAGAAAGCGGCAAGCAGAAAGTGTGATGTGTATTTCCGTGATATTGATTCCTTATCAGATTTCCCATGTGCCAAAGTGAAAGGTTGGTATAAAAATTAGACAAAATAGGTGTTCATGGCACCAAAGACAAATGGTATGTGGGAAACTTCCTAATACCATAATTTCCTGGTTGGACATGGTGGTTCATGACTGTAATCCCAGAACTTTGGGAAGCCAAGGTGGAAGGATCACTTGAGCCCAGGAGTTCGAGATCAGCCTGGGCAACGTAGTGAGAATCCATCTCTACAAAAAATACAATAATTAGTCAGGCATGGTGGCATGTGCCTGTGGTCCCAGCTACTTGGGAAGCTGAGGTGGGAGGATTGCTTGAGCCCAGGAGGTAGAGGCTGCAGTGAGTTGAGACTGCACCACTCATTCCAGCCTGAGCAAGACCTTACCTCAAAAAAAATTTTCCTTACTCTGAGTAAACAGGAGATCTTATAAAATAAACAACTCATGAGAACCCATTATTATACACCAGAAAACATATGAGTCAAAGGTAATCAGATGTTTTGCAAAGACTAGGTTATGTTAATTAAAACTTTAAATAAAAACAGCATTAAGTAAACAGCAGTTTATTATTACATGATCATAGCGCATGGTTGATGGATTCTTCAGAAGCAAGAACTTTCTTGTACACAACCTGGGTTATTAAAATTGCTGTGCCTTTTTATGACATTGAAACATATGGTAATTATCCCATATCCAACAGCTGATGTCTTCTTGCTGTTCCAAAGGGGGATTTATTACTATTCCAGAAGATAATTTGTTCTTTAAAAACCAGCTAGACTGGTGCATTAACTACATTGGCATTGATTTTCCCAAGAACACAAGCCATTTCTCATCACAGCTTCATAAAATAATTTGATCCGTCAGTTAATGAAGAAGAGTCCATGGATACAATTATCCTCCCACCTGAAGAAACAAATCCATGTATGGGCTGTAGCAGCTACTCACCAACCAAGTTTGCTCTGTATTATACAAGTTTCCTCTTGTATTATTCGACAAGTTTGAGGAATTAATCTCAAATTCCTGGACATTACGAAGTTGGATATGATAAAAACCCAGGAAAATGACGTGAGAGAAAAATACAACTTTAGGTACCTCCTAGCCCAAAGACAAGCTAATGTATTTTGGGCTGTCAGTAACCTAAACATATAAAAGAGCAAAAAACAACGTGGTTGTCCATTCATGTGCCTTATAAACATTTTATGGATCTAAAGGTATCACTTTCCAGACTGACTTCTACTTAACAGGCAAGTGTTTATTTAGGACACTGTATGTAATCCAAGCATCCACAGAATATCAACATTTCAGAGCTTACGTTCCAAATATTTCTTTGTACTAAGAAGTAATGCATAATAAGCTCATTCATTCAACATCTGATGAGACTTTAATCATGTGTAAAGCATTATACTAGAACATAAGGGGATGAGAAAAGGCATAAAACCATCCCTGGCCTCACAGGAGCTTTGAGAAAAGGATGCAAAAGGAGACATATATAGAACCATCTATAAATACAAGATAAGCAAGTAATGTGAGCCAGGAGCAAGGTAAAAATAAAGTACTACGAGAGAGTAGAGGAGCGAGACCATGACTAGGGTGGGGGCAGCCCAGGGAGCCCTTGGATGGGAAGAGGGGCTGAGAAGTGAGGTGGCGGGTGAGGTGGGGGCACCCCTCCCAGGGGAGCCTGTGGAGAGTTATGCCCAGTGGGGTGGTGAAAGCCCCAGAGAATAGAAAGGAAAATGCCACCCAGGAGAGGACAACCTGGCTGGGGTGGGGAGCACCTCGAGACATCTGTCTCTACTTGGAGGGAAAGGGGAAGCCACAGAGGCAGCAGTGACAGTATACGCTGAGGTGGAAGGACCACTCAGGGTCAGTGCCTCCAAGGAGTCCTGGCAGCCACTTGGCCTTGCGTGGGAACTTGCGGTTTAATCTTCCGTGAACTTCCATGGTTGATACCCACTGCTACCAGCCAGTCCCTCCTGCACGCCTCAGAGGGCACCCAAAGCTGTGCGTTTGAGTGCTCGCTCTGTCCTTTAGTGTGAACTGGGTGCCTCTCACAGACCCCCAAGAGCTGTGTTCTTTTGTGGTACTTTTCCCAGGGGGTTTCCTACAGGGTTACAGGTAATTAAAGGCCAGATAATTTATACGAATGTGCTTTTTATACTGGTGATATCCCAGGTAAGAGAACTGGGGTTGCTTTTCTCTAAATGAGCATAAATGTTTGGGAAGGGGGTGGCTGGAAGGCTGGAGGGAGAGGAAGGAAAGGGAAAACTGAATACATTTTTATACTAGCCATTACCAGCTGCTGACAAATGTTCACTGTATCCATGGGGTGGGGGGAAATCCCAGTCTCACTTATCAACAGTTAAAAGTGGCAAATGTTTTGTCCTTAATTAGTTTCATCTAATTGTGTATCAGTCTTAAAAACTGATAACTCCAGATTAGCTTACTGGAAAATACAAGACATAAAAATTAGGGCTGTCTTTCCTAGGCAAAGATTGTCTTACAGGCAAAAATGCATTTGTCATGTGCCAGGCAATTGGTACAATGGGGGAATCAGCCAGACTAAATTATTCTCAGGGGTCAGAAAACAGCCAAGTGACACAGAATTAGACAAATGGAATCAGTCCATTTAAAACTGAACCAATGGTGCTAGATTCATTGCACTACACTCTAACCACTTTTAGAATAGAAATATTGCTCGCCAATTTTCACTTCTCTCTCCTCTCCAGGCACAGAGAAAAGATGACTACACTTTCCAGCATCCTTGTCGTCAGGGAAGGCCATCTTACCAGTTTTGGCTAATGAGAAAAGGTGACCTGTCTCACCTCTGAGTGGGGGCTGTGAAAAGCTCCAGTGCAAACTTCAGTCAGCCTGGTTTTCTGTGTGACCACGTGGGTCGGTCGGCCTGCTTCTCTGTGTGACCACGTGGGTCGGTCGGCCTGGTTCTCTGTGTGACCACGTGGGTCGGTCGGCCTGGTTCTCTGTGTGACCACGTGGGTCGGTCGGCCTGGTTCTCTGTGTGACCACGTGGGTCGGTCGGCCTGGTTCTCTGTGTGACCATGTGGGCCGGTCGGCCTGGTTCTCTGTGTGACCATGTGGGTCGGTCGGCCTGGTTCTCTGTGTGACCATGTGGGTTGGTCGGCCTGGTCCTCTGTGTGACCATGTGGGTCGGTCAGCCTGGTTCTCTGTGTGACCCTGTGGATCCGAATGCCTGCCAACCTATGTTGACGGGTAGTGTGAATGAGAAATAAACCTGGGAATGTGTTAAGCCACTAAGATTTTAGGGCATTCTGACACAACACTCTTTTTCAATGACCATCACACCAGTGGGTTTCTCAGTGGACATCCAGAGGAAAAATAGGGTGCTAACTTTATGAGCAGATGACAAGTCTCTATAGGATACAAAGTTGTATGTCTGCATAAATGAACAGTTTCTTTTCATTAAAAAAAAAAAACTTGACTAAAATTTTGGTCCACAGTCCAGCAATAATAATCCTTTGTTCAAAGCTGCATAAAGATACATTTTCTCACTCTAATTTGTAGGAGACATTGCAGAAATTCTTTTCTCACACATCATTTCTAATAATATCACTTCATATAAACACAATTTTCAATGCAACGAGATAAGGGATCGCCTACCTATTTTTAGACTCTCTCCCAGTTGTGAGCCTAGCCACTGTTGTTTATATACATTCGGAGTAACCTCCAAGCTTTTATGCTGGTAACTGCTTCACATTTGCCAAGAGTGAGATTTGCCAATAGCATCAAGTAAATGACAGATAGTATCATCTACTTTGCCTTACATTTGTGAAGTATAATCAAACAATGGGTTTGGATCTATTTTAGACTGTCCAGTTCAATGACGAATGTGGATCTATTTTTACAACAAACATGTTGCACTTTAATAAGATTAGCAAAACAAATCTGGTTGTTGAATTTCCCTGTTAAACTTCCTGATAAATGGTTGGTGCATTAGTCATTTCTTTGTTTCTTCCTTCATTTGTTCATTCATTCTATAAATATGTATTTGGTGCCTGCTTTGTGCCAAGCATCGAGTGGGCTCTGAATGTCTGAAGTCTAATGTCTAGGAGTTTACGATGATATTAATTTACAGTAAAATATCTGATCATTGAATAGTCAGTAGTTGCGGATATTTTGTTTTAATCATATAAATAGATGAATATTAAACATATCATTTTTTCATGGCTACATGGGGACATGATGAATAAGAAATAAAGTCTCTGAAAGTCAATTTACTTAATTTCACTAAGGAAATCATGACTATCAATGGTATACAATGCTGGGGTGAGACCTGATTCTTGAGCGCAATTAAGGCAGAATTTGAACACTTATAAAAAGCTGCATACGTATTTACAATTTGTGCATATAGATTTCAAGGGATTTTATAACTCTGGTAACCCTAAAATATGTAGAATCCATAGAAGATATTCTCCTGCCTTGGACACGAAAGACACTCAATAAATACTTGCTGGTGATGAGGTGTCAAGTGGAGGCTTCCTTCCCCTAATTACTAAGAGCTTCTCTTGCTTCAGTTGCTCTCACCCTCTGCAGCTACTGTGGCTGGTGGAACAGGCCCCTGAGCATGTGTAGCTGACTCATCTTACACCTCGAGAGGCATGCTTGCTGCAGGCTGTGTCCAAAACACACTTATGTTTATAACCTTATTTAAAAGTACTTTAAAAGGCAGATTCTTGTAGTAAACATATTAAAAAGTCAATACACGGAATAGCTTGCTTCACTGGTCCTCCACTGCTTTTTCCATCAAATCAGACATGCCATGTCTCATAGGCCATATACTCCAAGGCTGCAACCCAGCAGCATGCAGGGGTATCAGCAATCCTGAGACAGAAACCTCCCATCTGCAGGCTGACTTCCTCCCACCTGCCCCTCAGCCCCTCTCACGCAACAAAAAGTTTAAAGATGCAACTGAGTGTTCAGTTGTTAGAGCAAAAATCTTGAATCTGAGCTAATTTATACACAGCGTATACAGTAAACTTAGCAGTTTACTATCAAATTTACTTGTGAAAACATTCATGACTCATCTGGCACTCTTGTCACTGAACCATCATTGGTCATTTATTCATTTATTTTTACAAGTGATCTAGTTAAAGTAATATGCAGATTGACTTCATGGTACTGCAGTAGAAACACTTAAATTCTCAGAATAAAATATCGAACACTGAACATGATAACTACATTTAAACTCAGGCCTTTCCTTTTGTCTGTGTACTTCCGTTTATGCCTCTGTGTGTGTGGTGTAAGAAATGAAGCTGAATCTATACTGAGAACATGGGATGACTATGATACCTTGTTGTGATATTTACTAACTGGAACAAATATGAACCATTAGTTATTTGAACTTTTTAGTTTTTTCGAAGCAAGTTTGCAGTATCTACCTGTAATGCAAAGAACGTTGCATAGTGAACATTCCAGGTTCAAAACACATTTCACTTAGCACCTCAAAGAAAAAAAAAGGCAACAGACCTCAATGGCACTATTGAGACACATTTGGTCAGCATCCATCACATGGTTTTGGAAATAAAGTTAACATTAACCAAAATTTCCTTTCTCTTTCATTTTGCAATAGCAAACCAAAGATTTTAGTTAAAACAACAACAACAATATTAAACTATAAAATTCACTTAAATCACTCACTGTTCTTTTTCGCTATACAAAACAAAATTCCCCCATAAAACAATTACCAAATCATATTACAGCCTGCCTTGCATCCTATGTAAAGTCTTACATAAACTGCCTGATACTTATATGTCCACAACTTATTCCTTTTAGAATTTTATTTAACAACAAGAAATTTTATAATAGGTTTTCTTAAACTAAGAGACTACTCAGGGTTACTTATGCATGTTTCTAGGGGGTGCATAAACAAAGACAGATTACATTTAAAAAGCAGGAAAAAAACAGAGAATCCGGCTTTTCAGCAGATGTTTTCTCTCTCTTCACTTTATGTGGTCTGATGGATATATTTTGTGCTCTCTTTTTTGTTTACACCTTGACATAAGAAGTAACATGAGCTTTCTCCACAGCCTGCTATCAAATTTTTCTGAAAGTTGGTAGAGGAATGGCAAGATTTCAGTAGGAACTACTGGGTGGGCAAATTAGTCAGGCATGAATTAGCAAAGTTCTACTGTAACCTGACTTTCAAGCTTGCTTCCTGTAACATTCAAGATCGTGCTCAGCTGTATATGAATCTGAAGTATGAACTACACACGATTACATATGCATGACTGATTATCATTATTGCTGGTATCTTATTTTTTTCTTTAACGGTTGTGAGAGAATCTGCCCCACCCTCTGTTAGAAAAAGCAAATGGACTCTGCTCCTTGCTTATTCACTATTCCTCCAAGCAAAACACACAGGCTCGCGCACACGTGCAACTCACAAAAGGACAATGACCTGAATTAAAGCCACAACACAATGATTCCATTGTCTCTAAAGTTGAATGTCTTCTTCTTGAAAAAATACGGTACATAAGGAAGCAAAGGGAAATATGCGTGATAAGACCTAAGACCGCATATTGCAGAAATATTTATACAGAAAAGGTTTTCAGATGGCCCAAGAACACAAAAGCAGTATGAACAAAAATTTAGATTCTGCTCTATGAAGTCAGAACTTAACTACTTTAATTTGTCTAATTTCACGTTGCCCAGAGCTGTGGTGCCGAGGTGAACTCATGATCCTGAGGGAGGCTGGTCTCTAAGGCACCCACCATAATTCTACTCTGTGGTCTCCATGGGCAGGGAGCGTATACTAGAAGACAAACGGTATGCTCCTCTACCTTTCTTCTTGTGGATGTATCTTACACATACTTTTTAAACTACAATTATTGAACAACATGCTGTCCTCTATTCGTCTGTAAAGCAAGTATGCAGTTGTCTGAATTATTTGGCAGTAGGTAAACAGAAATGAATGAGCCTGGAATTTCGTGCTCGGCTGAGAGCTGCCTTTTTGATCATATGGACCTTTTAGCTCCTTAGCAGGATAAAGTTCAATGAGGACAAAGTTAAAGTTGAACAATGTCAAATTCTAAGAGCCCAGCAAAAAAAAAAAAAAAAAGAAAGAAAAAGAAGTGCTTTAAAATAGCTCTCCTAGTTTCTCAAGTATTATCAGCACTCTAAGCACACTAAATTCCTTTTGTATAAATGTTACCCTGCAGTTGTTCATTCTGGGAAAATAAAACGTTATATAATTATGGTCAAAGAACAATCAAATGTTCCCATATATCCTTGGCCTTCTGGGAAAATCTCTACTGGCAACCATAGATGACTCTCAAATCATGACAATTTCCAAATGCAGTTTATGCACATAAGGAGCGCCTCCTGCGTCAGGATAATGTCATCTTCATCACTGTGGTCCCAATATCTAGCATAGCACTTACTGGTGTTTAATATTCAATTAAATTCAATTATCCACACCAACCTATCTCAATTAGCACTAGTGTGTGCTATGGATCAGCTACCAGTTTGACATTTCAAGCTGCTGGGATTATCATGAACATGATGAAGCCCTCAGTCAGCTGAGACAGACTTACTCTTACACATTCTGAAACAGTTTTTTTACTGGTAAGGGCCATTTTATCAACATGATAAAGAGTGCAGACTAGATAGGTATAATATAATTTATTGTCTTCACAGGATGCCTTCATATTGAACACACCCATTAATACAGACGCTTATGACTAAATTAAATGCAGGGGAGCTACCAAAATTGAAAAGAACATGGCAGTTTCAATAAAGTATTTTAAAACCACTTTATATAAGACTCATCCTTCAGAATAGGACAGCAATTTTTTTCCAATGTCCAGTTAGCATCTTAAATTGGCACCTTTATTGATACAATGATGACCTCACTGAAACCTTGAGGACTGGGGTGGCATCTACTTATATTCTATAGAACATAGTACTGTACTTCTACAGGCAAATATTCAAACATCAAATGTTTGCAGTGCTCATTCGACGTTTACATTAACACAAATAATTCACAGTTGGCTATGTTCAGGTTTTAATAAATGACATTTATATTCTTTACCACCCTAGACTTAAATATACCCATGGTGAGTGTCTGTCTATAAACACTGACATTGGGTAAGAACGTGCATCTACTTGCAAAATGCTCTAATATTCTGAAATGCGTCTAAATAAGAACTTAAGGTATGAAAGTTGTGTATAGCTACTTAGAAAAGAGGTTAAATTCTTTTCATAGGTGAGCAAACTGTACCTTAGAACATAATGTTCTATTCATTGTGTAAGCAAGGTAACAGCTTGCTGAACATGTTGTTTAAATAAGATTTGTAGGGTAAAGAGTTGAAGAATGAGGAAAACAACTGGCTATAAAGTTCATCTAATATTTACTTTAATTTCAATATTCTGCTTCCATAAAATAGGTTGATCAAAAGCATTTGAATGTTAGAAAGAGCCAGCTTTCAAAAAAGAACAGGTTTCAATAAAACCGCCTTTGCAAAAATTATACAGTGAGCTGATCTAACCCAGCCTCCTCTTGCTTTTAGGTTTCAAGCTGCCTTGATTATTCCTGGGCTTAGGCTGGGCTAGCTTTGGTGGATATTTAGTTTATAGTTTAAATGATAATAAGCCTAACCTGAAACTCAACCACCTTTGTATAGCTAATGAAAGGGCATCAGGCTAGGGGTAGGAGAGGAATCTGAATTCCGTATGGTGGCACATGCCTGTAATCCAAGCTACTCAGGAGGCTAAGGCAGGAAAATCGCTTGAACCTGGGAGGTGGAGGTTGCAGTGAGCCGAGATCACACCACTGCACTCCAGCCTGGGCGACAGAGCAAGACCCTATCTCAAACACACACACACACACACACACACACACACACACACACACACACACACACACAGCAAGACCCTATCTCAAACACACACACACACACACCCCATCTCATTGTGGAGTTAGCTTCTTGGAGACTTTTAGAATGGGTCCTTTTATAGGGGCCATAAACCACATGACCACTCACTTGTCCTTAGGCTTCCAGCACCAGATGTGGGTTCTGCGCACACACACAATCAGGGCTTTACAAGCAGTAGCAGGGGAAGTACTTCATTTGGGGAAAAAAGCATGTAACTTGGCAACTATTTAGCACCTCTTCTTCTCTGGCAGTGATCAGTTAGGAAATCCTTTGCTGGAAGCATCTACTCAGAATTTTAAAAATCATGCAGTTCTTGCTGCTGAAATTTATGAGCACATAGATGAGAGAGAGTATGTATCATGGATGAGGACGGGGAGAGTAGGAGCAGGAGGGCCCCATGAGAGCCACAAACAGGAAAGTTACAGGAGCTGGCCCGTGTGCACCACTGCCTTGTCCCAACCACACAGCAGTCCCAGCCACGCGCTTTCCACATAGCCCTGTGGGGTTAATGACATCATTCCTGATAGTGCCCACGGCACCATTCTCTATGGCCATGGTGTAAAAATGGGTTTATAATCAAACAAAATATCCAGATATATGGTTCAATATGCTTCAGTTTGCAAACATCACTTATCTAAAAAGTTTTTCAAAGAAGTAAGATTAAATATTTGATATACAAAATTTACTGAAAAGAACAAGATTATATAAAATCAGCTTGCCCATAAGACTGGGTGCACCCACATGCAATGAAGATACTACCAGAAGTTACCAGCACTTCTATTCGTATAACTCTCCCTCTGCCACCACCATCAAAAGCAACTCCAGCCCCAAAAGGCTTTTTGTCTCACAAAAACTGTATCTTGATAACCACCTGCGACACTATAATAAAGACAGATTATTCATTTTGCTAGCACAGTCCCTTATTTCTCTTCTTGCTAATACTGAGTTCCCACTAACACATTTTACTCTTCACTTCCAAAAGCTACTTTGAGGAAAAAAAAATCAACAACAGTACTCAATTTCACTGCAATCAGCATTAGACATCATGTTGGCCAGGATTTCACCAAACTTCCCGAGAGGGTCCTTGTTTCAATTTCCCAAGTGTTTCTCCTTGCTAGGTCCAAAGAAGATGATAAAAATATATATTGATTAGCATATTAGTTTGCTAAAACTGCTGTAACAATGTACCACAAACTTGAGTAGCTTAAACAACGGAAATTGATTGTTTAAAAGTTCTGGAGGCTGGAAGTCCAAGATCAAGACATGGGCAGGGTGGTTCCTTCTGAAGGCTGAGGGAGATTCCATGGTCTCCCCTGCTTTCTGGAGGCTTGCTAGCAATCTTTGGAGTTCCCTGCCTTGTAGAAGCATCACCTGATCTCTGCCTTCATCTTTCCATGGCATTCTCCCAGTGTGCATGTCTGTTTCTGAGCCTAAATTTTCCCTTTTTTATAAGGCTACCAGTCAGATTAGGGTCCACATTCATGGCCTCATCTTAACTTGACTCCATCTGCAAGAGGGTGTGCAAAGACCCTATTTTCAAATAAGACTCTATTTTCAAAGAGGTACTGATAGGATTTCATATCTTCTTGGGGGGACACAATTCAACCTATAGCAATGAGCAATAATGAGGTGACCAGGTAAGTTACCTTTTCAAAAGGGATTCCTCACAAGACAAGGGTATGTTGTGTAGCACCAGCAGCTGGCTTCAAGACTTACTGCCTGACATTTTTTAAGAGTAAGGATTTTTTAATTGCACCAAAGCCTCGGGATCATTTAGGTGGACTAAGGGATAGTATTGTAGTCTTTAGGGCTATTCTCAAATATTGCATATCTCTCTCCTCCTCTGGACAATGGCAAAAATGTACTTCTCAATCTGAAATGGCATGGCCACGTGACTTGCTTTGGCCAGTAAAATATGAGCGGCAGTGATGTGTGCCACTTTCGAACACAGGCTTTAAAAGGGCAGTGTATGGGCTGGGCATGGTGGCTCACGCCTGTAATCCCAGCACTTTGGGAGGCCGAGGCGGGTGGATCACCTGAGGTCAGGAGTTTGAGACCAGCCTGACCAACATGGTGAAATCCCGTCTCTACTAAAAATACAGAAATTAGCCAGGCGTGGTGGCGTGCACCTGTAATCCCAGCTACTCAGGAGGCTAAGGCAGGAGAATCGCTTGAACCCGGGAGGTGGAGGTTGCAGTGAGCTGAGTTCGCACCACTGCGCTCCAGCCTGGGCGACAGAGCGAGACACAGTCTCTAAATAAATAAATAAATAAATAAATAAATAAATAAGGCAGTGTGCAAATTACCATGTTCCTTTCACCTATGGCAGTGATTGTGAAGGCACAATGGGATTAGCCGTCATCATCCTGGGGACTCTTGGTGACGACAGAGAATTCTGCTCTCCTGCTGACACACATTGTGTATTGTGAGCAAGAAAATCCCCCTTTGTGGGCTAATTCACTGAGATGTGGTTTGTTATGCAGCATGATCAACATGATCTAGCCTGTCCTTGACTGATACAGACAGGAATTTCCCAAATTGAATGTGTTCTCTATATTTCCTTAGGTTTCTCTTTTTTCTATATTATTAGGAAAGGGAAGTCCATTTCGTGAACTCATATACAGTAGCAAAACTAAATGTAGAATGTTATACCCATCCATACCACTAATTTACCCTGCCTACTAAAAACACTCAAACTCAACTGGGGCAACAAAATGTCAAGAGAAGCTACGTAGATCAAGGCCCAGTCAGGCCAATTCACTGACATAAGCCAAAATTCATTCGTTCATTTACTCAACCATTCAGTGGATGTCTACTTTTTATTTTTAGATCAACTGGATTGATCCAAAAAGTACTGACTTATCTTTTATTTAATTTCAATCACTGATATTACAAACATGTTTTGCAATCAATTACTGCATTCATTTAAATTGCTCGCAGTATAAATTTCAGTGGTGTCTTAAAATCAGATAGATAAGTAGATATGAGGATGAGGAGTAATTCGATCCCTCCCTTTCTAGAAAGAGCTCCTTCTTGGTCCTCCTCTGAGGTGACAGGACTGCATTTACCAGCTAATGACAGCATTTTAACCAAATTAGAAAATGCTCCTGGTTACCATAAACACAACGAACAAATGGAAATAAGCCAGCACAAACTATGCACCACTCATGCGGATATTTTGTGAAATTCAGAGAGACCTTTGCCAACCTGACTTTTAAAAATAGCTGTATAAATAACTAGATACAACTTTACCTTTTAATTTAAAAATATGTTTATTAAACATTTTATAGTTATTTTGTTTGCTTTTTTTTTTGAGATGGAGTCTCACTCTGTCGCCCAGGCTGGAGTGCAGTGGCGCAATCTCGGCTCACTGCAAGCTCCGCCTCCCGGGTTCACGCCATTCTCCTGCCTCAGCCTCCCGAGTAGCTGGGACTACAGGTGACTGCCACCACACCCGGCCAATTTTTTGTATTTTTAGTAGAGATGGGCTTCCACAATGTTAGCCAGGACGGTCTCGATCTCCTGACCTCGTGATCCACCCGTCTCGGCTTCCCAAAGTGCTGGGATTACAGGTGTGAGCCACCGCGCCCAGCCAACATTTTATAGTTTTAAAACTGTTCTGATCAACCAAATGTAACGCATTAAGAAAAAAAAAGGCAGTTTTTTTTTCTTTTTTCTTTTTCCTCCAAAACAGCTGCCATAAGGTTAGGGAAGTTGTTATTGACTCATTTGTAATACCGTGCTCTTGTTAATATTGTTTGGTAAGCATGGAGAGCTAGGACAATGAATAATTACCTAATAATTAAGAGACTTTATAACATAAAGAAAGGGACCATGTGGTAGCAGTTGACAGAAAATATGGTGAGAACTGTGCCAAAGGGTGGGCAGAAAGACAGAATGATTACAAAAGGCCACCCACTTCAACAGGTTTTTACATCCTGTACTACACAGTTACGCTAACTAAGGTATTCTGTTGGAAGTCTTCCATTTCCATCACAGCTATCCTTTCCAGTTTAAAAAAAAAAAAAAAAAGGAGAGAGACTTGAAAATATAGGCTGGGCACAGCAGCTTACACTTGTAATCCCAGCAGTTTGGGAGGCCAGGGCAGGATGATTGCTTGAGCTCAGGAGTTCAAGATCTGCTTGGGCAACATAGTGAGACACCTTCTCTACAAAAAATAAAAGATTAGCTGGGTATGGTGGTGCATGCCTGTAGTCCAAGCTACTCAGGAGGCTGAGGCAGGAGGATCGCTTGAGCCCAGGAGTTCAAGGCTGCAGTGAGCCATGATCGCATGCCACTGCACTCCAGCCTGGGCAACAGAGTGAGATTTGTCTCAGGAAACAAAAAAAGAAAAGAAAAGAAGAAAAGGAAATACTGCAGAGTTTGAGAAATGTCACATTAGTGGAAAGTAATTAGTTATGAAATAAGTCATTTTGTTGATTAATCTTTTACCAAATTACATCAGTCATTTTTAAATGACCCTCAAATGGGTCACAATGAATGAATTTCTTGGTTATGGGACTATATGCCATACTGACTTTCTTAATTTTTCTACAGTGAACATAGTAATGATGGTTGGAGACAGCAAAAAATAATGTATTTAACATAATTTTAAAATAATATTTCTCAGATTCAGCCCTCACTCCGAATTCCCCACAGTACTGCTTCCCTGCCCCTCATCTTCTCTCTGTGGCTGTGCTTTCCTAGTGGAAGCACACAGGTAGCTTCCTCGACAGGCTCCATGAATCCACTGCACAACCGACTAGTCTACAGAACCTACCAATATGCACAGACTTGTGCTCGCTCTGCCTCCTAAATCCCTGCCACATCTGGTCTTCGCACCCAGCCTCGCCTGGTCTGCTCCTTGGCTTTCCTTTCTTTTTATTCAAAGTCCAGCTCAAATGTGCCTCCCTCAACCCCTGCCCAGAAAGCTCTCCTAACCAGGTCAGCCCCTGGTGCTCTCTTCCCTACACAGATGGACAGTGGCACGGAACACACAGATAGTGGCATGGGCTGGACAGTGGCATGGGGCCAGACAGTGGAATGGGCTGCACAGTGGAATGCGCTGGACAGTGACATGGGCCACACACCCAGAGGCAATGGGAAAGGCCAGAGGCATCATCCACCTTTAAAAGCGATGCAGCCACGTGCAGTGGCTGCTCAGGAGGCCAAGGCAGAAGGATCACTTGAGCCCAGGAGTTTGAGACCAGCCCGGGAAACACAGTGAGACCCCATCTCAAAAACAAAACAAATACCTCCTCCCCCCGCAAAAAAATACACACAGCACCTACTAGCACACTGTGGCTTATAAACTAGATGGTTTGCTGAGTGTGCTTCAGGGATGGAAGGGGTTGGAACCCTGACAACACCACTTAGCCTGGCTTAGAGCAGGAACCACAAAAATCAGAAAGCTTTTTCTCTGCTCAACATCCGTGTATGTTACAACTAAGTGTATAATGCTTATTTGTGAATGTACTTTAGAAACTTGTGTCTAATGTACATTCAGAATGGACTAAATAGAGGCCACAATATTTACTATCTGGCCCTTTACAGAAAGTTTGCTAACTCCTGATTTAGAGCATAAAACACATTCTTGTCAAATCATGCAGTGCCAATTACATAACAGAGCATGTGCAACAAAAAGGTGATCAATGCAAAGTCCCAGCTCTCAGACGGCTTACAAACAGATCCCAGACCTCACACCAACAAAAAATCCTACTGACACCACTGCATAGGGAAGAACATCCGCATACCTGCTTCAACACACTTCCCCAGTGGCACTTCTTTTCCTCTCAATCGTGTACCGAATTTCTAACATGGGCCTATTCTCCCGAGATTTTCTCATTTCCAAGCCTTCTTGCTGGAAATGCCCTCCTTTGCAAGTATAAATCCTATGCCTTTTTCAGGACCCTTGGTCGCACCTTTCATCCTATGCAGCCTTTCAGCATCCTCAATTCTGAGAATCCATAGCTTTTATCCATTTGTGTCTTCCTCTTCGTTTGAACTTCTACCACTACTTAGTTCAGTCCATTCTGTCATGTGCATTATCTTTTTGGTACCTGCCTCTCTCACTAGACTGGAAGCTCTGTGGGGGCAGGGGCTGTATCACTTTGGACTCTCTCATCTTAACACATTAAAAAAGTATAATTGGCCAGGCATGGTGGCTCATGCCTGTAATCCCAGCACTTTGGGAGGCCAAGGTGGGCGGATCACTTGAGGCCAGGAGTTCGAGACCAGCCTGGCCAACACAGCAAAACCCCATCTCTACTATAACACAAAAAAAATTAGCTGGATGTGGTGGCATATGCCTGTAATCCCGGCTACTTGGGAGGCTGAGGCAGGAGAATCACTTGAACCCGGGAGACAGAGGTGGCAGTGAGCTGAGACTGCACCACTGCACTCCAGCCTGGGTGACAGAGTGAGACTCTATCTCAAAAAAAATAAATAAATAAAAATAAAAGTATAATCAGTCAAATATATAACTGTGTGAACAATTTTATTCTGAAAATCTCCACCTTCAAAAAATTTTCAACCTAATTTGAGATAGATATGACAGAGAAGACAGACATGCAAACATAAATGGCACAATGATGGAGGTAGGAACAGGGCAGAGGGAGGGGGGCTGAAGGCCTGTACATGAGGGACTGATAGAAAGGGGAGGGAAGGCTCCTGCACACAGGGGCCACAGGGAATAAAGGCAGGGACGGGCCCAGTATCATGGAGTGTTTGTCGGTGTGGGGACATGCTGGGAAATGCAAGTCGATTCACCTGATTGGTAATGGAGGACCGTATGGGGTTTTGGCAGAACAGGAGAGGATAAGATCTGTAAAATCCATACTTTTGAGCTATCATGTGGAATGTGGATTAGAAGGGGTCCGTCTGGAGGTGGTTAAGTGTCTAACCAGGTAGGAAACTCCTCTGAATAAGAGGCTGGCCACAGCAGTGGCAATGAAGAGGCAGGAGGGGCAGGGCCTGGCCGCCAGACAGATGTGGAAGATGAAAAAGAGACAAGGGGCTTCCAGGGTTTCTGATCTTCAGATAGCGCTGGCCATGCTGAAGGGTCAGACCCCAACTCCAGAACAGACCACATCACACACTGTTGATTGTGAAAGGCATGCATTTCCAGTGGAGAGAAAGCCTATCTGAATTTCTTATGCCTATCTGAAGTTTAATTCTATCAAAGAACTACATGGGATTATGGACTTGCTTCAATTTTTTTTAATTGTAAAAAATAAGGAATTTTGGATATTTCTCAAACAATGACATGGAAGGCGAAAACAAGCCAGGAGAAAATATTTCTGAGGAGTTTTTAATGAGGTATCATTCAATATCTTTTAGACAAAGTTTTCTCAAAGAGGACCATGGACACCCTGTGTTGGAATCCCTTGGGTATGTATAAAACACTGATAAGCAATTTCTGACCATAGCCTAGCCAGTCCGACCCGTTATGATATTACAACGATGGAGAAGTAGTTAAAAATAAGCTACAGAACATGCCAATACATTTCTAACTTTTTTTAAAAAACAGCATATACAGAATCTCAAAATGTAAAACATACAGGCTATTTTATTTTAATATGATACATTTTATATCTTTAAATGTACAGTATCTTCACAGTTGGTAAACGTTAAAAATAATAAAAATAAATTTCAGGTCAATGTCTGCAGAACCCCAGAAACAGTCTTTGGAGCAAAGTCTAAAACCACAGGTTTTAATTACCCCATTTACACCCACTGAGAAGCAAGCCAGAGGGTGAGAAGGTGACCCACGAACTAGCAGGCAACTGTCACCTAGCTGCCGAGGAGCCTAGGGGAGACTGCCACAATTACAAGTCAAGATCTACCACATGCACAAGATGCCTGGTAGACATTTCTTTTCACTGCTACCAGGCTCTAAACAACCTGCTACGCTCTCATCTGGGACTATACCACCCTCCCTCTGCCCCCAGGAAGAGAGCTCCTGACATGCAAGCCACAGCCTGCCTTTCTCTGCTGCCTCGGGGATTATCCTAGGATTACTATCCTCTATTTTATTTGTTGCTTATGTTTTCAGCAGAGCATTTTTTTTTTCTCTTCTCCATTGTGCCCCTCACCTGGCAGGACCCATGGAGTACAAAGATCAAATCAAAGTTCTGAGGCACAGCTGGCTCAGAGAAGCCAAGATACACAGGATTCCCCATCCACAGCCAAGTCCCTTTTCTCCTCTTCCTCGGCCCTTCTTCCTGAGACCTGCCATGCAGTCCCCCTTCTGACATGGTTGTATGCCTGGCACTGAAAAGCCAAGCGTAGCACAGCCAACCCGGAGCGTGGCACTAAAAAGTAAATACTCCCCAAGGGAAAAACAAAGTCTTTCCACACAGAAATGTTTGATCAACAGCAGGACACGGTCCACTCCACCAAAATGCCTTAGCACAATTATATCAAAGCTCGTAACTAGGGATATAGGCATTCCAGCAACTACAGACCCTGCAATATGCCAAGTTCAGATGGAAGGCTTTGCTCATGGCATCATGCGGCTTTCCTTAACTGTTTCCAGCTTCAAATCCTCCTTAAGTAGTTTGGGAATGGGTGGGAGCTATTAACTTCGCCTAGTAAGCATTTTATTAATAATAATAATAACATTATTATTATTATAGCTGACCACAATTGTAAAACACATTAGCATTTACAAAGATCTTAAAGTTAACCTCATTAATTCCTTACATAAACTCTACTGCAAGTATTGTCATTTTACAAATAAGGAAACAGATTCAGAAAAGTTAAGTCACCAGGTTTCATAGAACTTGTCAGAAAATGAACACTAGGGCTGGGCACGGTGGCTCACGCCTGTAATTCCAGCACTTCGAAAGGCCGAGGTGGGCAGATTACCCGAGGTCAGGAGTTCAAGACCAGCCTGGCCAACATGGCGAAAACTCATCTCTACCAAAAATACAAAAATTAGCTAGGTGTGGTGGCATGTGCCTGTATTCCCAGCTACTCAGGAGCTGAGGCAGGAGAATCCCTTGAACCTGGCAGGCAGAGCTTGCAGTGAGCTGAGATAGCTCCAGCCTGGGCAACAGAGTGAGACTCCGTCTCGGAAACCCCCCCCCCACCCCCAAAAAAAAAAAAAAGAAAAAGAAAAAGAAAATGAACATTAAATCGAGTACTTTATGTATTTACTATACTCCGTTAGGTTGTTTTAAAAACTGCAAATGAGACCTAAACATGAAACCAGTAGTAATTTTTTTTGCTATTAACGTGAATGAGAATTTAATAAAATGTTTGGTTTAAAAAGTATCAGAAGAGGCCAAAGACTTAAAACTATCCAGTTGTTCCTGCTGGCACTAGTCCACACAGCACCAAAAAGATGACTGACAAGCTTAGAGGTCTGCAGAGCCGCTTAGGAAATGGGACCTGACTGCTCCCTACCTTCAATGCTCCCCCTACCTTCAATGCTCCCCCTACCTTCAATGCTCCCCCTACCTTCAATGCCCATAGGGGATTCTCACATGCAGCCAGGGTGCAGACTTCCTGCTTGTTAAGTTTTCCTGCCCTCAGCCATTCCATCCTTTTCCAATTGAAATGCCTCCGACCCATAAATCTCCGTTGGGTAACAGGTGAGGGGTGCTAAGGGTGCCATGCTCAGCCATGAAGCCTGTGCATCAGCAGCACCCATGATGTGCAGGTGAGTCAGGGCATGGCAGGGGGCAGGCTGGTGCAGCGGCCAGACCACTACTCCCTGGAAGAAGGCCTCGTATCAGACTCTCTGGGGACTTCATACATTCTCATCTTTCAGGACATATAACCTGGCCTGTGTTATCTCTCCAAATGACCCAAGAAATGGGAGATTATTTGCTTGTCAAGTTTTCTTTTTTGGTCTAGTAAGATGTGTGTGGGTGGTTAATTATGACAGGGAAAAAAATCCATTCAAGTACAGTTGACCCTTGAACAAGATGGGTTTGAGCTGCACGAGCTCACTTATTATACAAGGATTTTCTTCTACCTCTGTCACCTGTGACAGCAAGACCAACCCCTCCTCTTCCTCCTCAGCTTACTCAATGTGAGGACAGTGAGGATGTAGACTTTACAATGATCCATTTCCACTTAATAAATAGCAAATATATTTTCTCTTATGATTTTTAACATGTTTTCTCTAGTTTAATTATGAGAACACAGTATTTAATTTTTATAACATAAAATATATATGCTAATCAACTGTTTAAGTTATCAGTAAGGCTTCTGTCAACAGTAGGCTATTACTAGTTAAATCGTGGGGGAGTCAAAAGATTTTCAACTATGTGTTAAGATGCTGACACCCCAACCTCCACTTTGTTCAAGGGTTAACTGTGTATAGGTATGATTTACAACTGATATTGCTTATTGTGATGTTGAATACAATAGCAGATTTTGTTTTATAGCAAACTTAGTTAAATCAGATGCTACAGAAATCAAATTATTATAGAAACTCAACCCATTTATTGAGCACCTACTACATAAAAAACGTATTACCAAGTGCTAAGGTGATAGAGCCTCACAGGGCACAATATCTGATGTGAAATTCACTAGGATTTGACAAGGAAGACAATTAAGACTACCAACCTCCTATTGAACTATTCTTTATTATTGGGAATAAGTCCTTCATCATCTGCCTATTAAATCAGATTCAAAAGAACTGGATCTTGGTGCAGGCCTAGGCTAAGAACTCTTCTCTTTCTGCAACTTTTAAGAACATGGTGAATTTCCTTAAACTACAAATCTTCTGTTCTTCAAGGTGAATAATTCTACTCCTGACAACAAAATACCCACTCTTTCAACTCCCTTGGGGGCACTGCAGCTGTTTATCAGCTGTCTAAGCCAAGTGCATCCCTGAACTGTTTGGTCTACACATCCTGTGCATGGCTGCCCTCCTCCAGCTTCCGGGAAAACAACTGGGCCAAGCACTCCTTCATCCTACACTCCAGGGAGCTCACCTACAGCAGGAGGCAAAGCTCAAACCTCCCAGGACTAAATGTTAAGTACACTCTCTCTTTTGGTTATATGTCACTAGCAAACTAGTCTACAACTTCAGAGCTCAACACGACAGCCACTTACTAACTCTCAGGAATGTGGAGACTGACTGGGCCGATCAGTGGCCTCTTATGTGACTATAGTTGGATGGTGATTGGCTGGAACATCCAAGATGGCTTCACTCACCTGCCTGACACTTGGAGATGGCTAGAAAGCTGGAACTTCCTCTACGTGGCTCACTTCAGGGCCTTTAGTTGGCAGCTGGATCCCTAAAGCAAGCTTTTCCAAAAGGCAGGAAGAGGAAGCTGCCAGTCCTTTGAAAGGCTAGGCGTAGAAAGGGCCCAGCATCACTTCAAGGCAACCCCAAGGCCAGCCTGGACTCCAGGGGAGGGGAAATAAACTCTCTGTGTGGATGGGAGAGGGATAAAAAGGATCCATGGCCGTCTTTGCTCTGTCACATCATTTTCCCATTTTTAATTAAAGAAGAACACACAGATACAATCTCTACCTATGGTTTTAAAGATAGACCTAAAATCCACGCCGAAGGTTCTGCAGTCTACCATTTTGGTCTGAAGCAAAACACCTTGTAGGTTAGAGCTCACTGAATGGATAAGTGCATTTGCCCAACTTGTTACATGGTCACGATGCCTTAATCTACAACACCAAATTGTCAACAATGACACAGTGTCTGCATAATGAACACAGTTATTTATGTTCAACAAATGAACAACAAAAGCCAAATGAAAAGGCCTTAAACTCCTGGACCAAATGATTCAAAAGTGAAGAAGGATTCTAAAGACATAAAAAGAAGTCTGCAAGCCCTCACACACACTCCTGACTCTACTGTGTCTATATCGCAGGAAAGGCAAGATATCTGGCACAGAATTTGGAAAACAAAAGTGGCTTCCTATCATTTGGAAGAGTAACAACGGGAGAGAGAGAGATCCTCTGTAAATACCAAAGGAGATGTTAGATACTAGTCTTTGTTTTTCCTGTGAAAATGTGGATGCGTCATAATTTTACAAATTGCTGACTTTTCCCAGGCTTCAGAGCAGCTGAGCTCATTTGAGTTTTGCATCTACTGAGGGTATCTCCATGCTATTTATATATCAGATGCGTGACTGTGTTCTACAGCGTGAACAATCCAGGGGTCCCTGCTTTCCCCTAAGCTCATCCTGGACCACTGTCTCCTCCACTCACTTGGATGATCCCTTTCTGATCCTCCAGCATCTCTGACTCTCTTCCCAGCGCAGGACCTTTGGGCGAGCGGCTGCTTCCGCTGCAGTTCCACTGGCCATGCCCACAGGGGTCCTTCCCAGGCCTCAGCTTACAGGCCACTCCTGAGGTGGGGGTTTCCTTACCTCTCTTCAAGTAGGCCTCCCCATGATTTCCTGTCTCAGCTTCCTGTTTGCCTCCTTTGGCACATTCATGAAAATATGTAGGTATTTGACTTACGAGTGTCTCTACCATTCATGAAAAAGAGCCATGGTCTGCAGTCTCCACAAGGGCAGGGGCCACATCTGTCTTATGTACTACTTGCATCTCTAGAACTCGGCACAGTACCTGGACAGCAGAAGGAATTCAGAAGTGTCCCTTAGCCTTACTGACTTTTATGTTTATAAAGGCGGCAACAGCAAGTGAATCACCAAACTTTCTGGACTTAATTTATTCTTTTTTGGAGGAAGGTCGGGATTAATTTTTTTTTTTTTTCTTTGAGACAGGGTCTCGCTCTGTCACCCAGGCTGGAGTATAGTGGTGTAATCACAGCTCACAGCAGCCTCAGTTTCCCCAAGCTCAGGTGATCCTCCTACCTCCTACCTCCCGAATAGCTGGGATTACAGGCACATGCCGGCCAATTTGTGCATTTTTTGTAGAGACAAGGTTTTGCCATGTTGCCCAGACTGGTGTTGAATTCCTGAGCTTAAACGATCTATCTGCCTCGGCCTCTCAAAGCGCTGGGATTACAGGTGTGAGTCACTACGCCTGGCCTTTGGATTAAATAATATTAATTTCCTTCCATCAATATCACTGAACAGCTATTACTTAATCACCCAATAAATATTCATTTGTATTTACTACTTAGGAAATTCATTATCAGTAAGGATTTGTTTTCTAGTCTCTACTATTATCTTATGAATTTAATATTGTAAAATCCTAACATAAAATAGGTCTGGAAAGACAAACTTTCCATGATCTTATATAATAACACTTTCACTATCTTAAAAGTATCAGGAAAGTCTGACGTGGAAAAATTCAGAAGTAATAAGGTTTTTCTATTTTTCATAAATTTTGAATATATCTTCAATAACCAAGGATGAGGTGCAATCCATAACACTGCAGTCCTAGGCTTGAAGTTATAATTTGCTGACAATCTCATTTCAGCCACATCCAAAATTAGCAACTAATTCTTTACACATACTTTATTAATAGACTCCTGAAATTCAGAGATTAGATTAGAGAGAAGCACATTCATTATTAAGTTGGGAAAACATACAAAACGAAAAATAAAAGGTGCACTTTAATATAATGATCAAACAAACATGATAATCAGCTAAGGAAAAACTACTCACTTGATTTTTAGACTTTTCTTCTACTCAGTAGTAAAATATACGACTGGTACATACAACAGCAAAACTGTTGATAAAATTCTTAACCCACAATCAACCATACACCTTGGTTTATAATTTGGTTTTCGTTAATTTATAATCTAAGCTTCTTGGAAAAGGTTACTTGCTGAGTTACTTAAAATAATCCTTAATTTCTTTTCTAGCTAATCTCACTCTAAAAGGGTAACTTTTAAATTATAACAACTGTTTGGGTTTAATAAAAACCAGAAAGAACTTTTTGAGAAATACATTCAGAGGAAAGGTAGCCATTACCAAAAAGTGATCTTGGTTTGGCCTTTAAAAAAGAAGAGAATAAACCACAAAAACCTTCAAAGTCCTTCTAACTTAAAGTAATAAAAATAAAAGTTGCTGACACCTGGTAGTCAAGTGAATCATAAAATCTTTTTTAAGGATACATTTTATTGATTTTTTTTTCAGGGTTCTTCCATAACAGTACAGTAGGAAATTCATTAACCCTAAAGGGATAAAGGCATAATCCAGATGAAGATAAAAATCAAGATGAACTAAAAATGTGTAATTCAGTGGATAGGGTTGCTACATATCCAATTCCTAAACATCTGTGAAGAATTAAGATTTTCTCTTTCAGGGAAAAAACAATAATAATAAGAGCTAATATTTATTAAGCATTAATATGTGCCGAGCACTAGTCTAAACAGCTGGTATATATTATTCCACTGAATTCCTACATCCAAATCTTACAAAAATCTATCTGATTCCAGAGATGTTCCAGGAGGACGAGAGTAAAATCAGCAGAGATATGAGGGAGAAAGACCAAAGACAGATCATATACATTATTAAAAAGGTAACTACCCTAAGTCCTCACTCTCAACCTATTTATTCTTCCTTTATAAACAATGCTAGTGAGCTTGACTAAACACCTAAACTTCAAGCAGATGAGAAGCAGCAAATTAGAAGAGGGAATTGGCCTCTATCCTTGGAGCCACAAGAAGTAGTAATTGATAAGCAACAGAAATCAGAAAGAAACAATAAGCAGCAAACATCTCAAGATCATGGCGGTCTAAGAACTTTAATGCAGAAACAAAGCATGCTATATACCTTACTAGGCCCAGACAGAACTGTTGATAAATGTTTATTTATGTAAAGAATGACTAGGTCATAAAATAACCCGTGGCTAGGAGACTAACAGCGTGTCAAAAAATTGTTCAGATATGTTCAGAACGCTCTACTTAAGAGAAAATGAAAGACAGCAATACAACAGTGTGAACTATTGGCCAGACTATGGGCAGTTCATTTGCAGAAGACCCCAGATGGCCAAGACTGAGCTACAGTTTGCACTCTCCTGTGCTGGGGGAGCTGGTGGTTTGGGCTTCAGGCCACCTGATGTCCAGGCTCCGCTACCACACTTCTGTGCACCCTAAAAAATGAGTTGACCCAGGTTACCTTTTCAGTCTTTTTCCTCTTTACTACTTTGCTTTAAATACCGTGAGAGAAACCACCTATTACCCACTTCTCTGAAATTCATGAAAATTTGACAACTGGCCAACACTTTCAAGACGTGGAGTTATCAAAAGCCACAAAAATGCACTCAGTTAATATTTACAGCAGGGAGATACTTTAGTTACCTGGAGAAAAGTGGTATTGGCACACAAGACATAACAGGATAGACCGGTCTTGCCATGGCTAGAATTGGAATTCCACTTTTACTTACTTCTTGCAGTAGGAAACTGAGAGAAAATTAATCCTTTCATTTCAGTTATTTTAGGAGAGAAGCTCTTTTATATATGCTTTGCAAATATTCAACTGGACTGCTCTTAATGCATAGGTATTTTACAACCTTGCTTGAATGCAAGTTTATTTTGTGGACCTCTGAGCCATAAAAGGACATCTCCCACCTCTAGAAAGGGGAACGATGTGAACACAATATAGATTTGGGGTGATGAAGGAAAAGTGGGTGAGAAAAAAAATGCATTAAATCAGTATTTACACCAAAGGTTATCAAGGAAACCCAGATTTACGCTGTCAGTAGCATTAACTTCTTAAATCAGTTTTTCTCAACCCTGACTGAAAATCAGAATCCCTGAAGTACCTGGGTACTATGCCCTCCTCCCCCAAGAAATACATCTACTTCTGGCCAGGGGTCCCCTTTAATGTGCTAAATAATCAAAATCAGTGAAATTCTTTTTATCCAGTCTGCATTATTCTTGGTAGATTCTATTCCATTAAGAGTTAAACCTGTTCACTGACAGAAATATCAATAAACTAGGATAAAGTTAAAAATCTGCTGACCACAGACTTGTATTGAGCACAAGGGTAATACCTAATCCTTTTTGCTGCAGTGAGCCATTTAAACACCACTCTGAATGCAGGGTGGGAAATAAAAAATGAGCCATTCAGTAGCCTTGCAAAGATGTGCAAGAACCTAGAATGCTTTTCTGAGAGTTTTAAGCCATGATTTACCCAATCTTTGATATCTGTTCTATAGATAAATACTGCTCGATCCCATCTCCCCAGCTAACACACTCTACCTCCCACTTTTCCTCCCTTTCCTCCCTCTCTTCCCCCACTTTGGGCAAGTCTTCCTGCATTTGTTTTGCTTGGCAACACACATCAGCATTCCAACAGATGTCACCTGGCCACTGACAGAAGATTGGAACATATTAGGCAAAGTAAGAAACTTGTTCAAAAGGAAAAAATGATCCCCAGTGAGGTTTCTGCCAGGGAGGATCACCAGACTTTCAGGCCTGAGGCTTGGGAAGGGAGGAGGCTCTGAGTCACTGAAGGCCATACCTTGTCATCACCCTTGCATGGGTATCAGATTGAAAGAATGCTCCCAAGAGCACTGTCTCCCATAGAACGCTCCCCTCCTCCCCAAGGACTTCCTCTCCTCCCTCAAACACAGAACCTCTGCAGAAACCTTAACTGGTCAGCTTAAAGAAGCCTGAGGATAAACTGGCTGTGACCACTTACGATGACCACAGGACTTCATTACAAAGCATGATGCCTATTTCTTTCTTTATTTAAATCCACGTTCTAAAGAAAATTTTCAGTAGCTGAGACAAAGGAGTGTCTATTTCATCAGCAGCAACTTAAAAACTCTCCGCTACCCATCTCTATTTTTGCCTTTTCCATGAACTAAGATTGTGTCTATCTGCTCATCTGTCAAGCCCTCAGCCCATCAAGGAAACACATGATAAACTAGGGGTGAAGGGAATAAAAATATTTCACCCCAAAATATACCTCTTTGATACACTGTGAATGGCTGTTCAGAGGGCAGGTCTGTGGGGGGAGATTTGCACCTGGGGAGGAAACTGCACTGATGGGAGGCCGTCTTTCTCTAAGGCCCTCCCTTGTCCAGATCTAGGGAAGATTCACTGAGAGTCTGACATCTTTAAAGGTCTGAAAGAAACATCTGCCTTCTCTGTGAGGGCTGCTACCTAGGAGGTTTCATCTACACGACAGGGCCACCTCTGCTAGCCAGGCCTCCTCTTCTCTCCCTCCAAGAATCTTTCTTGCCACCATAACCTGACTGACCACCATACCCTGTTTTTGGTCGGGCTCTGAGCCCCATTCTTCCTATAACCTCAGGATGGTATAGAAGCTTCTGAATCCCATTGGGGGGTTGGGGTAATCAATCTGCATGCACGTTAATAAAGTTGTATGGCATTTCTCCTATTAATTGGGCTTTTGACAGTTGATTTTTCAGGGGACCATCAGAAGGCGCAGAGCAATTTTCCCTTGGCCACTACAGTAGGGGCAAAAAACGACGACCTCCAAAACTGAGGGAAACATGCAGAAACCTTGCTCCTGGAAAACGCTTCTGAAGGGCCTGCCTCTCTATGGGGGTGAAGCTTGCAGGATAAATGAGCTATTTTAAAAGCTATGTATCAGCTTTGCTTTAATGCCCACACATTATTCATCAATGGACAATACACCTTATAATAAATGCAATCTGCAAATCAGAAGCAGACTCGCTGGTGCAAAAGTGCAAAAATATATCCACCCACGCCCTGGCATGACACAGGCAGCAGAAAGCATCTTGAAATAACACTTCCTTAAGGAGAAGAAAAAACTCCCATTTTCTAGGCATTGCAACATGAAAATGACAGGCTAAGTACTAAGGGGGAGACTAACTCCTGAGACAATCCATGATCTTTCCTGGTATTCGGAGAAATGAAAGGGTGTGGAGGGAAACAGCACAGGCCAGGGACCAGGATCTGCCACATACTAAGGCGACATGCACTTCTGCAAAGGCCTCTCAGCTCCCGCCTTGCCCTCCATCCAGTACAGTAGCCAGTGTGGTCCATGGAGACAGAAACAAAGTTCCTTGGGAACTGTTACATTTTCATGAGAGATTCTAGTATAACATAACAGGTCTTCATTTCAAGTATAATACGGTTTTAGAGTACATCATTTTAAAATATGAAATATGAACAATTTTCTGTAAATTGTAAATTAAGATCCAAGTTAAGGGGCAATCGGAACTCAGAGGACTAATACCTAACCATTAGAATTGAGACATTTTAAAAGTAATCATGTTAACTTCAGGAACATATTCTTGTAACCCTAGAGTTTTTCATAAGCGAAAAATAATAAAATTGCCAATTGATCAATTCTCTATCTGGACTGAATGAATGAAATTTTAAAATTCTGGGTGACAAATATACGGAAGGAAAGATTAAAAGCATCCATTTTCCAAAAAGTCTAATGCCTTAGACCCAGATATAACTGCAGTCACCAGATTATTTTAATAGTAGCCAGTAATCTTAAAACATTTCTATCTGTTCTTCATAACTATATAGAAAGCAAGTCCACTTTAAAAGCAGAGAATAATGATCTCTTAATAAGGTGTCTGCTTAGATTTGCAACTTTATCTGGATTAACTCCAACACTTCAAAACACAAGAATCTTAGTACCTATAATTGGTCTTATCATTTAAAAATACTTAAGTGTTTAAAAATCACTCCAAATTCACATCCATGAATACTGCCACCAGCAATCTGCATATATTATTTTCAACCACAAGTTCTCCAATTTGATATATTCTATTTTCTATTGGCACAACACAACAGCATAATGAAGAACCTGGGAGCTGGACATTTCTGTCTTTCTTGTTAATCCGTTGATTCACCTACAAGACCTACTTTGCAATGGAGTGAAAGAGCTGGAGTGGGGGAACCTCAGTATTTCTCCAGTATTTACTAGAACTTTCTACAGAGATACAAACCCACTGGCCAAAATATGCACATAATTAGACACTGAAAAGATATACATATGAGAACTTACATGAATCACTAAGAAAAACATCTGGTGTTTCCCTCATTTTAGTTATTTTTTTTCATGGTTCAGATATTTAATACTTTTATATGGCTGAATCTATCCAAATTCTGTGATTTCCTTTTCTGCTTCTAAGGTTAGAAATGTATCATCCTTCACAGACCTGATACTCAATTTTCACTGCTTTTTCTATGATGTGAAACATTTTATATGAAATTATTTATCCTGAATTTAATTTGGCACTTGGTTTAGGTTGTAGATCCGATCAACATTATAATTTTTTCAAATGGTTATATGCACATATAATTGAATACAATTTGTTCAAATGGTGGAAATATGGTTTATATTTCCCTTTTTGTTGCTAAATCTAAATACATATAATATTTAAATATATGTACCATATGTAGTTAATATGTCTCATATCATACAGATTAGCATTTTTCTTACATAAATGTCATATCCAACAAAAAGAAATGCACAGACGTATTTAAAATATTCATTTCTTTAGTTTTTCTTCAGGATAAATTCTCCCCTGTATATATAAACAGTTTCTTTATAAACTCCATAAATAAAGCCTACTTAGTTGGATACAGTGTCTCATGCCTGTAATCCCAGCACTTTGGGAGGCCAAGGCAGGAGCACTGCTTGAGGCCAGGGGTTTGAGACCAGCCTGGGCAACATAGTAAGACCCCCATCTCTACAAAAATTAAAAAATTAGCTGCGTGTATTGACATGTACCTGTGGTCCAGCTACTTGGGAGTCTGAGGTGGGAGGATCACTTGAGCCTGGGAGGTGGAGGTGGCAGTGAGCCATCTTAACGCCACCGTACTCCAGCCTGGGCAACAGAGCAAGACCCTGTCTCCCTCCCTCAATTTCCCAAAAGAAAGCTTCATCCTCTCTGTTCCAGTTATGATCCTACACTATGATGTTATAATGAAAGTGACAAAATCCACTGCATTCCTGGGTCTCTGCTACCACCATTAAATGGCAGAAACTGTGCCTTGGTATTTCCTTGTCCTCAGCATGGCCTGGCAGGTGTTCAGAGAGCAGCTTTGTGGAAGGCAGACCAGCAACGAAGGAATTCATCCAACTTCACATTTGATGGAAAAGAGAGGAATTGTTTGTGATGACAGCCACACCCAAGAAATCTTCAGCAACGTTTCACACGAAAAATAATTTGCTGAAACCTGCTAATAATGAACAAGGCAATTTGGAGCCAATATGACCACCACATCCCTGGGAGGCACATCTACCTTCAGTCTTTCAATGAGGCCCCTCCCACTGGCCCACTGAGACAAATCTGGTCACTTTTCAGCATCTAGTTACAGTCTTGCCCCTCCATGACACAGTTCCTGTCCCTCCCAGCCTGTGCATAAGCAATCTGTCACCCAATGCCTTGCTTAGTGCCTGCTATCAGGAGTAAGACTTCTTCTGCTAGGCAGGCCTCACCTCAGCTGTCCCATCTGTTTGTGAAACTGAAAGCTCTATAAACCAAGCTCCCTAAGTATTTATATTTCCAGCGTCAAGAAGGATAGGGCTTCATGTGCAGTGATTATTCAAAAATAATTATTTCATACTCAAGAGAGAAAAAGAATGTTCTCTACTACTGCAAAAGTAAAGCCCTCAGGGTTGGTAAATGGGTACGAAAATACGGTCAGATGAAGGAGTAAGTTCTAGTGTTCAACAGCACAGTAGTCCATGTCCTCAGCACGACAGTTAATAAGAAGTTACTATACATTTCAAAACAGCTAGAAGACAAGATTTGGGATGTTCTCAACACACAGATGCCACAAATGTCTGCAGTGACAGATATTTCAAATATTTCAGCATGTAATGATTTGATCATTACACACTGTATGCATGTTAACAAGATATCACATGTACCCCCATAAACAGGTACAACTATTACGTATCAATTTTTAAAAAGTAAAGCTCTCACTTTCCTCATCTTTAAAATTAAAGGAACTGGCCTGCATAATTTCCAAGGCAACTCACAGCTCTGCAAATCTGTGAATCTAACATTTAAAAATGACCCCTGCATACATTAGCTGGAGAAAAATGCCATACTGCAGAATGCAGGAGCTTCTCTTGTTAATATAATTTCAACCGAGGGTGCAAGCAGGCCGGAGGCACACTGTGTCCTTAGCATTGCTGTGTCCTTAGCCTTGGCATTTGGGCACCTAATAATGTGTGCTAATGTGTATAACATCGTTTCTGGATTTTATAAAAGCAGATAATTACTGTAGTAAGAAGTTAGCAAAAAAGATAATTACCGTAGTAAGAGGTTAATTCAACTTAAATATTCAAACTAAATTAAAATATTTAAAGTTTTATTACAACTTAATATCTCTTTTATTCAAGTGGAAAAGCATAATTGGTAAGGTCCTATGGAACAGATACTATGCTTAAGGCATTTTAACTCATGAGGAAGACCATACAAAAGAAGCCCAGAGGTATGCTGATAGTTTCCAGTGTTCAACTGTGACTAATTCCTTACAAAGTTTAAGAGTCATGTTAATTCTGCAATGTAACTCCTAGCCAGAAAACCTCCTGGATTTGAAGAAGTGCTAGATTGTTTGGTTGGAGCTTAATATACATTATTATATTTCAGTATTTCTGGTTCCACCCCACCTTTTCTATTCAACTCAATTTTTAAAATCTGGACCAAAACAGTTGTTTTCCTTCATGAGGTAACTACCTAGCCATGCATTTGAAAACAACACGAGAGAGAGAGAGAAAAAAAAAAAAAAGCCCAAGAAGTAGGATTTATTATCACGCTTGAAAATGTCAAGGAAATGGATGAGTTATGACATGTGCGAGTCATTAAATGTATTTTAAAAGTCTACCAGCTCTCGAATGACCAATAGAAGAAAGAGAAACTAAATCTATCAGAAACAATTTGAATTTCAAAGTATTTAACATGCTTAATAACAACCCCAGCCCATCTAACCCCCAAGAAAGAAGTAAGCAAGATAATGAGTGATGATGTGGGTTGAAAGTAGGCTCCCCAAAGTTATACAGGGAAGTAAAAGTCACTTGACTCACTGTGATCTATAAAAATTAAGTCACAAAAGAAGGCTGTGTAAACTCTAGGAACCTGTGAAAAGCTGATCTGCCTGGGGGAAATTCCAGTCTCTTGCTACCTGGAGGAATTTACTCTGCTCTGCTTACTGGATACGTGGCATAATGCTTAACATTAAAACAAACACTGAATGGTTTCCAGAAATAGGGAGGTTGTGCAGGCACTTAAGGGAACCAATACAAAGTTTCCGAATACTAAAGTGTAGCAACGAGTCAAATCAGAGAGAGGAGGGCCCCCTTCCAGCTCAATTATGATCCGTCCTTTTATTTGATTTCATGACCTGTCCCTTCACAGAGATTTAATCACTGTACTCAAAAGTGTCAGAACAGTCCACAGTTCTAAAATTGTCAGGGCATAAAAAACAGGCTTCTTGAAATACAATTGATTCCATCCTCCATCCTGAAAGAAACTAAGCTTCCTGTCAAAACATGGTGATGCCTAGAGACCAGGAAAGTGCCCGTTTAGGACACGGCATGAAACCAGCCAGGACATCAGGGGCTAACTTTCAGGCCCACTCACATCAGGCCACCTGTCTCACTGAGTTACTCATTTATTCTCCTCTGTATCCTAGTTGGCCCAAGGAAGCCACAGCGGAATAATCAAGAGATTCCAAAGGAGAACTCCAGTGAGAACATTATGCATTAAACATGCTCACTGAGAGAAGATTATTTCTTTTCCTTTTTTTTTTTTTTTTTTTCTGAGACAGAGTTTCACTCTGTCGCCCAGGCTGGAGTGCAGTGGCACGATCTCAACTCACTGCAACCTCCGCCTCCCGGGTTCAAGAGATCCTCCCGCCTCAGCCTCACAAGTAGCTGGGACTACAGACACAGGCCACCACACCTGGCTAGCTTTTGTATTTTTTGTAGAGATGAGGCTTCGCCATGTTGCTCAGGCTGGTCTCGAAGTCCTGGGCTCAAGGGATCTACCTGCCTCAGCCTCTGGAAGTGCTGGGATTACAGACATGAGCCTCCGTGCCCAGCCAGCATTTCTTAAAAACATTTTATCACAAATAGAGACAGAAGACCAGGGCCTGGCACTGGAATGTGGTGAGCGAAGATTATTTCTAAAAATCTTTCAATAATCTCCACCTGCGCAGAAATGTACAGACATTCTGCAGTACCTGCTTTTGCTAATATTTAACACATTCTGTCCTTTGGCCTTCTTAATTTTTTATTCAGAGCGGGGCATACGCAGCAGGTGAAGGTTGTTTTGGTGCTCTCCTTTGTGCAGGACATGGAATATCATGCCGCTTGGTATGAACTAAGAGAACTAGAAGGTTGCAGACAGGATGATAACCTGTCCGAATAATCACCAGCCAACTCTGAGGTGGGTTTCCAAAGTTTCCTTTGACATTTACAGAGGAAATGTAGACATTCTGGTACCTATGTGTAGAATCAGCAATTTCAACACCACCTATGAATTTCCTGCTTTTTCCCATTCTTGCAAATGGCTTAATATAATTAAGAGTTAAAAAGGTAAAAACGTATTTAGGATAGCTAACCTGTATCGCCCACAGTAATATGCAGGTAATTATTTTTATTAAAAAATGTGCTAGATCATTGAAAGTTGCAAAAGTAGCATTACCATTTAGATTCGCCTCAACTATACAGAAATATTCATCAACTATCCAGAAAACATTCAACTATCCAACATTTATTACATTTTAAGGTAGTTTTTACATAAAGTAAATTTCTTCTGGTACTGTGAACTTTTATGAAAAGATAGCAAGTTTCTTATCAGTATGTATTATAAAATTAGAGATTTATTTCAATGACTAGGAATTCTGCCACCAGGCTTAGCCAAGAGAAGCAGCTGCACCATTTATGAAAACTCTCTAAAAGACAGTATTTTAAAATAAGACATATTCCCAAATATCTCCCTCATTTTAAAGTCATACAATGTGGAAATTTTGTAGATATAACACTATATTGTTTCTCAAAAGCCTCAGTCTATACCAAAGTAACAGTAGACTCAACCACTGGAAATATTACAGCAAAATGACATGGTAAAAAATATGCTAGAAATGCAAGCCAAAATGTTATAAGGCTTCAAAATCATCGCAGTAAATATACTTACGAGTCCTTTTCTATAATGCATAGTTCAGGAAGCAATTCTTTTCCAAGACTGTATTTGGTGTTAGGGACAAATACTTAGGAAAGATGAGATGACAACAGAAAGAGCATCAAAGCTATTTATTAAACATTTCCAGGTATGCCATAAATGCATGTTGTCCTTGTGTTAAATGTCATACTGATCAAAAAATGGTTGTTCACAATTAACCTAATTAACCTCCTAGGGGAAAGACTTGTATATTACAGATACCTGGTTCACGAATCAGGTACTTCCATGGACACTTTCATTTAAACCTAACTACGAACCTACGAGCTGGACATTTTTATCCTCAAATTTACTGATGAGGAATAGGCTTAGAGAGGGAGTCTAAGTACTCCAGGACCAAAAGCTAATGAACTGCAGAGGACGGCTCTTTGGGTCCCCAAAGAAGCCTTCTCTCACCTTCAGGCCAGTGCTGCAAGACACCAAATGAAGTTACCACCTCTAAACTTTTCAAAAAAACTGTCACATCACAGGAAGCATTAAACTGCTTTTTGGCTTAACATGTACTTTTTAACTGTGCAAATACACACACACACATAAATACACATTCCCATTATAGGTGCACAAACTGATATCATAGTATACACTATGATATACACATAATGTTATTACACCTAACAACGGTATCACATCCTTTCATCTGAAACAGTGAAATAACACCATTTCACATGGGAGGGTCAAGTGAGATAATGCCTCCACAATGGGACAGCCATACATATTAAGCGAAATAAACAAAGCATTCTTCAAATTGTGAAGCGCTACAGAAACATGAGCTATGCTGCAAGCCATGTACAGTTTCTGTTTACAAACATATCGGTGTCAACCTTGTGCACTGCCTATCCAACTTTTCAAAACATCCCTGAAAACAGGTGACATTTTAAGATATATATTGGTTTATTCTAAGACCACATTAAGAGAGAGCACTACTATACATGAGAGAAGAAAGTTGATTGAATCCAGTCAGAAACCAAGTCAATGAAAAGAATGCTACTTGTTTTTCTTCTCCATTACAATATTAAGTTTTATTTTTATTTTTTCGAGACAAAGTCTCGTTCTGCTGCCCAGGCTGTAGAGCAGTGGCAGAAACATAGTAATCTCAAACTACTGGGCTCAAGCAATCCTCCCACCTTCGCCTCCTGTGTTGTTATGTTTTAAAATAAAGAGGTGGTTAATACATTGGATACTCGAGTTATTTTTAGGGTAAAAAACAGACATCGACTAATATTAATGTCAAAAAATGGCCGTATATTAAAAACATCTTCTGTAAAAGAGACTCAAAGTTTCCCCAAATGAAAAGAATTTGGATATTCCTTTGTTGTTCAATAAAAGTAATTTTTAATCACAAGAGATTACTACACTACTCCTGTGAAGTATATGTCCACTGAGAGGACACAGAGGAGTCCAGAGAGCTTGAGCTGAAAGAACGCTCTCTTCTCCAATAGCATATGCAGTAGGTGTTAGAATTACTGCTTTTGTCCGGGTGGGCCCTCCTCCCTCCGTTTACATTACAAACTGTGTCAGCAAGACACTGAGATAGTCCCTGAAACTTTCCAAGTAACGGGTGTAATCTTATATACACAGTAGACCTTGAGTACTTCATAACACCAATGAGATTAGAAAACTGGCTCCTCAAGCTTGTAAGATGCAGAGTTTCACAGTTATTATGCACAAAATGGCATACAAAGGGGGCACAAATGCTGGTAAATGGTGGTCCAACTTCCTCAGAATAACTCTAATGCCGCTAAGCGGCTCAGAACCCAATAACCCAAAAGCTAATTTATAAGAAAATAACTAAATTACTCACTAAATGACTACTAATGACTGCCACAGACTGAATTGGTAAATTCTAACAATTCTGAAAATTTTTAACTGATTATAACTGATGACTATACAAATGAATTCTTGTCTACTGACAGTGATAAACCAGGTGGAAAACTTATCGTCACAAGGGTTTCCCCTGTATTTTTTCTAATAATTTAGTTGGTTAACATTTTTTGGAGTCATGTTACATTTTAGATTTAGTCATGGCAGGATGTTTGGGAGGCACAGATAAAAGTACTCAACAACTTAATCTTGTAATAAGGTCTAAAGTATAGCTTATGAAATATGAGCACGTTGTCAAATGAATCCCGAGCGGTATTCCGAAATCTAGGAAGACTTTCCGTATCATTCCACCACCAAACTGCAACAGATTCTAGCTAATTTTTCATGTAAACTTAATAATGTAATGTCCTTCAGACCAAAGCAGTGGATATTTGAAACGCCAAAAAATCTTGGTAGCAGCCAGACTGTAGACGCCCAAGTGAATGTTTTCCTTCAAGATAAGTAAGGCGGTGGCAGCTGCTGCCTAAACTTAACACCCCTGTCCATATGAAATGCATACAAAGTTGCTGAATGGAGCAGGCGGTTTTGTTATGTGACCACTTTTGGTTTTGTTTTTTAAAGAAAAATCGTTTTGCTTAAAAGAAAACTAGCTTACTAACCACGTACTAATTTATGTATGTGTACAAAAATACATACATATGAACATGCAAACTACTGTTCACTAGTTGGAACTTACTCTCCAAGAAAAGCTCTTTATTCCAGAATTTATATTCTCCAAATGTGTAGAAACTTGTTTTTCACTACATAGTCCTTGCAAGTTAGAATAGCCCTTTGAAGCAAGGTACACATAAGTTTTAGTTTATTCGATTTGTTTTCTAATTACATTTGAAAGTTCAAACCAAATGAGTTTGAACTTTTTTGAGTTTAATTGTATGAATCCCTTTGTCCTCCACATCAGAACTGCAAAGTGATTTCAGTTTTTGGTAATATAATTGAATAGTTATCAAACTTTAGGAAATATATTTTTGTCAATCTTCATGCGGTAAGTGGTCCAAGTTCAGCATGGAATTGTGTTGCCGAACAAAGCCTACAACTGTCATGATGGTAATTTGTTGGGGGTGGGGGTTAAAGGCTACTATAATATCAAAACTCTGTCAAAATTTGTACCATTGTGTAATACATGGTATAGGTTCAGACCAAGACAAAGCACTTAGCCATTTCCCAATAGATGAGTTTGAGATAATGAAAGAAAGGAGATACATGGAAGGAAAGAGAAGAAGAAAAATAAATTTTCATTAAGCATCTGATTGTATCTTCAAAATGATGAAAACCAATGATGGAGGAGTGATAAAGTTTACTTGAAAGACGAAACGTATTTCTGAACACAAAGCAATAAAAGACAATAAAATTCTAGAGTAATACTCAGACACTCACTTTTCAAAATCACAATTCACAAGTGAAATCCAAAGAGAAAGTCCCCTAGACATTTACTAATCATATCCTCAAAGTGGCAGTCACATGAAATTCAGGAGAAAAAATATCCAATTCAAAATATAAGGAGCTTGTTCTTTAAGAGAAAGCACTCACTGGCTAGTGATTACTAGTAAAAGAAACCAAACTGATTAAACTTTTCATCCCACTCTAAACCACGAAAGCTGCAGAGTCATCATATGCCTGGTCGATGGAGCGTGCAGCTGTCTCTCTGTACTCCATTTCACTGAAAGGGAGCGATCAGGAACAGAGAAACAGGAAGGCCAGAATCTGTTCTAAGGCGTCTATTTCTCCACAGCTGGAGACAGGGTACTTACTATTCTATATACAGCATCCTCGGCTTGGACACTCAAGTGTGCAGTGTTAAATTGCACGCCATGCCATCTGACCATTAACGAGTCCCCATCAGTTTCCCCTAGCCTTGGGCCATAACCCAACGTGCTTTAAAAACGCATCTGTTAGTATCTTAGCAGCGTCACTTGTGGGACAGTAACGTCACTATCCCACAAGCGACACTACTCTCGTTCAGTATTACTTAATGGGACAAAAAACAAAGCAAATTATATAACAACGACTGACCTGACCTCCTACAGCAAACAGGCCATGACAGATAATCAAATTCCACTAAACTTTACGTTCACCTATTTTAACTATTAAGAGACGAAACTGTGGTCCTTTGCAATATCCTCACCTTTCCGAGAACTGATGATTTTTGAAGTATTGTCACAAGCTGCAAGCAGCTTTTTAAATGCAATTCCAACATCAGCACGTTGGGGCACTGACTTGTTTTTTGGCAGATTAAAGTAACAAATTTTATTCGAAATTCTTCTATTCAGAAAAATAAAAACAGGGGGAAGGTAATCTGCTTGGATTTCCCAAACAGACAAAGTTCTTTGACTTTGAGGACCTACAGAAGACATCTGCAGAAATGGTGTTTTGCGCACCAAACACTGGACCACAAATCATCGTGCCAGAACTCGGCTAAACATTCAGATCCACTGGCCTGAAGCAGGGAAACTCCCGGAACAGAGGGTGAGGTTTTATTTTGGTTACGCCGCAGAGTAAGCATCGAAGTTGAAATCAGTAAACACATGTAAACACGCTGTGAACTTACCGTGGTGTCAGCTCCCGTGGAAACAGGGCTTTTGGCGCTTTTCTCCTCGGGATTCTGAGGAGCTTCTTCCGGCCCCCGGGTTACAAGAATTCTAAAATGCTGCTGCCCCGCGTTCTGATCCTGCCTGATCTTAAATGTGCACCCCTGGCCCTGCGGAGTCCTCTCCGCGGAGTTCGTCCTGCGGATTTCAGGAGCCATCCTGCCAGCTCGAGGCGGTGCCTCCGGGGCTCCCCGATCTTCCGTGGGGCTCCCTCGCTCGCTTCGGGGCTGCGTGGGGTACGAGGTGCTCCTCTCCAGCCGAATGCGCGGATACCTCACCAACCTGTCCCCCTTTGTGCCCGTGAAGCCAAAGTTGAGGTCGCTGCCTGGCCCCAAAGCGCCTTGTTGGGGCTGCTGCAACTGGAAGACAAAACACCGCTTCCCAGAGCTTCCAGAAGCATCTGGAACGTGCTGCAGGGACCAGCGCCTGGGCTCTGCCGCGGCCGGGCCGCCCTGGCCATCGGGGCCCAGGGGCAGCAGCCTCACCTGGCGCACGTCGGCGCTGGAGGCGCGGTGCTGGATGCGCAGGCCCGGGGCGGCCTCCTCCGCGCAGTCCACGGGGCCGGAGCACCGCACGCGGCGGCCGCACGTGCCGTTGACCTGGAACCCCAGGTCCCGGGCTGCCCTCGGAGGGGAGCTCCCGGGGGTGTCCCTCGGCGAGGGCTCCCGGGAGCCACTCTGGGGCGAGGCCCTCGTGGTGGCAGTGGCGGAGGCCTGGTCCCTGGGGTCGGGCGTTGCGCATGGAGGCCCATCGTCGGCGCCCTCGGGCGGCCCGCACCCGTCCGTGGCCCCGTCCGCGGCCTTGCGCTGCAGGGAGATCTGCACGGAGGAGCTGCACGTGGGGCGGGCGTCGATGCTGGTCAGGAGCTGCGGGATGAACATGGACGAGCTCCGCTTAAGCGCGCCCACGCCTCCCTGCAGGCCTCCGCCGCCGTCTTCCCCTCCGTTCTGGGCGAAGGGGTGCGGGCTGCTTCTCCGCGGTAGGGTGTGGAATGCCATGAAGAAGTCGTCTTCTCTCTCCTGGTCTAGGATGTCTGATTCGGGGGCTGTGTTGCTGCGACCAGAGCCAAAATGAAACCGAAGCCGATGGGCCATGGTGACCAGGGGGGCCAGGAGGGCTAGGGCAAGCGGCAACAACAGGCCCGACACTGCCAGAAGTCACAAACCAAAGACACAAACTCCAAGAAAAAGTGTCCCATCTGCCAAACTGTTAGCACTGCGGCACCAGGAGCGACAGATAGCAGAAATAACCCAAGTGGCAAGCGGCATTCCAGGCATGATTGGATAAGAGCAAAAAGCTCTCATCCACACTGTGACTGAGGGTAGGGTGGCCAGAACCACATGACCGCGCTCTCCCCCTCCAATGCCAGCTTCTGGACTTAGAGGAGTTTTCCCCTACTCGCTCTTTTTTTTTTTTTTAAACAGCAAGAGCCTGAAACAGCACCTTCCCAGCTGCTGCTTTTCCATCAGAAAGGAGTGGCCCCAGCAGGGCGCTCTCACAGCTGACTAAGGCAGCAAACACACTGCAAGCCACGCTGCTATAAATCTAAACCACATCACATTCGCAGGGCACTTCTTTCCCAACGGAGCACAGCACTGAGACTCTGTCTAACCAGTGCAGGGACCTGGCATGTTTAACAGCACACACGGTATTTCCCCACCTTCCGCCACACGGAATAATGACAAGTAAAATATGGCTTGGCCACCGGGTAAACCCCTTCCCAAGCATCGGATACCATGTTTCTGTTATTTATGACATCACTACACTACCAGGATGGAATGCAAACTAATAAAACAGCACTATAAATACGATTACACACCCTACAGAGTTAGTGTCCGTTTAATGCTAAATAATTAGAGCAGGATCTACAAGTAACAAAATAGCTAAGTGGAGGGGAGGGGGCCCGACTTGCTACACAACCAGTTAGCCAAGCAGAGGCCTCCTGCTATCACAGCATTTTTCATTTAAAAGGTGTATACGTGTGTGTAGCTCACATATGACTGGCAGACACCAAAGTGTCTCCTTTTCAAAGAGAAAAGGAACCCAGCTGGAGAAAACATTGTCTCCCATACGTCAGGTAGGAAAGAAAACATCAACCAAAAAACAAACAAACAACAAAAAACAAAAGGAAAATTGAAGAAGGGAGTGCATGTGGGCTTTTTTTTTTTTTTTTGGTAATAATTTAACTTAAATACCATACAGAAGAAATGCTACCTAGAGCTGACTGTTTTCCAGTAAGAAGTCAGCAATATTACCACAATTGGGACACAAATATGGAATCTTACTATGTTTGCAAAGGACCAAAAAGGACCTAAGAAATAAAAGGAAAAGTGCACACTCAAAAAACTGTCATCAGATTTGTAGTTAGCTTGGAAATATTCTGTATTTTAAACTTACTATTTTCTATGATCCAGAAACATCAATTATTTAACAAAGAGGTTTATTTAGAGGAGGTAAAAAAAATAGGAGGGGAAAATACCAAGCTGTTAAGAGTAACAAAAACTTTATTTTAAAATCTGCAAAGCATGACTTTGTCAACAGCTCTAGCATCCAGGGTGTGATGGATTAACCCTGTGTTTACATACATCCAAATCTGTTTTCTAAAAGCATGTGTTTTAAATGCCAAAAATGACCTCTATGAGAGAAATGGAAGCTAGTCTGTGTAATGCTAGAACTTCCAAGTACTACCATAGCCACATATTGTCTCTGCTGGGTTAACAGCCAACAAAGAAAAAAAAAAAAACAGCAACACCAGCATTCTTTGCATAGTAACCACACTGCAGATGGCCTGGGGCAAAACTAGGCATCAATATTATAAAACACAATTTTTCAGATATAGCTTGTATTCATACAAGATTTCTTAAAAGTTTTGTATTCAAAGTCCTTTTTTGGTTTGGAAGTATAATTTCAGACCCAGGGCAAGATCACCTCAACTACAGTCATTATTTCAGACACGGAAATGGGAAACAATTTTTTAACAGTGAATTTCTCTTAATAGAAGAAAATAATGAACTAAAACACATCAAACAAGAGGCCATTTTTCCTCAAATTTGACCCTTTCCTCATGTTAAACAAGAGATATTATACTCAGTAATTGGAGAATAAGGATTAGTCTACAGACACACCCATGTCTCCAGGAACGTACTGTTATACTACTCAATACTGCTTAACTCACTTGGTCCGCACTGGATGAGAGATGGAGAGACAAGAACTGCACCCTCAGCAGAATCTCTCATCCAATTTCACAAGAAAGTAAGTACTTTTATGCATACAACAAAAGTGGTTTAGTTACACTGTACGACTGTTCATCACCCAACATCCCATACTTTAATGGAAAAGATACTAGGATGGTAGGCCAAAATCTGTTAGTTTTCTCTTTTGGAGAATAATACCAATCATATGAGATTCAATACATTCCCAAACTATCACTGGGCTGGGACTTAGGAGGCCAGCAGGTCAGACCCTGGCACCTCCACTGACTGATGTGTTTATGTAAAGGCTCTAGACCTGGTTCTTCTCATCGACAATAACAGGAGTTAAATGAGTTATTGTATAAGGCTCCTCCAGTTCAAATATTCTATTAACGTCCAGCTATTAAAAATCTGGAGTTTCAATTGAATTCTGCAGAAAGGATTCTTAAGAACACCTTTTAACCAGTCAACATACCATACAAGCTTCAGAGAGGGTAAATTTGAGAATGACTGCACTGAATTATAGTGTCACTTCTGAAGGTACCTTAAGGACTTAACATGATAGTGTTCATTTTCATAGTTGGAACACCTGGTTCACAGCTACTTGATGTACACATTTTCGTTAGTTAAGAAAGCAAAATGTGCTTCAAAAATTCCATTTCTAAAATGAAATCTGGCCAGGCATGGTGGCTCATGCCTGTAGTCCTAGCTATCCTGGAGTCCTGCTTGAGCCCAAGGGTTTGAGGTTACAGTGAGCTACGACTGCACCACTGCACTCCAACCTGGGCGACAGAGGGAGACCCTCTCTCTAAAAAAAATTAAAAACAATAAAATGAAATCATAATTATTTCAGTTATGTATGTGTCGATCTTCATAAACATATTATATATACATCAATCTATATATAAAATGTTAGTTTATATCTGTTATATGCCTCAGGCATATCTTTGTTTCTTTAAAGGTACTTTCTAAGGTTCTCTCTTAAGAAAGCAACCACTTTTAAAATACGGCTTGACTTTACCTGCCAAATGTAGATTCACTTTTTGCTATACGTTGTTAATTAGATTGTTATTTTCCCTGAGAGAATTACCATAGATTTGCTACTGAATGCATCCCACTATTATGGTCTGGCTTTCATTTAAAAACCGAGCAAAGTTTGTTTACATTCCTGATGGCCTCTTTAGAGATCTGCCTACCGTTCTGTATTCCCAACATTAGAGCATGAGCATATGGGCGGATACTATCACCAGTGGCTTTCGTTAACATTAACTGCAATAAAAATACACACACATACAAATACATTTTTTATCCTAGCAACATAAAAGTATTTGTTAGGATTTTGAACATCAAACTAGCAGTGGGACAAAAACAGTCTTCTTTTTGGGCACATATACTGTCCTAAGTACAACATAAACACAAAGTTTTAAAGACGCTGCTCTGAAAATCCAGTTAATAAAAAAATGAAGCAAAATTCAAATACAGGCATCCACTTACCAGTCTATTTTCGTCAAATACTTCAAATAGGAGTCTGTGATTAGATGGGTTTACCTATAAGGAACATAAATAGTATTTTTTAAACGAGCAGGAATCATTTGAACAGCGACGTAAGGAACAGAAAGAATAACATACTGCTTTACAATGCGCCCAACTCAATTGTATAATATGAACAATTATCCTACTGTTCTGGGAATTCTATGTGTACTAAATCAAATTTCCTATTACTGATTTCTATATTATTGTGCCCCGAATTTAGGCATAGCAAAAGAAGAGAAGGCTCTTCTTAGCTGTTTTTCTAAAATAAAAAAGGATAGTTGTAAATAGCTTTAAAGGGTTCCTAACCTCTGTACAAGGCATTCTCATGACTGTAGATCAAAAAATGTCTATGCCTGAGGATATTTCTTAGGCCTGATAGCAGTAATAGTAATGATAAAAATAATGAAGAAGACTGTAATAGCTTACAAATGTATCTGTGTGTGTGTGTGTAGAGAGAGAGACACACACACACATACACACAAACACACAGACAGACAGACAGACAGAGACAGACAGGGTCTTGTTCTGTTGCCCAGGCTGGACTGCAGTGGCATGATCATGGCTCACTGCAGCCTCAACCTCCCAGGCTCAATTGATCCTCCTGCCTCACTCTCCTGAGTAGCTTGGACTACCATGCCTGGCTAATTTTTGTATTTTTTTGTAGAGATGAGGTTTCACCATGTTCCCCAGGCTGGTTTTGAACTCCTGGGCTCAAGCTATCTGCATGTCTTGGCCTCTCAAAGTGCTGGGATTACAGGCATGAGCCACTGTGCCCAGCCTGTGCACTTACTTTTTAGGCACTGTCTTGTTATTAAGTATCAACAACCCATGATCTCATTTAATCTTCACAGCAATCCTATGATGTATAACTATCACGCAATTTTATAAATGAGGAGCTGAGACCCTGAGGTTCAGTGAAGTAACTTGCCCAAGAGCCCACAGCTAATGTGTAGGGCAACCAGGACCTGCACTAGGTCTATGCTGCCTGTCTCCAGAGCCTAGACTGTGAACCATGAGAGAGACCTGAAACTGTGAGGCAATGACAGAGCTACTGGGCTTTCCATATCTTTTTGCTTCCTTTTCTTTACCAAAACCTCACCAAAATGGCCCATATCATCTTCCAAACTCAGGTATCATTTACTAAGCACCAACCATGTGTGTGACATAGAGCTACATGTTCTCATTTACATCATCGCATGCAAATCCTTGAAACAACCCTTGCAGGTAAGGATTCTCTCTCCTATGTGAAAGATAAGGATCCCAGGGAGATTGAGAGTCCTCAGGTGGCCTTTCCAGGGTCACAAAGGCTCTAAATGGTAAAGCAGAGAGGTGACCTAGGCCCTGGCTGCTTCATGGTGGGGAATGCATGAAATAACACTTGACCATACAAGCACAGAGAGCTCAGCTTGTGCTTCTGGTCCTGTGGTCTGCCTGCAGCCTAGCGACAGAACAAGCAGATGGGGTTTGCTATCTGTTTAGAAGCTCTATGAAGGGTCACACTGCTTACCAATGCAACCACAGGCTACAGGCAGGAGCTGGCACATAATAGGCACTCAATAAAGATTTGTAAAATGAATAAATATAAAGACCTTAAGAACCTGTAATCCCAGCACTTTGGGAGGCCAAGGCGGGCAGATCACGAGGTCAGGAGAGTGAGACCATCCTGGCCAACATGGTGAAACCTCGTCTCTACTAAAAATACAAAAATTAGCCGGGCGTGGTGGTACGGGCCTATAGTCCCAGCTACTCAGGAGGTTGAAGCAGGATAATCACTTGAACCTGGGAGGCAGAGGTTGCAGTGAGCTGAGATTGTGCCACTGCACTCCAGCCTGGTGACAGAGTGAGACTCCATCTCAAAAAACAAAACAAAACAAAACAAAACAAACAAACAAAAAAAACCTTAAGAAAAACTAACAAAAATAGAACTTAAATGTGCCTACTGCCAAGATTAGCTGAAAAAAGTATGGGATGTACTAACATTTATGTAACTGTGCCAGTGTTCCACTGAAAGGAGTCTAAACACTTTGGAGGTTCACAAGTGGAAAGCTATATTTCAGAGTTAACTAAAGGCCAACAGCATCTATCAGCTCCTATTAGCTTTTCAGTCCTCCACAGGGTAATTTCAAATACATCTGGTGGAGGCTGTACATAGGATTTCACCAAGTATGAAAATATCAGTGCCATATTTCAGCTCTGAGCATAATGGAAAGCAGATGCTGTATGTAGTAGCCCAAGTTTGGAGCACAAAAAATACTATTGCGATTGAGAGGAAGAAATCAGGACCAATTATAATGGGCCTCATGGCAATACTGGCCTTTGGAAATCTGCACTAATCAGAAGACCTGGATTATTTCTGGAGGTAAGCAGTTTTTAATATCACAGCTACACAATTAAGATACCTTCGTTTTGAAGAGAAAGTCCTTTCTTTCAATTAAATAGCTAAGCAGTCTAGTATTTCCAAAATATCAGTAGTAAAACACAGCAACAACCACAAATGCTCAATAAGCAGAAATCTCTGCTAATTCACATATTTCAGTCATTTCAACATATAGCTATTCTAAATATTAAATATAAAAGGTTGAGGAAATCTTACCTAATTCTGTTGTATTTAGATTCCAGAAGTAATTTTATATTATACACATATATATGCACTCAGTATTTCGGTTACCAAAATTTTCCTCCCTAACTAGAATATAACTGGTAATTTTTATGTTTCTTTTTAATCATGTTGCCTCTACTGTTTTACTCTCTCTAAAATATTTCATAACCCATCTCATAGAATTAAACCGTTCTCATAAATGATATTTTATCTTATTTCTTAAAGAAAGGTTTGAATTTAAAAGATGAAACATGGTGTTTGGATCATTTTCTTTTGACTTCTCCAAAACACTCCCCAATGAAACAAGTCCGGATTCTGTGACCACTACTTCTAGTCTTTCAAAATTTGGGACACATTAGGAGGCTACCTATTTTTCATCCTAAAAGGAATTTCTCATTAAAAATTTAAGAGCTTTTCCTCAAGATGAATTGACTGTGATAATCGACCTAGACGTATCAATAACAATTATTACCAAACAATGAAAAACTTACCCTGAAATAAAATTCTTCATTCCATTTTGGGTTCAGCGTCTGGAAGAGAAATTATCTTGTAGTATCTTTTAGTCTTTCAAACATTAGCAGTTACTAGTACAATACAGTCTACATATTTGCTTAAACTTTTTTTGATTAAAAAAAGCTAAGAGAAGCATTTAGTCGATTATTTGAGACTAGCGTACAAACCAAACTGGAGGGGGAGGGAATGTATTTATGAAACAGATGCTTCATAGATATGAAACCTTAAACTGCTTCTATCACCAGAAGGAAAAACATCAAAGGCCTGGAAAGAGTCATCGTGAAAATGTAAAAAATTTCTTCAAGAAATTAGCATTGATATGATTATTCTACCAAGAAGGAAATGAACTTTGTTGACTTCCCTCTCCCTGCTACAAATCTGTTTTGCAGAGTAACGAAGCAGGTGGGGGAAAGTTGAATGTGTTCATTGTTTATATAAATATTGAAATCTTAACATTTTATAGAGAGCAATACTGAGGATCAGATTTTATAACAAGAAAAAAAAAGACCAAATGTAAACCAAAAGTGAATTATTTTTTTTCTCCAAAAATAACCAGGTTAAAAAATACTTGTCTACTTATCCTTCAGTCTTCCTCTCCATTCATCCATCTGTTCATCTTTCTATCAATCTACTTAAATGTACATCTCACAAGGAGATGGCAAGGATACCTTTGTCCTCAGCATGGAAGAAAGGACTGCCAGATATCCCCCAAAACTAAGAGGAAGCATGTTCTAGGAAGGAAGACTGTACATGTGTGTTCATGCATCTGCACATGCATAAGCTTCTTAAACACAGCTCTTAAAAATTGTATGTAAAAAAAAAATCACTTCACCAACAGCGATAGATATTTTTAGTCAAAATGATATTTATCAATCTATTTCCTTTAATAGATCAGTTCAGGGAGATGAAAAAAATCAACAGAGTGCAACATAAAAATAGGAAACACAGAGCTCACACAACACTGAACCGGCGTTTTCAAAAATTCAGCACTTTCCCCACCCACAGCTCCACAGTGAATTCAATCCTAAATAATGGGGTTCATACTTTTCTCCCATGTGAATGATGCCAAGGATGGTAATGAACGAGGGGAGGGGAGGGGAGCAGCAGGCCTGGCCTGCCTCCGGCTGCAGTCCCGGAGGGCGGCTTCATGGAAATGCACATGGGAAATGACAGGCGAGGAAAGCAACAAGACAGGAGAGCACAAAACGAACGAAGAACCAGTCACAACACGGCAAGGAGAGGAGGATGACGGCAGTTCTCGCACCCGAACGCAGCAGAGGCAATACGAACCAGGAGGCGGGCAGCAGAAGGAGAGCAAACCCAGCTACAGAGCTACTCCCTCGACCGTGGAAAGGGAGGGAGAAGGAGGACCTCCCTTTGGAAGGAAATCCATTGCAATAGCCCCAGTCGCCGGCTTTGGTCCTGGCTCCACATCCAGCAGGCGACCAAGTTTCCCAGCTGCCTTCCTGGTGAGCCTTCTAGACAGCCCCCACTCGCCTAGAAACTGAACCAGCAACAATGCCTAACACAGGGAACAATGGCCTCCGTCCCTCGCAGGCATCCTCCCTGCTAATCAAAATACTGGCTCCTGTTTGCAAAACAGATTTTTAATGCCAGTCCCAATGCCAAGTGGAGGACACGCTGCAGTTATGGTTCCTTACACAAAAGGACCTGGCTGCATCCTGGGTGCCTGCATGGCAGCAAGACAGTTACAATTTTTAAAAGCACTCATGCTGTCCAGAAAATGTTCAGCAAAGTGTTAGACTATCTAAGCACCCGCCTCTAAAGGAGGTAAGGAAAAAAATCATAGTAACCCATAAATGATACTAAAGCACAGATGAAAGGGGTTTGTTTTGTTTTTTGGGTTTTTTTGAGACAGGTTCTCATTCTGTCACCCAGGCTGGAGTGCAGTGGCATCATTATGGCTCACTGCAACCTCAACCTCCCGGGCTCAATTGATCTGCCAGCCTCGGCCTCCAAAGTGCTAGAATTACAGCCATGAGCCACCACATGCAGCCAAATATTTTTAATAGAGAACATGCATCTTCAATAAAGCCTCCAAATATAGGGTAAAAAAATTTACATATATATTACATATGTCTATAAATACATGGAGATAGGCAAATTAAGACATACTTATTGGCTAGGCACAGTGGCTCACATCTGTATTCCCAGCACTTTGGGAGGCTAAGGCAGGTGGATCACCTGAGGTCAGCAGTTCCAGACCAGCCTGGTCAACATGGCAAAATCCCACGTCTACTAAAAATACAATAATTAGCTGGGCTTAGTGGTGCACACTTGTAATCCCAGCTACTCAGGAAGCTGAGGCAGGAGAATCACTTGAACCCGGGAGGCAAAGGTTGCGGTGAGCCGAGATTATGCCACTGCACTCCAGCTTGAGTGGACAGAGTGACACTCCGTCTCAAACTAAATAAATAAATAACTAAAAGACATACTTATGGAAACAAATTTTTAATGAAATCATGTACATAAAAATTAGGAAGATAAGATATATACATACATGTATAGCTTTATTATTAATATATTTTCTCTATTTCCATGTAGCTAACCAAGTATTTTGCTTCCTTTAGAAATAGTTGTTTCAAGTTAAACTATTCCTGGTGTGCCTACCAATACCACAAACAGCTCCATTTCATTAAATGTATTTTAAATTACTTTAAGTTTCTTTGTGAAACATACAAAGACAAAAACAAATCCTTGTTTTTGCTGTATTCTGTGCAAGAAAAAATGTTACAACTTAAGACATTTTCAGGATACTGTTTCTGTAGGCATTTAAGTAAAAACCTGAATCACTATCTTGGGTTAGTACTGAAAAGTCTTGGAAAACTTCTAGATTTAATACTGAAAGATGCTTAAAATGAAAATACAGTATATAAGACAAAAAGTGGGCTGGGCACGGTGGCTCACGCCTGTAATCCCAGCACTTTGGGAGGCCAAGACAGGTGGATCACCTGAGGTCAGGAGTTCAAGGCCATTCTGGCCAACATGGTGAAACCCTGTCTCTACTAAAAATACAAAAAAAAAAAAAAAAAAATAGCCAGGCATGGTGACAGGTGCCTGTAATCCCTGCTATTCGGGAGGCTGAGGCAGGAGAATCACTTGAACCCAGGAGGCGGAGGGTGCAGTGAGCTGAGAACATGCCATTGCACTCCAGCCTGGGCGACAGAGTGAGACTCCATCTCAAAAAAAAAAAAAAAAAAAAAAAGAGAGAAAAAGTGATGCACTTGTATATGACAGCTCCATTATAATCTCATGGGACTATCACTGTGTAAGTAGTCCATCCTTGACCAAAAAGGCGTTAAGCAGCACATGACTGTGCATAATTGGATTAAATTATGACTTAAATGACATTTGGTTAAAGATCAACACCTACCTTTTTAATTGTTTTTGTCTGGACCAAAGCAAGTTCTCTATTCTCATCCGCTACGTACAATGAAAGCTTCACATACGGATCACTGTAAGAAAATATTTTAGATTTAATAGGATTATACTTTTCATTCAAAAGAGAAAACAGTGGAACCTAAATGAAAATACAAATATCAGTTAAAGTCTTAGCTTGTATTATTTCCACAAACTAAGCAATAACCTTTTTAACATATCTACTAAGTCATTACACTTGGAGTAAAGTTCCTATCAAAACCAGTGCCAATAATGTTTACTTAGAAGCTAAAAATATATATAATTTTAAAGACAGAGTCTGAAAAGATTACAAGAAAGATTAAAAGGCACACAGATTTTGTTCAGACTTTACAAAATTTAGCTAGAAAATTTGGTTTAGGTCTTATCCATATTCTTATTTCTAGCGTCTAGGTAATTAGTGGAGGTAAAAGAGCCATTGTTCATGTGACCCAACACCTACCATTTTGCAGATTAAAAACCAAATCAAGGCTGGGCGAGGTGGCTCACACCTGTAATCCCAGCACTTTCAGAGGCAGAGGCAGGTGGATCACCTGAGGTCAGGAGTTCAAGACCAGCCTGGCCAACCTGGTGAAACCCCGTCTCTACTAAAAATACAAAAATCAGCTGGGCATGGTGGCAGGTGCCTGTAATCCCAGCTACTCAGGAGGCTGAGGCAGAAGAATCGCTTGAACCCAAGAGACAGAGGTTGCGGTGAGCCAAGATCACACTACTGCACTCCAGCCTGGGCTACAGAGCAAGACTCAGTCTCAACACCCTCCCCCCGAAAAAAAGACAAAAATAAAAACATAAAAAACAAATCAAAACAAAACCCTAGAAAACTAAAGCCTAGAAAGTCAAGAGAGATTTGCCTAAAGTTATAAATTTGAGTAGTCTAGATTAAAGTTCAGGTTTCCTGACTACAAGTCCCAGAATTCCTTGTACACATCACATTATCTTTAATCATTATTTCCTTGGGAAAGGAACTTTTAGCAAGATGTATATTTCAAAGGATTACTGTGGACTATCTACTAAGAGGTTAAGTCTAGTCACACTTTCAAGTATTGCTAGCCCTGGGGTAGCTCAAACCTAATCAAAATATCACTTTGCAAGAATTTAGGGTATAGAAGAATTTATTTTGCTTCATACTTGAGATCCTGAAAATCATAAAAAGGGCTCTCACGTATTCAATCTCTAAATTCTCACTTATCTAGTTATGTATAGCCAAAAACTGATTGCTATCAATTCATCAGATTAACTTTATGTAATTTCAGAACTGCCCGTTAGTGGCTATACTATGACTATTAACCCTTATTTTGCAATGTCTAAGATACTTCCAAAGATTACATCAAGTATCTTAAAATGCTGAGACTGTACTGATTTCTATTTGATATTTCAAATAATAAATATGCCATGAAATCCTTTCACAAGGAAGTATGATAAAAGTTTGGTAGTAACAAGGCTATACTCGATATCTAAAAAATCAAAAGTCTGAAAAATATTGTTAGTACACGTGTGTGTACACGTGTGTATTTATTACCCATAAGATGTATCTGAATGGAAGCTACAAAACATATCCTAAAAAAATTAGCAACATGATTTGTTCAGTTATACTCCATTATGAGTAAATATTTTTTATTTTTTTTACATTATGGTTTGGAAGGTATTAGTTAATCTTGCCTCTTTTCTGTAAACTGTAAACCTTTATTTGGTTAAATAAGCGGACACACCTACTTCTCCTTCTATGGACACCCTCAGCCTTAGAAAAAGATGGATCAAGAGCCGGCACCTAGCCCAGGTCAAAGCTCCCATAAGCATCTTCCTAATGGGTGCCCATGGGCTGGCAGATGAATCAGGCGTCACTTTCCAGGGGAGTGAGGCTCAGGCTTTAGCATATCACATTCACCTGGGGGAGGGGGTGACTAAAACACAGATAACTGGGCCCCGCTCCCAAATCTGAATTCAATCCGGGGTAGAACCCAAGAATCTGCATTCCTAACACATTCCCAGTGATGCCAGGGCTCCTGATCCAGGAACCACACTCAGAGAACTACTGTTCTAGATGGCATTTGAAAAGAGTATTTTCTAGCTACAGAAACTAAATTTTCAATTTCCAGCCACAATCTATTGCTTATAAAAGAGCTCAAGGCCTGATGATCATGTTACCTCCAGATAATGTGCCGTGGAGATGCATGCAGAACACACGTGCACACACACGCACATACAGAATCCACAGTCATAAAGAATACCATAAACTCTGTTGCTCTCATTTGTATGCCCCTCAGCTATCATGATTGCCGGCTGTTATATAATAACTGCAATAAAGAGCTAAGCATTTCCTGTAATAGAACATCCACATTCTTCCACTGGTGGTTCATTTACCTCAGTCTGTATCCCTTGAATAGCTCACAATAATTGACACATGCAGCTGGGGACTGTGGGTGGGATACTTAGGTGTGGGACACCATATCTTCCAGCAGTAATAAAGAAGTCAGGTGGGAATATGTAACATCTTGAGTGCTCATCCAGGTAGGTACTAAGGTATGATCAACTCTATGGAAGATCGACTAGGAAACTTCCTGAAAGAGAGTTCAGCCTGAAGAGAGAACCAAAGGCCAACGTCTTGGAGCTGGCTACAGGACAGTAGGATGTAAGCTCAAGGGGAGGAGAGGGTTAGGCGCAGTGGCTCACGCCTGTAGTCCCAACCATTTGGGAGGCTGAGGCAGGCAGATCGCTTGAGCCCGGGGGTTCAAGACCAGCCTGGGCAACATGGCGAAACCCCATCTCTACAAAAAAATACAAAAAAAATGTAGCTGCGTGTGGTGGCATGCACCTGTAGTCACAGCCACCACAGAGGTTGAGGTGGGAGGATTGCTTGAGCCTGGGAGGTGGAGGCTGCAGTGAACCGAGATCGTGCCACTGCACTCCAGGATGGGCGACAGAGTCAGACCCGGACAGAGTGAGACCCTGTCTCATTCATTCATTCATAAATAAGAAGAGGGGGAAAACGGGTGCCCAGATTGCTCTCAGGCTCCTCCTCCCTTTCAGCTGGTACTTAACCACTCTTAACTTCAGCCTGCTCATGAAAGAAATGGGAATGACAATTCCTAACTCAGGCAGTTTTTGCAAAGACCAGAGAAAATCATGTATTAATACTAGTACCCAGCACCATTCCAAACATACAATACAAATGCCCCATAAATGACAGCCAAGGTAACTGTTCTTTGCTTCCTCTCTTAGGAGACGTGTGAGGTTCTCGGTTGCTCCTTTTGACTCCCAACTCCTGCTACAATGACTGATTTGACACTGATTACCTCACAGTACACACTGGGTGCCAGCCAACTGCAGCATGCTACGTATTGCACGCCTCCTCATTATTCATACAGTGTGGAGGTCCCACGGGATCTGGGTAGAGATGATCAAACTGGGACTCTTACTCACAATGAAGCTCACCAGAATTCACTCTTGGCATCAAGTTACCATTCTAGTGGCTGCTGCTGATACAACTCAGGGCTAGCATGAATATGACTCTCTAGGAAGCTCAATGCTACGCAAGAACATGTAGATTAGAAGGCAAATTCTATTTTGCAAACTTTTTGTTTTCTCTGCTTAGTGAAGCTGCTTAGACATCACATTCTACCTTTCAGTCTTTCCAAGGAGATAGTAAACTGGTACTAGGATTCAAGCAACCTTCTATTTCCTGAGTGCCTACTATATGCCAAGAAAAGAGACAGGTTCCAGAAACAAAAGACACTGTCCCTATCCAGTTGAAATGGAACATAGAGAAATGAAAACATGATTGTGACAGAGTGTGCCAAGCACCCGGGAAAACAGCAGTCAGCAGCAGTGGTCCCTGACTTCCCGTGCAAATCTGGGTACCTGGCCCCACCCCAGACCTGCTAATCAGAATCACTAGGAGTCTACATTTATTGAGTGTCTCATGTGATTTCTATGCAGTGGTCCATCCAGATACCACTGCCAGATGGAGTCTGAAGGCACGCATAGAACCGGGAGGCATGAGGTGGAAAGATCACAGGCAGAGGTCCAGTGATAGGCTGGAGCTGGGGTTCTGAACATTAAAAAGTCTGGCATGGCTGCAGTCAGGAGGGCTCAGGGAGAAAAGACAGCTGGAGAGGGAGCCCAGGCTCAAACCACAAGGAGTCGGCCATTCCTGCAGAGCTCAAACCCTGGGTCTTCATCAATTAGTACATGACTTTGGGAAACTTACATAGCCTCTCTGTGCCTCAGTTTTACCATCTATGTAATGGGTATAATAGTAGCACTTCCCTTATAAAAAGCCTGTTAGAAGACAAATTATAATAGTGCTTGACAGGAGTATAGTGAGCACTTAATAAATGTTAGCTGCTGGCTGGGTGTGGAGGCAGGCGCCTGTAATCTCAGCACTTCGGAAGGCCGGGGTGGGCAGATCACTTGAGGTCAGGAATTCCGGACCAGCCTGGACAACATGGTAAAATCTCGTCTCTACTAAAAATACAAAAATTAGCTGGGTGTGGTGGTGTGCATCTGTAGTCCCAGCTACTCGGGGAGCTGAGGCATGAGAATCACTTGAATCCAGGAGGCGGAGGTTGCAGTGAGCCAAGATTGCACCACTGCACCTGGGTGACAGAGTCAGAATCTGTCTCTAAATACATACATACATACATATATACATACATACATACATACATACATACATACATAAATGTTAGCTGCCCCATCATCCTCCTCATCGTGGAGTTGTCTAAATACAGAAAAATCATGATCATATTCATTAGAAGGAGATAAGACAGCAGGCAGTGAGACCCAATGGAAGACCTCCGCGCCAAAGAATAAGAAAGCTCTGAATGCAGAGGTGGCGAAAATCAGAAAGGACTGACTACTCATCCAAAGGTGGACTCAAAAGAACAGGGTGGCCAACTGAATGTAGCAGGTAGGTGGGTTAGGAGGAGAGGGAATCCATGCCAACTCCAGGTCTTGGGCCTCTTGACAAACTGTGCCATTACACACGGGGCCCTACAATCTTCTGCTCCATGTTCATAATGATGCATTTGTGTGTAAGTGTGCAAGGGCCTACCAAATAATGATGGCCTGAACTGTCTGTCCTCAGGGGATCCTAATGATTTAGTGCTATACCAACAAGAAGTTTGAGCATTGAGCCTGGCCTCCAAATCCACGTCAAGGTTGGGCAGACACCAAAATGCACCCTGAAGGATCTCACGTTCCTCAGTATTTTTCACTGAGTAAACAAAATCCAAAAGAAAAACCACTTGGGAGGTTCTAGCTGTTCACTCACAAGTAAGACACCTCACTGTCACATAAAAGATTACATCTGAAAAAAAAAATACAAGGGTGACATCACCTTAGAGATATGAGACATGCCAGGAACTGAGCATGAAATCAATGGCTAGGAAACAGACTCCCTGAACTAAAATGAAGTCGTAAGGAGTCTGACAGATGCCAAGATACTCAGCAGGAAATCCTCAGGCACCTGCTCTCTCAGGAGAGGTCACCAAGAAATCCTGGTCAAAAATCCACTTGGATTTTACAAAATTTCCAAGAGAAAAGCTTTTCAATTATTGTCTCTTTCATTCTCAACATAGAATCCAGTGCTGAAAATTCAGTTCTCTCTTCTGGGCCTCTGCTCCAGTTCTAATAGAGAGACTGCAGGCCTGCACTGATCTCAAGTGGGTTTAAAGAATTCACAGATGGAAATCTTATTCAAGGGTCTTGTTCCACCTTCATCACCATGAAGCAAAAGACAGCGCAGATGAGGTCATCTGTCAGGGAGAGTTGAGAATAAGATTTTCTGGGTTTGCTCCATTGCTCAACCCTTCTGGGACACACTCCACAAGGACAGTCGTCCTGACCAATCATTATTGGGGTAATGCTTAATCCTCTCCATTTGATTCACTGAAGTGTTCCATGTTCTTTCACACCTATTATTTGCTCATTTTTTATCAGAATAAATAGTCTTTGCTGAGCTCCACATATTTTAAGGGGGCAGGGTCGTAAGGGGAGAGGGGAGGGCAGGAGTTGCCTCCAAGGGGCAAAATGTCAAGGGGGATTACATTCAGTCTGCAGCCAGATTGCAATGACACCCTGCCTTGTCTACCTGCTATAGAGGTGTTCTTCCAAGATACTTGGATATCAGAAGAACAACGAGAAAGGTCTTCATTTTTCAAGTGTGCCTCCTGAGGGGTGTCCCAACCTTAACCAAAGGAAGCAATAATTCTTTGCTGTAAAAGGAAGATGGTCAATATGGCACTGGGACAGCTTGCAAAAAGATTGTGTCTTTGCTCCCTATGGGCAAAGAGCAGAGGGCTCATGGATGCAGCATATTTCACAGCACTATACAGCAAATTTCTTTCGACTACCTGACACACTAAAGATTTAGCTAACCCACAGAAAGTTGCATTGCAAAACCCGTTATGTTAATGACAACTTGTTTTGTTGAAGGTTTCCTCATTCTTTTCCACTTTTACTGTTACCATCAAGTGTTACATAATAATTTATATCCTCAATAAAGTAATAACACTTATAAAACATTTATAAACAATATAGAAAAAAATCTAGAATGTGTGAGAAGAAAAATATCCATGAATACATGCAATAATATTGAAACTGAAGTTTTTATCTAACAAATTGTCAAAGATTGAAAAAAGGTAATACTTTCTAAATAGAGGCAGACATTTAATACTCTACTACTGGAAGGAATAATTATTATATCTTTTCTGGGAAACAACATGGCAGAAGTATCAGAAGCATTCAAAGGGTTGATGCCCTTTGATTCATCAAATTTATTTCTAAGGATTAATCCCAAAGAAGTAATCAGAGAGGCAGGTAAATATTTACTGGTAAAAGATACTCATTACAGCATCATATATAATAAGAAAAAATTAGAAGCAAACTTCCAGTCCAATAATTGGGAAGCAATTAAATAAATTATGGTACAGTCATATACTAGAATATTATAAACCACTAAAATCATGTTAGACTAAAATGTTAATAGTCATTCTCTCTATATGATGTTTACGAATGGTTTATTTTTTCATTTATGGTTTTTATTAAGTTTCTACTGTAAGCAAGTACTACTTTTATGAGTATACAAAAGTTATCAAAAAACTAATAATAGTTACATGTACACTTCAATGAGGTACTGAACCCTGTAATTTCATGGCCAGCCTACATCTCAATAACAAACCCTAAAGGGCTTCAAATATTTTGTTTGCCCAGAAAATTGACTTAAATAGATGACTACTGAAAAATTTTGAAAACAAAACGTACATATCTTTCAGCCCAAGATTTACTGAAAGGTATGAAGCATACTTTAAAATATATGACTCATCACCAATACTGGCAATGAGCCACTACTCTTAAATATGTACAATTTTCCAGCAAATATAAGAGATTAATGGGATAGATTACAGTCAAATGCATTCTTCACCTAAGCAGCTAAAAAAGACATTAAAACTTTATTGCTTAGGCATAGTCTCTGAAGCTGCTGGAAGAATACACTTTTGGATACTTCCATTATGATGGTTTTGTTATTTGGAGCAACTAGTGGTTCACCTGCATTCTAAAACCTTCCCAGCCACTCAAGTCTTGAAATCTCTAGCCAGGACCAACTCTGGCCTTGCAGCCCCCCTTGCCATCCATAACTAGTCACTTGAGGGTCCCAACCTTGGGTCACAGAGACCCCTGGGAGCCAGGGGGCAACTGTATGTGCATCTATCTCTAACACATATATACACAGCTCTGGTGATATCTATATAGCTATTTATATAGGCATCTACATAGAGATCATCAGAGCTGTGTATACATGTGTTGACTAATAAAATATGTGCTAATAAAAATATTTATTTTATTAATATGTGGTGACTAATAAAAATGTTTAAATATTTAAGCTTAAATAGTTTGTTAAAAAATTTTGTTCCCTTATCTTTTGGTAGTAAAAATGTTGTTCAGTGGAAGTCACAAAAAGGAAAATTTCACCTATAAATTACTGAAATATCCCTTCAGTCACCAAAGAAAATGACAATCTGTGACTTGTCTTTATTGCCAGCATATTCTCTTACGCCTTTTCCCCATATATGTGCAACTACCAGAGGTTAAGAAAACAGCTCTTTCTTTTATGTTATTAATAATAGAGCCAAGAGAGATAGCAACTCATAAGGCTATAAGGAAACGGGGAAACAAAAACTGTTCCCTTTTTGAAAACTGTTTCACAATTGATTTTATTCCTCAGATAGTCAAGGAGCATCCACCATACACAAGGGACTGTGGTGGGCACCAAAGTGGTGGGCGGGGAATAGAGGTAAACAGACACAGACCCTGCCCACAAAGAGGCTGTCTACCCCTCCTCCAGAGGAACCAAACTCAGACAATAGTGTTTCTAATGCAGATTTTGCCTTTGTGAAAGGTGGTGATATATATATTAAGAGCTCGAAGAAGCTGATAAATGACAATTATTATTGTTGTTATTATTATTATTATTTGAGATGGAGTTTCACTACTGGTGTCCAGGTTGGAGTGCAATGGCATGATCTTGGCTCACCGCAGCCTCTGCCTCCCAGGTTCAAGCTATTCTCCTGCCTCGGCCTCCCGAGTAGCTGGGATTACAGTCATGCGCCACCATGCCGGGCTAATATTGTATTTTTAATAGAGATGGGGTTTCTCCATGTTGGTCGGGCTAGTCTTGAACTCCCGACCTCAGGTGATCCAACCACCTTGGCCTCCCAAAGTGCTGGGATTACAGGCATGAGCCGCAGCGCCCAGCCAATGACGATTATTTAAGGATGATCTGAAATGTAGGAAAAACTATGAGCAATGGTCATAACTTCCAGGATCATTAAGCAGCTTCTGGGTGCCAGCACCGTGCCTGGTGCCTCAGAGACATCATCGCTCATCCCTACAACAACCTTGGCAAGGAAGATCTTAGAGTCTCCCTTTCATGAATGTGTAAAAGAAAAGGAATGGCTGTGAGACCAGGAGGCAAAGAAAAAAATTCCAAGACAAGATCACCGCAGTCAGTGAACACTTCCTCTCATGACTGAGTCTGGGAGGACACTGAGTGACCGGAACAGCCCACCTACTTCCCTCATGGTTAGAAGAAGAAACATTAACCCAACCAGTACTTCATAAAACTTTTTTTTTTCTTTTTTTTTTTTTTGAGACAGGGTCTCCCTCTGTCACCCAGGCTGGAGTGCAGTGGCAAGATCATGGCTTACTGCAGCCTCGACCTCCTGGGCTCAAGCAATCCTCCCACCTCAGGCTCCTGAGTAGCTGGGACTACAGACACACACCACCATGCCTGGCTAATTTTTAAAAATTTTTTGTAGAGACGAGGTTACTATGTTGCCCAGGTTGGTCTGAAACTCCTAGCCTCAGGTGATCTTCTTGCCTCTGCCTCCCAAACTGCTGGGATTACAGGTGTGAGCCACTACACTTGGCCAAAGACATATGTTTATTTTTATTTTAATTTTTATTTATTTTTGAGATGGAGTCTCACTCTCTCGCCCAGGCTGGAGTGCAGCGGCACAATCTCGGTTCACTGCAGCCTCCGCCTCCCAGGTTCAAGCGATTCTCCTGCCTCAGCCTCCCAAGTAGCTGGGATTACAGATGTGAGCCACCACACTCGGCTGTAAAGACATACTTTTAATTGTTTAATTATATTTTATTCTTTTTATAATAAACTGGCTCCTTCTACCTCCAGTTTATAAAGTACACAGCCTTAAAAAAAACACCCACAGAGACACAGATTGCACTGGAAAACAAGTATGGGGACAGACTTCTGAACTAATTATTCCCTTGGAACCCTGAAAGTCAATTCCTTGACCAGTCTCACCCATGTCCTTGTGACTGAAAACAGTTCTGGCCAAGCACAGGAACTATGAACGTGATGTCAAAGTGGAGGCAACACCGAGCTGTGTCTAACTAAAAAAGAGAGCAAGTTCTAACGGCAGGAACTACTCAGGGAATTCATCCTGGATTAACTAACCAGGGAAAAAAAGATGCTTACTTTTAATTAATTCTGGCAGACATTGGTTCCCAGGACTCGGCTTGCACTTCACTTCCACTGTCACCGTATGCTCCTGGGATGCCAGGACTAGAGCTGACATGCAGAGGCACACGGTATCCCTTTTGCATTGCAGAGAGGGATGCTGCTGAGCACCTATGTGTGTCCAGTGCTCAGGACAAAGGTCTAGCCAAGGGAGACACTTTTCAAATGAGTAAGCAACAATAAAACCTGTTAGCAGTGCCACACCGAGAGTGGGCCTCACAGGGTCAATGTACCGGACAGACGGTAAATTGCATGGTGGAGCTCACTAGTGTACAATTATGTGTACTGGTAAACAGTTCCTGTGTACTTAAGCATCAACCTCTTTGCCACTGAGTGTTTATATGAGCCAAGCACCATCCTAAGCCCTTCCTGTACAATCTTTGAACACACCTGGGAACATTCTGGACTTCTCAGTGGGGGAGTAACAACGGTGCCAGAAGTATCTCGGGAACTTATTCTACACTCAGCTCAGTTCTCACTGCAAAATCTGACTTGATTCTCACGGGCAAAAGTGTCGGAGGGAAGGGATTCCTCCCTCACATGGAGTTAACAGGGGATGTGGCAGCTTCTAATGTCTGAACAGGCAGCCCCCCCCAGGTGACACCCATTCAGTGACACAGCTGCTGCTGATACACATTCCCAGGGGTACCAGGAAAGCCCTGAGGCAAAGATCTTGAACTTGGCACTGGCCTAAACACAAACAAAGAATGGAGCAGCTCGTCTTGACCCATTCTCTATCTTATAAGATGGGGAACTATGTTCCCCCAGTATTTCAGAATGTGACCTTCTCTGGAAACAGGGTTTTCACAGAGGTAATCAAGTTCAAATGAGGTCACCAGGCACAGTGGCTCATGCCTGTAATCTCGCCCCTTTGGGAGGCTGAGATAGGAGGATCCCTTGAGCTCAGGAGTTCAAAGCCAGCCTGGGCAACATAGTGAGACCCTATCTCTACGATTTTTTTTTTTTAAACTTAGCCAGGCATGGTGGCAAACACCCATGGTCCCAGCTACTCAAGAGGCTGAGGTGAGAGGATTGCTTAGGCCAGGGAGGCTGAGGCTGCAGTGAGCCATGATCATGCCACTGTACTCCAGCCTAGATGACAGAACAAGACCCTGAGGGAGGGAAGGAGGGAGGGAGGGAGAGAAGGAGGGAGGAAGGGGGAAAGGGAGGAAGGGGAAGGAGAAGGGGGGAAGGGAGGGAGGAAGGAAGGGAAAAAAAGAAAAATATTTTTAAAAGAAAGAAGGAAGGAAGGGAGGGAGGGAGGCAGGAAGGGGGGAAGGAAGGAAAGAAAGAAAGAGAGAAAAAGAAGAAAGAAAGAGAGAGAGAAAGAAAGAAAAAAAGAAAGAAAGAAAAGGAAAGAAAGAAAGAAAGAAAGAAAGAAAGAAAGAAAGAAAGAAAGAAAGAAAGAAAAGGAAAGAAATGAGGTCATTAGGTTGAGCCCTGATCCAATATGACTGGTGTTCTTATGAACAGGGGAAAGGTAGACACAGAAACAAACAGGCACAGAGGAAAGACGACGTGAAGATACAACGAGAAGATTGTCATTTACAGGCCAAGGAACACAGAACGCTGCTGGCAAACATCATAAACTAGAAGAGCCAGAAAGGATATTCCCATAGGGAATAATTTCAGACTTCTGGACTCCAACACTGATAGAAAATAAATTTCTGTTGTTAGCCACCTAGTTCATAGTGCTTTATCATGGCAGGCCTAGCAAACTAATACTCCATTAAAGCCAGTCTTTTTTGGAAACCCTTGGGAAAAAATGTGTTACAGAATTCTGACTTTTTGTCTCACTTTAGAAAGATAACTGATATGGTTTGGCTGTGTTCCCACCCAACATCATCTTAAATTGTAGCTCCTATAATTCCCACATGTTGTGGGAGGGACCCAGTGGGAGATAATTGAATCATGGGGACAGTTTTCCCCATTCTTGTGATAGTGAATAAGTCTCAAGAGATCTGATGATTTTATACAGGGTTTCCCCTTTCCCTTGGCTTTCATTTCTCTCTTGTCTGCTGCCATGTAAGATGTGCCTTTTGCCTTCTACCATGATTGTGAGGCCTCCCCAGCCATGTGGAACTGAGTACATTAAACCTCTTTTTCTTTATAAATGACCCAGTCTTGGGTATGTCTTTACCAGCAGCGTGAAAACGGACTGATACAATGACTCAGTGATTATTCCAATTATTATTATTATTATTAGTTTGATTATTCTGATTATTGCATAGCATCCCCAGTAGGGGATGGGGCAGGGCCCATAAGTGAATGTTAATATCTGTGCAGCAAGAGGCACAAAGCATTGAATGAAGTGTTATACAAGACGCCTAGAATACTCTCAAATCTGTTCACATCAGGTTTTGCTCTCAAATCAATTTCCTACAAACCTATAAAGATGTCTTTGGTTTTCAGGGCTTTTTGGACTTAGAAATGGCAGGTAAAGGATCGTGGATCTGCCCTAAGAACGCTTAAAATATGTGCCCTCCTCATGCCACCCTGCCAACCACGTTCAGCCTGCAGTCCAAAACACACGCCTACCTGTGAAATCCTAGAATTCCTCAGGGAGACCAAAGGGCAAAAGTTTCCCCTCAACTCTCAGAAAAACAACTTGCAAAATAAATGTTTAGAGAGTTTATCTTCAAGTCTATTAAATGTGCAAACAAACCACCAGACACCTGACTTTTCTGTTATTCTGAGTGCTGCACTTCTTGAAATTTTTTAAGCGAGGATAAAACAATTGTGTGATCACAGAAAGAAAAAACTATAATCAACAGAAAAAGGGCCACATTACAGTGATGCCCCCTATATCCCGACACAAGGGTGCCATAGGATGTGTATTTTCTCCAGTTACACAGATCAATTACGGCAGGTACCCATGTTTGGAACCCCTGGGCCCATGCACTATCAAGAAGAAAGGGAGTTTATAGAAAGAATGAAGCCCACATCAGCACTGAAAGTCTTGGCTGGCCCACCAGCATGAACTGTGGAATCCATTACTACATCTCTAAAGCTGGACACACACTGGAGATTTTTCCTTGTGTCTGATTCATCCAAAAAGGACACATTATTATACTTGGATCTCAGGGATCTCAGCCTGGTTAAATCCAATACAAATCTGAGGGCATTTTGATTTTTTAAAATCCTCTCTTAAGCTACTGTGTGTGTTAGACTGGATATTGAAGGACTTCTACAGAGTGCAGAGCAAGCTCTGTAATAATTAGTAGACTGTTGTTCCTACACACCCTGCCCCACCTCATCAGAGCACATGCTTAGCATTGCAAGTTTTTGCCTCTAGATGACACTGTTTTATGGGTGTATGTTTCTGCCTGTCCCTGTGACCCTGGAGAAAAAAGTGCTAAATAATCATGGGGTAAAGGCACAGGGGACACATTAAGATAATTTACATAGAACAAAATGCACCTCTCCTATAATAGCCATGGAGTCAGACCTCTGTTATATTTAACCAGCAGAACACAGGGTCCTTCCTTTACTTTTGCCCTATGCTTCCGACTTTCTATTAGGTGGGAAATGGAGAATCCAATTTAAACCACTTGTTGGCCAGGCGCAGTGGCTCATGCCTGTGATCCCAGCACCTTGGGAGGCCAAGGCAAGTGGATCATCTGAGCTCAGGAGTTCGAGACCAGCCTGGCCAACATGGTGAAGCCCCATCTCTACTAAAAATACAAAAAATTAGCCGGGCATGGTGGCTCATGCCTGTAATCCCAGCTACTTGGGAGGCTGGGGTAGGAGAACTGCTTGAACCTTGGAGGCGGAGGTTGCAGGGAGCCAAGATCAAGCCACAGCACTCTAGCCTGGGCGACCGAGCGAGACTCTGTCTCAAAACAAAAACAAAACCACTTGTCAATAACAGCCACGTCTGTTTGGTTTTCCAAACAGGTCAATCTAGTATCTTCACAGTTTTCAGGGTGCTCAGCCCTGGTGTCTATTCACTCATCCTTCACGCTTTCCCCCCATGGCCTTGGAAATCTTTGATTCTTCCAGGCTCCAGGCAGCCAGCACCTCCTTTCCCTCAACTCCCCAGGATGAAGCACCCCCATAATAACCAGCCTCTCCACTCTCTGAATTCCTACAGTCTGAATGCTTAGACCACTCCCTTTTCCATGGAATCTTGTGTCTGTTGTTTGTTCCTTTTCTGTTTTTTGTTTTTTTTTTTTTTTTTTTGAGATAAGGTCTCGCTCTGCCACCCAGGCTGCAGTGGCACAATCTCTGCAGCCTGGATCTCCTGGGCTCAAGCAATTCTCCCACCTCAGCCCCTGTGAGTAGCTGGGACTATGGGCATGCTGCCACACATGGCTAATTTTTTTTTAATTTTTGTAGAGACAGGGGTTTTCCCATGTTGCCCAGGCTGGTTGCGAACTCCTGGCCTCAAGGGATCCTCCTGCCTCCACCTCCCACAGTGTTGGAATTACAGGTATGAGTCACCACGTCCAGACTTGTTTGTCCCTTTTCAAGTATGTAAATCTTAATTCGCCTAAACCGGCTGCACGTCACTCAGGGCCACTGTCCATGTCTTACGCTAGTGTGAATTTTCCATGCAACCTTGTACAAAACGGGCCTTCAATTAACATTTCTTGGTTGCTTGACTTCTTAACACACACTATGATAGGTTACCTTCTTCCCAGGGTTACATGTTTGGAAAATAGTCTTGTCTGAGTTGCCAAAATGTGGTATTCTCAGCGTGTTTACCTCATACCTGACAATGGCACCTCAGAATGTTGACCTTCTTCGGAAACAGGGTCTTCACAGAGGTAATCGAGTTCAAATGAGGTCACCAGGCACAGTGGCTCATGCCTGTAATCTCATACCTGATAATGAATAACTAGATGCAGAATTTATTTTCCACATAAATCTAATTTTCTTGAACTTGCTTCATTTTCCTCTTTTCTATAATGTAGCAAACACAGGGTCATTTCACATAGTGTCTTGAGTTATAAGCTCACATACACTCAAAGAAACAACAATATGATTAAAAAAAAAAAAAAAAAGAAGCTTCACAGTGAACCTCACTTCCGCAACATTACCTGATACCAAAAACTGAAATCATAAGCCACTTTCGATTAACTAAAAGCATGAACATATTAGCTGACTTATAGAGTTGATATCCTTGTGTGTTAAAAACAAATATTCAAATCAAAAGAACACAAGAAATACTAATGTTTGAGGACTAACTTTGGGAGGAAATAATAAAACATTTAATTCCAGAAACCCTGATAAGGCTGTTAGTAATCACTTATAAACTGAAAGGGGAGTTCACATTTAAATATAGATCTTCAGCTCACTATGCACCATTATAATTTTTGTTTCCAGTTGCTTACGTTCTTAGTGTCATTTTTCATGCTTTTTCATGTCTGCTGTTGATATTTTTCCAACCTGAAAAAGCTTTCCTTTTTTGTTTGTTTGTTTCGTTTTTTTGAGACAGAGTCTCACTCTGTCGCCCAGGCTGGAATGCAGTGGCACGATCTCGGCTCACTGCAACCTCCGCCTCCTGGGTTCAAGCGATTCTCTTGCCTCAGCCTCCGAGCAGCTGGGACTACAGGTGCCCGCCACCACATCCAGCTAATTTTTGTATTTTTAGTAGAGATGGGCTTTCACCATATTGGCCAGGATAGTCTTGATCTCCTGACCTCATGATCCGCCCACCTCGGCCTCCCAAAGTGTTGGGCTTACAGGCATGAGCCACCGCGCCCAGCCGAAAAAGCTGTCTTTAAATGAAGTTGTATAAGCCTCAATCTAGATATGAATCTTCACATACCAAATAAACTATTAAACAGCTCTCAATAACAAGGATTGAGAAAACATTCGTTGTAATTAACCTCAAATTTTTGTGCAGCTGATGTGGAATGAGATAATATTAAAGAGCAATGACAATTATATTAAGTACTGCCACTTGGGGATACAGCGAGCATTAGCACAAACAGAGACATGAGTTCCCCCCCAGCTAGGTTATTAGGGGACAAAATGTGTGATAGATCACCGCAGGCAATGTGAGAGTGCACAGGGACTTTGTTACCGTGCCATCTGCTATGCTGGGGCAGCAGTTTGAAACCTGAGCAACTAATGTCCCGGGAGCATGCCTGCCTGCAGCGTGGCTCCTTACAAATGAGCCCAAGCCCTAACCAGACATGTGCCATCTCAATGTAAGAAATGGCATTTGTGTGGAGACAACTATGTATTCTAGCCAAATATCACTAATGAATTGCTAATGACATTGACACTGTATATATTCTGCAGTCCATAACTCTGAAAAAATTCTAAAAGGTAAATAGGTCCTATAAAAAACACCAAAGGAAAAGGGAAAAAAAATCACCCTCTTCCATGGTTAGCAAAGTCGTTTTACCGCAGAGCAGTGTTCTAGCACTTCACGTGCACAGGGATTGCCTGGGATCTGGTCAAAATGTAGTCTGATTTGGGTAGGTGTGAGCCACGCCTCGAGAACCTGCATTTCTAACAAGCTCCCTGGTGATGCCAGTAGAGCTGGTGGGAGTAGCAAGACTCTAAAGAAGCTCAAATACCACTCACTTTGCAAAGAATTCCAAGTGTGGAAGAGTGCATGGGCTCTCCCATAAAGAACTGAGACCTTAGGAATATCAAGTTGTATGTGGACACTCCCCAATGCTCATCCTGGGCCTCTTTTCACACTGCAGCTTTCCTTGGAGGCGGCTCACACCCTGCCTCCACACAGACCTCCCTGACTATTAAAGGCCAGGACCTCAGGATTGAGCACCAGGCAAGCAAATGAGGGCCCCCTCCGGCCATCCCAACCTCACTGATTATGCACCTTGAGGATAAAATTCACAGAAAGTCCCAACCTCGCCTTTTCCGTATCTTGTCAATGCAGCCAAATTATTAATCAAATAGCCTATGCCTCACCCACTCTGCACTGGTTCTTTGTAACCTACAACGAACTATTGTGGCACACACGGTCTGCCCAGCTCTGGCCCTATTCCATGTGCCTTATACATGTCGCCAAGTGGAGTGACTATGACTTTTAGTTCTCAGAGCACAGCATGCTTTCTCCTCCGCTAGAAATGTCCTGCCCCCACCTGGCATGCATATAACGTTAAAACAAGCTCCAGTGCCTCTGGGAAGGCTTCCTGGCCCTCAAGCTCCACTCCTGTTGGCAGAAGCCTATCGGTAGCACAGTTGTTTACTTATGTGTCCATTTCTGCTATTGGTCTGGAAGCTCCTTGCAAACAGGGCCATGCCTTGGTCACTTGTGTGCATCACATTCCAGTCACACAGTGGGTCTGCGACAAAGATTCCTTCACAGGGCACTGAGATGGCCCTAGGGTAGGTTAGGCAAATGAGAAATGGGGGTAATGGCTGGAGTGGGGTAGGGTAAATCTTGAGATTTATGGTAAGTAGATACTGGAAAATATCTGTCCATCATGAAGCATACACTTTTCACATGCTGGGCAAGAGCCAGCTCTATTATTTTAAGGTGTAATACTGCTCAAATTTGGGGCAAATTGGATAGAAATAAAATAGCCTTACTTGCTATTATCAGACTCACACTTGGTTATTTTTTTGATGTCACGACTGAAAAAAAGTTCAATAGCAATGGAGCAGAAGCTGAAAGAGAAGGATAATCTGCTCTTAGGGAGTTTGAACAAGAGGCAATTAATAAAGGATTAAGCTAAGTAAAACCACAGCAGAACATGTAACTGCAGCATGTTGAACACTGAAAACCAGAGGGGCAATTAGGTAGGAAAAACGGTAAAACACTCACTGGGTCAATGAACAACTGTAGGAACTTCACGAGGCTAATCCCTTGTGGACAGACCTCTTTCTAGAAGAGAAGCAAGGAAAGCAGACTCCAGCCCTTAGACAGAGCATGCAGGGACGTCTGGTAATTAGACTGACGGCACAGTCCTAAGAACCACCCAGCGAATTCCATTTTACTAATGTGTAAAGGTGGGATGAGGTGACCTGCAGACAACTCACCTCCAAATACTGACAGCTCAGAAGAAACCAGAGCCTCCACACTGACCAAAATCAGGATCAGGAGGTCCTTCAGGACACCCCCAGGAAGACTGCCTGGAGACTCCCTTACACAGACCCTCCTAAGTCTCCGGGGTCTGCTTTTTTCTCTCATTTCTTCATTCAACAAGTTGTCACTGGCACCACTACATGTCTGGCATGGTTGTTTTAGGCACCTGAGATATGCCAGGGGAGAAAACAGACAAAACGCTCTACCTCTGTGGAGCCTACATTTTACCAAGGGGAGACAGGTAGCAAACAATCCAGAATAAATTACTAAAGTTCACAGTGTTAGAAGATGATAAAAACTAAAGAGACAAGAAGCACAGCAAGGAGGACTGATGTGGGGACGTGGAGGCAGATACGGGCTGCAGGGTAGGCAGCTTTCTGATTTTGTGATATCTGTGAGTAGCTGCTTGAAGGAAATTGATATCGCTCACTGGAGAGGCAGACTCTAACAAAAATATAACAACTGCATATTTGACAAAGATCAGATTTTTTTTTTTAACGGATGCCTTGGTTGATTTGATCTAGGGTAACACAGCAGCATCACAGAGGGCATGCACTCTGGAGTCTGACACACCCTGGTTTGTTTTCTAGCTCTGCCATGTGCAACTAAAAACAACTGGATGTCATCTCTGTCAGCTGTAGCAGTGAGGCCTCATGAGATGAGAGGTTTGTACACCCTCTAGCACGGTGCCCAGCACTTGGTGAGCCGAGGCTATTAGCACTGCTCAGACTTAAGACCACAGTAGGTCCCAAAGCCTTCCCTGTCCCCAGGCACAACACAGGAACTCATGCCCCTGCTCACTTGAGAAGCTCAGAAAAGACAGCTTTATTCTCAGTGGTGCTAACTTTAAGAAATTTAGGAAGTAATAGAACGGTCTCATGACTGTGTTGCTCTGCATATGCGTTCACATTCGTCCCTCCCCCTCAGTATTTATCCTATAGTTGCAAAACATCATTTGGCAGGCCTGGTTTGATGGATTACTATAATCAATTTTGACCTGGGGGTCAGGGGAGAAAACATAGAGCTCTGCTATTGGAGGTCACTTAATTTAACACAATTGCATTTGGCAAATGACAAAGCTGGGAGATAAAGGGCACTTTTGCCTTCAATGGTGCAGCCTCAAGTTCAGGCCTTTACTTCTAAGTCTAAACTACTATACCTCTTAGAGGGCAGAATAATCAATTCTCTCTGAGGATATTCCATAGGCGTGGATATTCCTAGTTTCCAATATTGATTAGATGAGAAGAGACTTGAGTATCTTTGATGAGTGGAAATATTTTTTTCCAGGAAATATCCATTCATTCTGCTCCAAGATCAATGGCCACTTACCATTCTATACATAAGAGTTTATAGCTTTCTATGATAATGATATTTTTAAAGATTTCTAAATGTTGGTTTTCTTGTTTTCTTTTAACCACTAACCTAGTGTCAGCCACAACTTCTGTATTAATCGCAAGTAGACACACTGGAAAATGTTAGGAGATACCATGGCAGAAGAAAACAAAACTGTGCTGTTTTATAAAAGATCATCCACCCATGTAATTGTGATGGCCTTACCCTGATTTCTTTATGTCCCTCAACACTACTACTAGTTCTATTATCAGTTGACTTGGCTATTATGGGTCTCCTCCACCAGGCTGAAGTTCCCTGCAAGCAGAGACGTAGGTGGTCACAGATGGCTGTGCAGGCCACTGGCTCCGGACCTAATAATGTGCCCTTGGCCTCTTCTATTTGCACTGGTATCTCGAGCAGTGGTCCCTGAGGGGCTTGGTACATATTTGCTGAATAAATGAATTTCACCTTAAGGTTGGGAGGCCACTTAGACTCTAACTGGTGCATTTGCCATTTGGGAGCTTGCAAGCTGCATTTTACCTTGCCCACACTTCTCCCCTCTCTTAAAAAATAAGAAGCAAAGCCAAATATAGATGTGCGCAAGCATAACAAAGAGGAAATTTAATTGTGAAGCGGATAAAACCCAGGATCAGGCAGATGAAGCGGCTGGGGCTGCTCCCTGCCCAAGGCGGGACAGTGGGTTCCCCGCCGACATTGTTGAGCTGAATCTCACTGTTGAGTTTCTGGGGTTTTTTCCCTAACCTGGTTATTGCTAAACTGAGATGCTGGCTTTGTCATCAAAGCTTTCAGTTCTGTGTCATGCTCAAGATCAACTTTTAATGGCAATATCTCTAAAAAGGGATAAATGCATCATCTCTCCAGGGACCTGTAGTTCCACATGGGTGACAGGGCCCTGACTGTGTCTTGTCTTCTCATTCTCTTCCCCCCCAATACCCCTTTCTCTCCGACATTTGTACTCTTCAGCTTTCATAATATTTCAAGCTAAGTTACTTTTTTTTCCAGACACAGAGCATTCCTCTGCCATACACACAGAGAAACCACTCACCTGGAGTGGGTGGCCCCTATCAATAAACAAATAATTTAAAGAAAATAAATTTTTTAAACCAAAATTAAGGGGCATTTTCCCAATCTGATCACCATCCTCATTCAGACCAATGCTTCAAGACTGTTAAAGTACATATTTAAATATACATAAACGAATCAAGTGAAAACAAAAGTAACAGGAAAAGAACAATCGGCCTTAAGGAAAAAATGTAGCTCAACAAAAACAGACAACTGAAAGGGAGAAGGAGTGCCCCTTAATGTCTAGCACAAGAGACACTTAGGAAATATTTGGTAACTGACTAAAAGAATAAAGAGAAGACAACTTGTTTTCAAGTAATGAACAGGACAAGTGACTTAAATAGCCTTTTGAATGAGTTAAGCTAAATAGTTACACAAATATAATACCACACAGGACGGTGCCCAAAGAGAACAAATTCCTTTCAGATAGATCACTCACTGATTAACCTCAGGTACAGTTATGGCCCTGAAAACCTCAACAAAACAGGGCAAGAGAGAAAAAGTGGAGTATATCAAAATGCCTTAAAGCCTGCCACGCCATTTCCTCTAATGAAGTTAGAGACTTCCTTCCAGTGTCAAGCCTGTCAACTCAGCATGGCAGATCTCGGCCAAAATAAACTCCTGGACCCAGTTAATTGAGCTAAAAGGAGTCAAACCCCAGCACGGGCAAAGGCTCAAAGATCACACCCCCAGGACTCTCAATGGCTTCTGCCCAAGAATCTATGACCAAATGACCTCTGATAATGTGACAGGGTTTCCAGTCACTGACCTTAGTCAGAGGAGGCTGTTTATAATTGCATGTGATCCTCTTGCCTGCTGCAGGCCAGATGAGTAATCGTGAAGTGAACAAGACAGCTTACATCACTGAAAGCGGTGCGTTTTCCATGTATTCTATGAAACTCCACTGAGTCCACTGGACTCCTGGATCTCTATTTCCACTTAGTCTGAAGGGCAGGGGGGGTCTTGGCAGGAAGCGCCCAAGTCCTCCCTGTGGCCCCTGTGGGAGGGAATCTGGGTACCGCCTGCCCACATCCCACTGCCCACCTGTGCTCCTGGGTACTGAGAAAACCTGGCCAGGCACAGAGGAAGCACAAATATTTACTGTAGATGAGGGTGTGTCGAGTGACCCTTGGGGAATTCTGGGCCACTGGGAACGCAGTCAAGATAGACTCAGAAAACAGCAGAGAACACGTGCTTCTGCCATTGCCCTGAAGGCCAACAGCCTCTGAAACCTCCGTGATTCAAGGTGAGCGAGTGGCAGGCTCACTTCAAGCCCACCTGTAGAAAGCAAAGCCCCGTCTATGTTACTAGCACACTACATCATATTTAACTCAAAGCACATAAGAAGGAAAAGATTTCCATCAAGGTGAAAGAAACGATATGAAAATGGCTTCACATGAAAACTGACTTGGTAAAACCCTAAGAAGTACAGGCTGAAAAAATAAACATTGCCTGGAATGAAACATAAAAATCCCAAACAACCCTCCCATCCCAACAGAACCGTCAAGACCACAAAAGCTCCTGTCCCATCACTTGCCTTAATAAGTACATAGAGCCCCCCACCATCACCACATCCACCAAACAAACCACTTTGGAATAAAACTTCTACACTCAAGTAGCAGAATTCATATAATTTCATACCTGCCTTCATTTTATATCTTTTCATTATATTCCAGAGTGCCAAGAAAATGTCCCAAATGTGTCGTTTTAAATCAACATTTAGCTGCAATACAGGACTCCAGAAAACCTTCATTTAATTTAAAAAGGCAAATTTTCATAAAAACTATAGGAATGAAAAAGGTTAAGGCATAACATCTGTAACTAATACAGATGTTTACTTCCTCTTAACTAAATAAAAAGCATTTCTTCCTCTCTTCTTGACTTCCATCTTACTAGATTCCCACAAGAATTAAAGTTCACCTTGTATTCCTTACAGACATTAAAAAAAGTTACAAAAAAAAAAAAAAAAAAGGTCAGCACCCACCACTGTGGCATTCTTTCTCTTCCTGGTCATTGCTAATGAAACTCACTCACCAGCCTGGGGCCAGCACAAACATACTTTAAAATCCCACTTCTCTTGTAGAGTTATTTGCTTCCTTTCGTTTCTTTCACTGGCAATATCTCATTCAAACATGTGTAAAGTACTTTTCAATGTGAAATAAGTATTAAAGAATAAACGTTAAAGAATAGCTATGAAATAAGTACTAAAGAATAACTCAGATTTGACTGTAGGCTTTGATATTTCATATTGTTGATACATTTTTATTGTCTTTAGAATTCCGGCCATCTTAACACTTAATGACATCAGAAATACTTTACTGAAAGTAACCCGACTCATTAATACGAAGGTGTGGCCTGCACTCAAATTTATTTCAAGCTTTGCCAACATATGGATACACTATAACCAGTTAACTAACAGTTTATGAATCACCATGAAATGAGACAGTAAAGAAACAAAAATCACATGTTAATCATTCAGCATATTCACATGTATGAGTAGGAAGGGTGGGAAAATGATAGAAAACCCGAGGGAAAAACTCAGTTGAATATGTTCTGGGCTTTGACTTTTGTTTTCTCAAACAAAAAATATAATAAAATTTAGTCTAAATCATGTAAGCCAAATTACTCATACTGAGGAAGAGAAAGATTTCTGTTGCTACCAACCAAAAATTCAGATATAAGCCATGAATTATTCTCCAAGCAAACTATTTTATGGCCTAAGATGGTATTTCACTTGAAACAAAGTAGAGCTGGTATCTCCCTCTTCTCCAGGAGGTTTCTAAGTCAGAAATACTGAGACTCGAAACAGAACAGGAAGGAAAACACAATTCTTTCCTCCTCAACCTGTGATTTCTAAAACAGAAAACCGCATTCATAGAACTTCAGCGGTCTCTATTTTCCATTATTTTCAAAAATAAAACTATTATTGCTTTGGTTTTTGGAAGAAAAGCTGTACATTTTTCTAAATAGTCAAGAAAGATAAGAAGCAAAGAACAGGGGATCAGAATTCTGATCCCAATTCTTTTCAAGGCTCGTTCTTTGCCTATCATTCTTTTTATGCATAAGGAGAGTAAAATTGACCAATTACAGCTAACTGCGAACACCAAAAAGCATTTAAAATTGAAAATCCTGGTATGTGCTAGAACTATGCCGCTGACATAAAAACAGTATTAAAGCAACATCAAACTCACACCAAGAACAGATGTTATGCATTCATATAGCAAACATACAGTGGTGTCTTTGTTCTTACCTATACTTTTCCTCAAAGCTGATGAAAAACAAGACTGGAAAGCGTTCAGCTGGACTAGCGCTGCTGGAAATCTACCTTGGTGACCCTCCGGCTCCCTGGCCTCGTCTTCCTCCTTCCCAGTTTTAAAGCAGTGTCCGTACACACCTCTGCTGATACCGGGGGAATACCAGCAAGTTTTAACACAACTGAGAAGGAATGCGCCCAGCTCGCTATTTATACTGATGATTCACTTCAATGACAGGTAGAAAGAAATGCTTGTTGGTGGAAAAGGGAGTTGTGTCAAGCTCCACCCCCTACCATAAGGTTAAGTAGCTCCACCCAGCTCAGCAATTAGCTTACATCATCACCCAGGGCCTTATCTCCAGGTTCCCTGCAGTTGTTCCTGCAGCATCTTCAACTGAAGTTCTCAGTGGGCTTCCACACAGGATGGGCAATAACAGAGGTCATGAGGTTTTGTGGATGACTCTATGTCTGGCGGGGCTGTTTTGCTTATTTAAAGCCAGATCAGAGATTTTGGCATTTCCAACAGTAGAGGTCAGCCCTTCACCCTTCCACAAACTAACTCAGCTTCTACATTCTGAGATTCTGGCCCTCGAGGCCCCACACTTGGCAGATGGGAACACAACTTCCTGGCCCTCCAAAAACTTATTGTCTTGAAGAGGGGAAAAAAGCAGGAACAAAAATAACTATGATACAAACTACCGCCCCAAAAAGAATCAATAGTCAGATGAGAGACAGCCCCACCCTGTAAATCTGCAGTCTCTACTGTGCATCCCTGTTTTCAGATCCCAGTTGTGTGCCCTTAGGTGTAAATCAGGGCCTTGAAGGTGCCAGCGGAGCTCTACCCTGGGACCCAGCAGCACCATGTCCTCGTTTGAGGGGTAGTCTAGCAACCTGACCACCCTTACTCTATGGAAATTCCAAGAGCAAGTCAAACATGTGCTCTCTCCCTGCGATGGGCAGTATGCTACTTCTCTTTCCTCTTGCTGGAAGAAGTCACACCCTACTCCAACCCATGCAGCCCTCCACCCCGGCAGATGTGGCTCTAATAGGAAGTCTCCCCAGTTGTAGCAAACAGCTAACTTTCTATATGCACTCAAATTTGGTGGCATGCTCACTCATGAAGTGTTCCTGGCATGTCAGCTAAGAAACCCTGTAAACTAGACTAGCAGTTCCCCGCAGCGTTCAAACACTGGGATTTCCAGAAGTGGGGGGAAGATGAACGGATCACCCCTCGAGGCTGGGAGGATTGCTGAAGGCTTAGAGGAGCAAGTGGGCACCAGGGTTCAACTAGAAACATTCACCCTCCTGGAGACAGGGGGACAGTGCCAACCATTCTCAGTCTTTTTTTTTTGAGACAGGGTCTCACTCTGTCACCCAGGCTGGAGTGCAGTGGCACGATCTCACTACAGTCTCTGCCTCTGGGGTTCAAGCAATTCTTGTGCCTCAGCCTCCTGAATAGCTGGGACCACAGGTGTGAGCCACCACGCTCCACTAATTTTTGTATTTTTGGGGTTTTGCCATGTTGCCAAGGCTGGTCTGGAACTCCTGGCCTCAAGTGATCCACCCATCTTGGCCTCCCAAAGTGCTGGGATTACAGGCATGAGCCATCGTGCCCAGCCCGTTTTCAGTCAAATTCTTAAAACAAGACGAACATCTCAAGTTTTTAGTCTTCAGCAGTTGAGGATACACAAGTTGCTGAATAGACTAAATTTAAGAACAGGATTTCCATCATCTTTGATTATGTCTAAAACTATCAAATTAAGCTACAATGTTTCCAATTTACACACTAGCTGGAAGGTTAAAAAATAAGAACCACAATACACTGTAAGAAAACGTACCTAAACAAGTTGAACAAGTTTTTATTTATTTAACGATTTGCCTATTCCCTTAAAGATAAAAAGCATCTACACGTCCTACCAAATGTTACCTGATTGTGATGGGCTTAATTGTATTTGCCCAAAATTCCTATGTTGAAGTCTTTAATACTTCAGATGGTGACTGTATTTAGAGAGAGGGTATTTAAAGAGGTAATTAAGTTAAAACGAGGTTAGTAGGTGGGTCCCAATCCAATATGACTGTGCCCTTATACGAACAGGAGATTAGGACACGGACAGGTACACAAATGACCTGGGAAGACCCAGAGGAGCCATCTGCAAGTCAAGAAGAGAGGCCGCAGAAGAAGCCAACCCTGCTTCATCGCAGGCTCCGGACATCCAGAGCCCTGAGAAAACAAATTTATGGTAGTTGAGCCACCCAGTCTGTGCTACTTTGTTACGACCGCCCTGGCAAACAATTACAATACTAATTACACAATTGTTTCCCTCTGAAAATTAATACTAAAAAATTGAGACAATTGACATTTCTAATAAGCATTCCCCCATAACCATACACTTCAGTGAGTATGCTCACTTTTGCCTTGTCCCATGAGGTTCTCATGCCTCAAAAAAATGCATAGAAAAACCTCATTCTGGAAGGGAAAAAAGGCTACATTTGATCTTTCCAACTCCAATTCTGCCACCTCCATTCTAGGCAAACTGATCAAACAAATGGTGTACATCCACCTCCCTGCCACCTATGTCATTTTCCCGAACCCAGAGAAATCAGCTTCTGCCAAACTTGCATTAAAATGTAACTGGAAAATAGTCAGTGACCATCAGCACCGAATGAAAAAATGTTAAGCCTGGAGGGAATGCTGGAAGTCTTAGTTCAATTCCTTTTGTCTAGAGGAGAAAATTAGGGCCCAATCAAAGCAGCGCCATGATCTAGGGACAGAGGCTACAGAGTGAATTCAACCCTCACACCAGCTCCAACCCAATGTTACCACTGCCGCCTCCACAATACTATTCACTGAGGGAAGCCTGAAGCTATTCTAACCTCACCAGCGTCCCAAAATGAAAACTGCCACCATGATCACCAGGCTATTAGTGAAAAGAGACAAGGATGCAGATATCGGGATAATCCATGGAAGATGGCCAGGTTCTGAGACTAAGTCTAAAACCAGCTTTCTTTTACCGGGGCACTACTGACATTTTGTGGCTGGGTAATTCTTGGTTGTGGGGGATTCGATGTGTCTGGATTTGATGAAGAAAAAGCTGCTGGCGTCTTAAGACAGATACTTCAGTTTTATAATCTGGGCAGAATGCAATAAGCAAAAGGAGAGGAGGGACGAGCAGCCTCCCTAGAACTTTCCACAGCCCTCACCGACCAACAAGGTCACTGAAGAGACACCTGGGAAGACCAGGGGTGGGTCTCCCAGAAGTCTGGCAGTAGGAGAGGATGCTTTCATTCTTGCTCATTTCCCTTGGAATTTTTTCTAAACTCAAATTTCAAAATGAAGTTAAAAAGTCATGACATTCCTTTAATTATATATTACTTACACTTAAATGTAAGCAATAAGCCATTGTTGGTTGGCACCTAGCACTTCCGACAATATTACCCAAAAAATTGCTCAATACTGTTGACTACACTTAAAAGACTGGGCGGTTTTTAGGGTGTGGTTTTATGAAATACCACAAAGGGTCACAATGGATCAGCTTGTTTCAATGCAAAGCAAAGGAAGTATATAAAAACAGTTAATTCAACTATAGGCAACATAGCCAAAAGGAATAAGAAAAGCATGAAGACTGATTTCATTCAAAACAGGATTTTATTAAGAACATAAAATCTGAATTTCATAGTATTCCAAAGATGGTTCAGTTTTTGTATTTTGTTTGCTTTTGTTTTTAATCTTAGGATTTGTTAGTGAGATCATCTTGATATTTTCCTCTAAAAAGTCATCATGAATTTATCCATACTCTGCAGCCTTCGAAAAATACGTTTTTAAAAATAACATTACAAGCTTTAATAAAATGCTTATCATAAAATAGTTTAAAAAGCATCATTCTAAAAAATATCATAGTATGATTCCAAATTCATAAACTATTTCCATATACATAAATATAAATATAGCCAAATATAGATGGAAATAAAATTAAATGGTAACCAATTTATATCCCTGTGGCTATTTGGCTCTACAGGTAAATCAATGCTTTATGTTTTATCTTTTCCAATATCTAAATCTGTTATAGTCGGAAAAAAAGTTATTTAAAAATTGCTAAGATTAGCTGGGTATGGTGGCATGGACCTGTAATACCAGCTACTCATGGGGATAAGACAGGAGGATCACTTGAGCCCAAGAGTTATAATGCTGCAGTGAGCTGCAATCGCACCATGGCACCACACTCGTGGGTGACACAGCGAGACCCTATCCCCATAAAAAATAAAATTAAAAATAAACAAACTGCTAAGAATGTACTATATCACTTATTTTAACACAGTGAGTAACCAAATGAGAAGAATTCAGATGCTGAGGGTGGAGGAGACCCAAGTTTCTCTATTTTGTTCAAAACCAGCTACAGTAGAGGAGAAACTAGGACACTCGGAGGGGGAGGAATAAATTGAACAAAACAAAGATAACATGACACTGGCAAAAATCTTTACATAACACAGGCAAGGTTTGGTGATAACAACATAGGCTTGAATTTCCTCACATGGTCTTAAATCCCTCCTAACTTGCGTTAGCTTTTTCTTCCAATGCCTTACAAATGTGTGGTTTACATGCTTCATAAGGTCCTACAATCAACTCACTATAACAAAACATCTGAAAGGCAAATTGTTTCATCAAGAAGGGGGAAAGGTCTCCTGCATCTTTAAATGCCATTCAGTAAACACAATACGATGTACCTCTTCTGCTCAAAGCATTTGAAAAGACCCCAAGATTTATATCCTCAAAACATTTAGAATCTGGCAGCTATAGACAGTTCCTAATTTATGAAACCTTGTATTCCTAATGTTTAATTTTTAGGGCTGTTACTTAGGATCCTGATCACATTTTCACAGGAAAGAAAGACCTCAACCTTAGTGAAATCTGCCAGTTCCTTAGGCTCCTGATCACATTTTCACAGGAAAGAAAGACCTCAACCTTAGTGAAATCTGCCAGTTCCTTAGGCTGTAAAGACCATCTAAATGGAAATGACTCTGGCCCCTCTTTTGAGCTCCATTCTCCTTTACCATCATCTTCGCACCTCCACTTGGAGATCTAAGGGATGTCTTAGACCTAAAAGGAGCAGTGATTCCACCTCTGCACTGCTCCCCAGCGCATCTGTCCCATCTCAGTCGCCCCCAGCCAGTTCAAGAGGACATTTCCTCAGTTCTGCTCTTCCCTTTCTCTCTTACACATCCAGTCAATCAACAGATCCTAAGCGCTCCATCCCCAAATTTAATACCCCACCATCTCCTCCTCTCCATTCTGAATGTTACCATTTCGGTGTTTAAACCATCCTCTCTCACTTAGGCCTCTGCAACAGCCTCCTAACTGGCCTCTGGGTCACTCTCACTTGCTACAATAAATCACACCAAGCCACTCCTTTCTTGCAACTCTCCAGGCTGACTTACTACAACCTTAAGCAGGAAATGCAAATTCCCCGGCACCCACACAGCCCTGAAGAGCCATGGCTCCTTTACCTTCATCTCCAGCCCTCCCCCATGAACTCTCTCCCTTCCCCAGCCCCACTGACCTCCTGGCTACTTCTCAAACCTCTCAAACTCACTTTCACGTGCCTCTCTACGAACACTCCTCCCCCAAATCTTCAGGGCTGCTCTCTTCTCTTCTGATGATAGATAGCACAGTGAGTCTTTGTGCTGATTGCAACATAAATTAGTACCACACTTTAGGAAAGCAAATTGGTAATCTATACCAAAAGTATTTAAATCCTAATATTCTTTAATTTAGGAATCCCATTTCCAGGGAGGTATCATAGGAACAGAATCTGACTAAAAAAAATAAATAAATAAAATAAATAAATTCTTGTTTTGCACAAAGATATTCCCAGTACCTTTCTCTCTTAAATGAAAAACTGGAAACAAACTTAACAGATATGATAAATAGGATATTGTATATTCAGAAACTTATATATTACATATTGGAATAAATCACCAAAATAGACTATATCTATGTTATGATGCGAAGTATAAATATACATTCTCTCCTAAAAAACAACTAAAAGGAAAATGCCAAAATATTAAGAGTGACTGATGTTCTTTCTGTTGTTTTTTCAGTTTTTTCATCTTTTTTTTTCAGACTTAGAAAAATGTATAATCTTCACAATTAGAGTGGGGAAATCCCTTCTTGTTTTTAACAGAAGGAAATTATGCTGTAAGTAGTTGTTAGCTTTCCAAATCAACATAGGAAAGACACTTAAAAACACAATGTTAAAATTAAAAGGTGCTATACAAGATATACAATAAATCAAATGAGAAAAAACATGACAGATGGGGAGTTAAACTGCCCATTTTACAAAGAATTCTTATCACTGAAAAATTAATAGGTCAAAGGAAAAATTGACAGAAGGATGTGAGTTGGCACTGGGTAAAAATGGAAATATAAATACACGAAGAGATACTTGGCATCACTGACTGAAGACATAAAATGAGATGTTTTTACCTTCCATAATGTCGAAGATGAAAAGACTGATAAAATGGGTTAATATTGAACTAGGGAAAAACTGGTACTTTCATTAACCACTACAGCCAGTGGAAACTAGTGCAGTACTACAGAAGGCAATTTCCCAACGTCTATGAACATTGTAAATGTTCTTGTCCTTTGAACCAGGAATTCAACTATGGGAATTTAACTACAGAAACCCTCACACATAGATATATCAAGAAACACCAGGCTGGGTACGGTGGCTCACGCCTGTAATCCTAGCACTTTGGGAAGCCAAGGCAGACGGATCACTTGAGGTCAGGAGTTCAAGACCAGCCTGGCCAACATGGTGAAACCCTGTCTCTACTAAAAATACAAAAATTAGCCAGGCATGGTGGTACATGCCTATAGTCCCAGCTACTCGGGAGGCTGAGGAAGGAGAATCACTAGAACCTGGGAGGCAGAGGTTGCAGTGAGCTGAGATGGCATCGCTGCACTCCAGCCTGGGTGACAGAGTGAAACTCTGTCTCAACAACAACAACAAAAAAAAAAAAAAAAGAAAGAAAGAAAGAAAGAAAAAGAAATACCACAGAGTTTTAAAAACATGACACGCCTCAGAAAACATCCTAGATCTATTAATAAGAGAAAAAACCCCAAAGCTCTGTTGCAATCTAGTATTTCCAGCATGATCCCATTTAAAACAACAACAAAACACACACACACACACACACACACACACACACACACACACACACACACACACACATAAAAACCGGAGCAGCTAATGTTTATGGAATCCTTACTATATGACAGCACTGTTCTAAGTCTTTTAAGAGCACCACCTATTTTAATCTTTGCAGTAACCCTAACAGTAACAGATAGGCGCTGTTATTATCCCTGCTCTACAGGTGATCCCACTAAGGCTTGGAGAGATCAACAGAAGTTTCCATCCAAGTGGCCCTCTGAGTGTACATTTCTATCTCTCTCTTTCTCTGATTCAGACTAAATATCACAGTCATAAGAATCTTGGGAAAATAAGACACAGTATCATCAAATGAACAGATATGGGATGGGCTTGGGTTGAAAGAAAAACAAAACCAGGGGACTGCTGCTGTACAAGTATTCTCCAGATGCCAGAAATTCAAAAGAAACAAGTCAAGAGATGGAGTCAAGGGATCCAAGGGGGCTAGAGTGACTAACCCCGGGGCAGCGATCAGGTGATTTATCACGAAGCTTCATTTCCTCTCTGCTTTTCCCACTGCTACCTTGTACTTCATGTAGGCCAAAGCAGGAATGTGGTCCTAAGACTGAAGTGCAGGCAGCTCGAGAGCAAGCAGCGCCATGCAGGAGCCACATCTGAAAGGCCACCTCCTGGCCCATCCCACCGGGCCCTACATATTGCTTCAACCTGGCACATTCCAGTGAAAAAGGGGCAACCGGGAGGCAAAAACAGGAAGACCAGTAGACCACCAAAAACTGCCAATGATGCCAAAGGGGCAGGCAAACGAGGTCTCAGAATAAACCAAAGAAGAATGTTAAATACTCACAATTAATATGGTCATAAAATCTAAGAGGATATCAGCGCAGCAAAACAAGAACAGACTAGAATTAAAAAACAACAACAACAACAAAAAACAAATCAAGACCTAAGAGAAGGAGCCAGCATGTTTAACCTCAAACCACAGCATTGCAGCTTCCTTCATAGGAAAAAAATGGGGATGTGGTTAACACTCATCACTGGTGAGTGACTTGGAAATCCCTGCCACCCCACTCTCCCACCATTCCACATTAACCTCCACCCCACTCCCTGCTTAACATACAGAATGAGCATTTTCATCTTGTTCTCCACACTCACACATTTACACATATGGGCACAGGAGGAATGTGTCTTTTACAACTGGATATTATACATTTTTCTACACACTGCTTCTCATTCATCAAGTTCTCATACAAATTCCTCCACAGCCAACTCTGATACAGCTCTAGTTCTCTCATAATATTACATGGTACAAACAGTCCATAAATTGGCCATTTTTCAACTGATGGGTTTTCATATTTTCAGTATTTTGCCACTATAATGGTACAATAAACATCCTTATACATATGACTTTGCACACATTTTTATTTCTAAAAGACAGATAACCGAGGACAAAGGTTGCTTAGAAGAAAGGTATAATAGTTTTTTATTTTAATATACATTGCCCATCTGCTTTTCAAATAAGGCCATAATTCACATTTCCATCAGTATTAGGAGAAATAATACCACTTACCACTTGTATTACAGCCTTGCTATCAAAAAGTGTTATTTTTCTCTATTTTTACCAATCTGATGGGTTTAAAGTAACATCTCGTTCTTTAATCTGCATTTCCCTAGCAAAAATGAACTATTTTTCATAGGTTTGCTGGCTGTCTGCATTTGTTATCTGTGTATTCTATATTAACATTCTTTGTCCATTTTTCCTCTGTGGTTTTCTTAACAATTTGTAAGTTTTTTGTTATAGATAGTAACCCCATGTCTGTTTCAAATATCCCTTCTTGATCTATGACTTAATCACGTATCTTTTGCCACAGAAAAGTTTAAAAATATATTAAAATATATATTCGGGCTAGGCATGGTGGAGCATGCCTGTTAATCCCAGCACTTTGGGAGGCTGAGGTGGGCAGATCACTTGAGAACAGGAGTTCAAGACCAGCCTGAGCAATATGGTGAAACCTCGTCTCCACAAAAAATTAGCTAGGCATGGTAGCTGATATGGTTTAGCTCTGTGTCCCCACGCAAATCTCACCTTGAACTGTAATAATCCCCACGTGTCATGGGAGGGACCCGGTGGGAGGTAACTGAATCACAGATGCAGGTTTTTCCCATGCTGTTCTCATGATAGTGAATACATCTCATGTGATCTGATGGTTATAAAGGGGAGTTCCCCTGCATACACTCTGTTGCCTGCCACCATGTAAGATGGGACTTTGCTCCTCATTCACCTTCACCCATGATTGTGAGTCCTCCCCAGCCATGTGAAACTGTGAAACCTCTTTCCTTTCTAAATTGCCCCATCTCAGGTATGTCTTTATTAGCAGTATGAGAACTAATACAGTGAGTCTTGCCTGTAGTCTCAGCTACATGGGAGGCTGAGGTGGGAGAACCACCTGAGTCTGGGAGGTCAAGGCTGCAGTGAGCCCTGATCGCGCCACTGCACTCCAGCCTGACAGAGTGAGACCGTCTCAAAAAATAAACAAATAAAAATAAAATATATGTTCAAAGTGTGTCTCTTTTTATAGCTTGTACGTATCAAATTTTGCTTAACCATTCTCCCTCACTCCAAGATTATACAAAATAGGTTCTTATATTTTCTTGTAAAAGTTGAATTGCTTGTTTACATTTAAGTGTTTGAAGATTCCGGGATTTATTACTGATTATGATATAAGATAGAGGTCTGTGCTGTTCCCCCAACCCCCTCTCCAGATAAAGAACTGGTTATGCCAGTACCAACCTCAACAGTACTGAACTATCATCTTGTTATACATTCACTCTCTTAATGAGACACAGTCCTAGATTCTCTAGTCTGTTCCACTGAACTATTTATGTTAATTCTGGATCAATACCACATTGCTTTGATCACGAAGACTTCTTATTCTTAGCATGTTGTCATTACTTGTAAGCCAAATCTGCCCTCACCAGTTTTCTTTTCCGTATTTGTCTTGGCTCCTCTCAGGTAGTACGTATTTATTCTTCTATAAAGACTTCAGGATTATTTTATTCAATTAAAGAGAAAACCCACCACTTTGGAAATTCTAATCGGAATCACAAGAAATTTACTTATTAATTTTGTAATAAGATACATTCAGGCATTACATGTTTTAATTTCTCTATATTTCACATTCTTCACTAAGAAGGTTACAGGTATTAGTTCAATGTCTTCCTAGGTTATGTGCTGCTATTGTGAAAGAAATACTTAACTTCCATTTCTAGGTGCTTATCTTCAAAACACAGAAAAGATAATTTCTAGAGACCTATCTTTTATCCAGCTTCCTTGACAATTGTTTCTGTTGATTTTAGATTTTTTACTAGATGCTCTTGCGATTTCTAGACATATGACCATTTCATTGTCTTACTCCACTCACAAGAACCTCTAAGATAATATTAAATACTAATTGTAAAATGTAAGATTCTTCTCTCATTCCTAATTTTAATTGAATAGCTTTAGTGTTTTGTCTTTTAGGAAATATCTGCTGTGGTGTGTGTGTGTGTTTGTGTACACATATATGGCCTTTATGTTTAAGTAATTTATTTTTATTCCTAGTTCGCTTTCTCAGATTGTACTATATTAGGAATGGCTACTAAACTTTTTCAGATAGGTTTCTAGCCTCTACTGACTTATTCATATATTCCTCTCCTTCAATATGATTGTGTAACAATTGATGATAGTGATGAGTTTCTAATAGTTAATCACCCTGGTGTTACTGGAAAATAACTATTGATTATAGTGCATTCGTGTTTTGATGCACTCACGAGTCTATTTGTTAATAAATTATTTTAAATTTCTACATTTACTTTCGTAAATAATATTGATCTTTATTTTTATTTTTTTAATTCATCAGATTTTTAAATTAAAATTTTGATGGTTTTATAAAATGAACTGGGAACCTTTCCATGTTTTACTATGTCCTAGAAGAGTAAAAATAACACTCAAATTTTCTATTTTTTCAAGCCAGTGTGACCAACATGGAGAAACCCCGTCTCTACTAAAAATACAAAATTAGCCGGGCATGATGGCACATGCCTGTAATCCCAGCTACTTGGGAGGCTGAGGCAGGAGAAGCGCTTGAACCTGGGAGGCAGAGGTTGCAGTGAGCCGGGATCGCACCATTGCACTCCAGCCTGGGCAACAAGAGCGAAACTCCATCTCCAAAAACAAACAAACAAACAAAACCTCAGCGGGAAATCCATGGATTCCTGGTGCCTTTCTCAATGATAACTTTGAATCATCTTTCCTATCTCTTCTATAGTAATTGGTCTATTCAACTTTTCCATGCTTCTTGGATCAACTTTGGTAATTTGTATTTTCCTAAGAAGTCAGCCCTATATTTTCAAATGTGTTGCCATAGGGCTGCATGTAATGTTTTCTTATAAAGTCTATTTATACCTCCTGTGTCTCCTTTCTCATTCCTATTATCTATTTCTTTCTTTTTTGTTGTTGTTGATGTTGAGACGAAGTGTCGCTTTTCTTGCCCAGGCTGGAGTGCAATGGAGTGCTCTTGGCTCACCGCAACCTCTGCCTCCCAGGTTCGGGCAATTCTCCTGCCTCATCTCCTGAGTAGCTGAGATTACAGGCATACGCCACCACGCCCGGCCAAATTTGTATTTTTTTAGTACGAACGGGTTTCTCCATGTTGGTCAGGCTAGTCTCAAACTCCCGACCTCAGGTGATCTGCCCGCCTTGGCCTCCCAAAGTGCTAGAATTACAGGTGTGAGCCATCATGCCCGGCCTCTCATTCCTATTATCTAGTTCTAAGTTAGGATGATTTCTTTCTGTTCCTGAGTTAGGATAATGAGAGTTTACTTTATTGGTCATTTCAAATAACCAGCTATTGGATTTACATAACTTTTAAATCTTATCATCTCCTAATTCCTCCCTCCTAGTTTTTATATTTTTTTGTTCACTTAGTTGATCTTTTTCTAATTTCTTAGGATGCAGACTCAATTCTTTACTTTTTACCTTCATTAAATAATGAACGTAGGCCTTTTCTCCAGGTGATACGCTCTACGATGCTTAGAATTTTTACAAAGACCAAGAAAGAAAAATACCCAAGATGAAAACGTTATGAGTCACAAGGCAAGTAAGCAATGGAACTAACAGGCTAGTTGTTGGCATTCTAAGAGAGGAGGGCGAAGAGTAAACAGTCCCTAGTGGGGGCGGGGGTGGGGTGTGCAGAAAGAGGAGGAGGAGGTAAAGGAGGGGGAGGTGGAGGAGGAGGAGGTGGAAGAGGAGGGGGGGCAGTAGGAGATGGAGGAGGAGGTGGAGGAGGAGGAGGAGGGGGCAGGAGGAGGGAGAGGAGGAGGAGGAGGTGGAGGAGGAAGAGGAAGAGGAGGTGGAGGAGGAAGTGGAGGAGGTGGAGGGGGAGGGGGAGGAGGAGGTGGAAGAGGAGGTGGAGGTGGAGGATAAGGAGGATGTGGAGGTGGAGAAGGAGGAGGTGGAGGAGGAGGAGGAGCAGGTGGAGGATGAGGAGGAGGAGGTGGTGGTGGAGGAGGGGGAGGGGGAGGGGTGGGGGAGGAGGAGGGGGAGGCAGAAATGGAGGAGGAGGGGGTGGAGGATGAGGAGGAGGAGGAGGAGGGGGTGGAGGATGACGAGGAGGAGGTGGAGGAGGAGGAGGGGAAGGACCAGGGGGAGGAGGAGGTGGAGGTGGAGGATGAGGAGGAGGAGGTGGAGGCGGAGGTTAAGGAGGAGGGGGAGGAGGTGGAGGCGGAGGAGGAGGTGGAGGAGGAGGAGGGGGAGGGGGAGGAGGACATGGAGGTGCAGGATGAGGAGGTGGAGGTGGAGGAGGAGGAGGGGGTGGAGGATGAGGAGGAGGGGGTGGAGGTGGAGGAGGAGGAGGGGGTGGAGGATGAGGAGGAGGGGGTGGAGGTGGAGGAGGAGGAGGGGTGGAGGATGAGGAGGAGGGGGTGGAGGTGGAGGAGGAGGAGGAGGAACAGGGGGAGGTGGAGGTGGAGGATGATGAGGAGGAAGGGGAGGCGGAGGTTGAGAAGGAGGGGGTGGGGAGGAGGCGGGGAGGAAGAGGTGGAGGGGGAGGGGGAGGAGGAGAGGGAGGAGGAGGGGGAGGGGGAGGAGGAGGAGGAGCAGATGGAGGTGGAGGAGGAGGAGCAGATGGAGGTGGTGGAGGAGGAGGAGGTAGAGGACAAGGAGGAGGTGGAGGAGGAGGATGGAGAGGAGACGGAGGTGGAGGAAGAGGAGGAGGAGAGGGAGGAGGATGAAGTAGTGGAGGAGGAGGAGGAGGTGGAGGAGGAGGAGGGGGGCAGGATGAGGGGGAGGAATTGCTTCCATTTCCTGAGTGCAGGCTGAGTTTGAACTATAATCTCTTATTTATTGTCTTTCTTATCCCATTGTTAGGTTTTCACTCTTCATTTCACATTTTGGGAAACATGTTTGGGTTCATATTCAGGCTTAAAAAACTAACCAACAAACAAAAAAATTCCCACTGGAATGAATCCTGCAGTCAGACTACATTTAGCCTAATTTTAAAACTGCTATTAAATATCTAGAATCAGTGTTCCAAAGTGAAGGCACCCCAGGATCTTGAATCAGCAAAGGTTCACTCCCATGTCACGACAGTGAGCTCACTCATGCATAAATGTGGCCTAATATATCTGAGAAGTATTTTCAGCACAGCTTGATATACAGCTCTGTTAATCAGAAGAGCCAGTCATTCAGAACCCACTCCTTCTCCAGGTTCAGAAATGTACCCTTTTAAAAAGTGACCTTGTCTATGCAATAGCTTCAGACAGCAATTCTCAAAAACCAATGCTGAAGGGGCAAAGTGAATCTGCTTCTCCCAGGGTGAGAGGCTCTGACCTCATTAGAAAACTGTCTAAGGCCAGAAGCAAAGCTGCTACTATTTTCTTAATCCTCCCTACAGGGAATTTCAGATGACTTAAAAGGTCTCAACCTGGCCTGGGGAACTTGAAAATGACACTCGAATAAAATCACATTCATTTATGCTCTACTAATTCAGAATTATTTTTATGATCTGGAAAGAGTTTGGACTCACGTTTCCATTTTTAGACCCTATGACAACAGGCTGAGAAGGAGGCTCAACCTACTTATGGGAACAAATTTTAGATGCTCTGACTCATATGTAAACAACCGAAGTGCTAATAATTTATCTGTTAGTTAGAGCAAATACTTCTATTTGGGTTGCTACCATAAGCCCTTGTTAGAACTAGAACCAAAATGACAATGTTCATATGTCCTATATTTAATTTTGTCATTTTGTTCCTGAATACTTCCCCCCGAGTGAATCCCAGTGAATAAAATGTTACTATTATATTAAACCCCCATTAGAACAGGAACTCTTTGGTAGTAGGAACCATTTAATGTTCCAGTGAGGAAATAATACCACTCTGCTCTTTTTTGTTGTTGTTGTTGTTGTTGTTGAGACAGAGTCTCACTCTGTCACCCAGGCTGGAGTGCAGTGGTGTGACCTTGGCTCACTGCAACCTCCGCCCCCTGGGTTCAAGTGATTCTCTGCCTCAGCCTCCTGAGCAGGTGGGACTACACAGGTACTCACTACCATGCCAGCTATTTTTGTATTTTTAGTAGAGGCAGGGTTTCACCATGTTGGCCAGGCTGGTCTCAATATACCTCCCTTCTCTTTAAGTTATGTCAACTTTTTGGGGGAAAGGTCCAAAATTCCACCTTCCATGAACAAAAAACCTGACCTGGATCCTGCTTAAGCAACCTCAGATCCTGGTCAAGAGCCAGATGTCAGATGACACACGTGAGTGCGTGCAGAGGGACGGCCAAGGGTGTAGCTGTACCCCAAACATCACTGGGGGATGGGCACGGTACTGCCGCTACTAAGTCATACAAATTTTAAAAAGGTGGAACAGGGCCCAGGGACCCTCGGCTATCACGTCTCTTAGAACCTACTGGCTGGTTCTGCACAGGACCGCCAGCCCAAGTACCTTCATATATTCCTGTTGCACTAGAGGTTAACAACCCTGTAGGCCATCCACCCTCACTCCCATCTATGCATATTACCCTGCCTGCCTTAACCCATTCTTCAGGGAGGAAACTACAACTCCAGAACTGTAAGTAGGAGAGTTTCAAGGACGCTGCATTGGCTATAAACAAGCGCTGTTTCCAACTTCCCAGAAAAAAAAAAAAATCTCTAAAATAAGGTATTTGGTTGATTTCCCTCTGCCTGATCCCCACACAGCACTCTGGTTTTCATCCGTGAAAAATAAATGGAACAATCTCTGTTTTCCAAAGTTCCATGATATACAGCTACTTGTCATGGTTAAAATATAAAACGGCGCCGGTTGGAACTTCCAGATATCCTTGTATCTTTTTCAAGCACTTTAAATTTCACTTCCTGGTGAAAATATTCTATCTGATTCCATTCTTGGCAAACAACCGTATGCTAAAGCTTAAAGAGAAAAGAGTGGATGGGAGAACTAATATGCACTTTCACAATGCAAAGGACAACAGGGGAGACACAATTCAAAGGTCTTTTCCTTGTGCACAGGATGGGTGGGAGAACTGAGTGCCTTTGGATCGTCCCTTATTCCATCACACTGTAGCAAGTGGTGTACCCCAACTGCCAATGAAGGTGCCCAGGTGGGAATGCAATTGATTCCTACCTGTATGTTCGTGCTGTAATATTTGCCCAATGAGGTCAAGGAACAGGAGACCACCATGCCTCCCACAAACACCTACACACTTAATGCCTCCAACCTCAGCCAGCAATTCTGTTACTTCTCACCTCTGCGGATTTCTCTTCTCTTACTTGTGCTCTTTCCATTTTTTGCCTATTATTTCTCCCACATATCTTAAGTTCTGTTGCCAGATCTCTATGCATATGTTACCATGTCCAGCAAAGATGAATTCTCCTGTACCTTAAGCAGCAGGCTGTCCTCCAAGAGCTTATACCTGAGGAGGGGAGGTTCAGACCCCGTGCAAACACAGATCCATAAACTGGTTACATTTGACTGGAAAACTTGATATAATCTTCAAACCGATGTTGCTGGGCTGAACCAAGCTACTCTCATGCTGAAAGTTTGGGTTTTTGTTGTTGTTGTTGTTGTTTTGAGATGGAGTCTCGCTATGTCACCCAGGCTGGAGTGCAGTGGTGCGATCTCAGCTCACTGCAACCTCTGTCTCCCCGGTTCAATAGATTCTCCTTCCTCAGCCTCCCAAGTAGCTGGAATTATAGGCATATACCACCATGCCTGGCTAATTTTTGTATTTTTAGTAGAGACAGGGTTTCACCACGTTGGTCAGGCTGGTCCCGAACTCCTGACCTCAGGTGATCCGCCTGCCTCGGCCTCCCAAAGTGCTGGGATTACAGGGGTGAGCCACCGCGCCCCATGCTGAAAGTTTCAGTGCATCCTGTACCCAGCGCAAAGGGGAGCATCTTTCATTCCTCTGTAAATAGCTTTATTGCAATTAAGAGGAATTAAAGGAATTAAGGAAGCCACTGTACAGAAGGTGGTATCTGAACTGGATCTCATCAGCTAAGCAAAGTCCAGACATATGCAGAAGGAGGCACAAGGACACTAGGATTCTGAGGCCAGAAGAACAGCACAGAGGAAAACAAACATCAGAACATATACAGACAACCCAGACAGTCCAGCGTGGCTAGAACCAAGGGGATGTGAAAGGAAATGAGAGGGGACCTGGGTTAGACCAAAACTATATTCTACCAGAATGCCAGGGAAAGGGTTTGGGACAGTTTTTTTTTTTTTTTTTTTTTTTTTAAACAATAATGCTATTTCTTAATTACTGGTGGTTTCTACCATTTCTCTGTGAAATCTTCAACTAATGACTAATGAATAGCCCTGAAATTTCAAGATCCGCCTTCCTACATGTTTTCTATTCTTACTAACTTAATCATCTCATTTCCCTCTCCCAACTGACACACTCCACAGTCCCTACCAGCTGCCTGCCTCCCTCCTTCTCTCCCTGCCAACCACACACACACACACACACATACACACACACCCCTCTAGTCAAAATAGCCCAAGCTACTTATGATTATAAAACAAACTTTCAAATATTTTTACCAAAAACATTTCTTCTATATATAACTTCCATCATTTTTAAAAGGGTAAATATTTTTGCCAGGTGGCTGTATTTACCTTTCTTTAATCTCTGTTATTCTTTTGGACATTTGTGAACACAACAGATTACTTGGCGTGTTAGTTCATGGCTTTACTGCTCATTCTCCTACCAACCCACAACTGTGCCTGTACTAGCTAGAAGCTGGTGACCACAAAACTATATTAGTTCATTAGGAGTTAATTAAAAGGACTAAGAACCTCAAAAGCAGGAAACACTAACAAGACATAATAAAGATGATACCTTTGATTCTACATTGCTTACTCTACTTGGTCGATCTTAGAATATCTTATGGTTATGGATAAAATGTATTTGATGGGTTGAACTCTCAACCCAAACATCCCATATGGAGATGCTCACAGACTACTGGATGTCTGGATCTGATCCACATTCTGCTTTATCACTGGTATGATGCCAAGTTCCTCCCCTGCCATTTTTTGATCTATTTTTTCCCTTTCTTCATCATACTCTGTTGGATTTCAGAGTTGGAGAGTTTCATTTTGTCTCGCAAACCATTTGACCTCTAGTGCTTTTTATAGCACCTTCTTGCTTCTTTTTTAAACATTCACATAGATGACCTTCAGAAAGATCTACAATACATATAAAACCTTTTATGTAATGAGTGTCTAATGTGACGAACATGATGGATTATCTAAACTTATTTTTACAAGACTAAAGCTCAGAAACATAAGCAATTCCCATGCGTCATGACCTGTCACCAGTTAACATAATGTGAAGGAAAGTGACGAGAGTGATTTTCATTTACTTAGACGCCTGCTCATTCATTTGGTTGGAGCAATCCCAAGAAAACCTTGCCCACTGGAAATTTCAAGGTTTCTATTAGACTGTAAGCATCTTGAAGTCAAGGGACTTACTTTACTCCTTTATGTACTCCACATAACCACCGTGTCACATATACACCAAAAGCAAAATAACTGCTTATTGTGAATAAGTAAATCACCATTAATTATTTTGTAAATATATTTGTGCCTACAAGGTACAGACAGATCTATGATAAAGTCAGCTAGGCATTTTTTTTTTTTTTTTGAGGAGTCTCACTCTGTTGCCCAGGCTGTAGTGCAGTGGTGCAATCTTGGCTCACTGCAACCTCCGCTTCCCAGGTTCAAGCAATTCTCCTGCTTCAGCCTCCCGAGTAACTGGGATTACAGGTGCACACCACCACGTCTGGGTAATTTTTGTATTTTTAGTAGAGACGGGGTCTCACCATGTTGGCCAGGCAGGTCTCAAACTCCTGGCCACAAATGATCTGCCCGCCTTGGCCTCACAAAGTGCTGGGATTACAGGCGTGAGCCACCACGCCTGGCCAGCTAGGTTTTTGGAGTCAAAATGGTTGAATTTTTTATTATAAGTCATTCTATGAAACTGGTTATTTTCTGTGGCTAAAAGCAGTGGCTTTTTCACAGCAGTTGGATTGAACTGGGTTCCCTAAAACCAGGGTGATAAGATTAGTATAAATCTTCAGACTGAAAAACTTTCTCTAATTATGCCCTTATAAATTGCAGTACACAGTTGTTATTTTTCAAATGCTACAAGTTTTTAGGGTCTGATTCACTAGTCTTCTCAGACAGTCTGGCAAGACTTAATTTATCTGAGAGATCAACTACCAAATGGAGAATTTCATTTAATTATATAAAAAGTAAAAAAAAAAAAAAATTGCAAAATGTTTTTACCAGTCATGGTTATTTTAATATTTACTAATTTGGGTATAGCTAACACAGTTTAGAAAAAAAAGAAAAGATCATCTGTTTCTTTGTATAAAAAGCTGTCTTTAAAAAGAAAACCCCTATACATTTACCAACATTCCATATTGTTATGCTAAAATCTTTCCTACAGTGTACTAGCTCTCATCACTGAATCTAGACATACTTAGATTATTACCACCACTTCCCAAAAATTTACCTTCCAAAACTGAAATCTAAGAGATTAGAAATACTAAATCTAACAATAAAGAATTTTATTTTATTTTTATTATGACAGTGGTTTCACTACTTGTAGTCACTTTTACTGCCAAGTCAGTTTGTGGATAATTTAAGAAGTAATTTGCAATTAAGTTTTTATTTAAGTATATCTAAGTATGCACTGAGGGCCAGGTGCGGCGGCTCACACCTATCATCCCAGCACTTTGGAAGGCTGAGGTGGTAGGATGGCTTGAAGCCAGGAGTTCTAGACCAGCCTGGGCAACACAGTAAGAATCCGTCTCTACAAAAAATAAAAAAATTAGCTGGTGTGGTGGTGTGTGCCTGTAGTCCCAGCTACTCAGGAGGTTAAGGTGGGAGGATCACTTGAGTCCAGGAGCTCAAGGCTGCAGTGAGCTACAAGTGTGTCTCAGTCCTTCAGCCTGGGTGACGAAGTAAAACCTTGTCTCTTAAAAAAAAAAAGTATGTACTGAGGCCCAATATTATCAGTTATTAACACAGGTAGATGTGCACACATGGACACACCTCACAGCAGCAGTAAAACAAATAAATTGAACTAGTAACTCTTACATGGTGGCGTGTATACTAGCAAGCACAATAGGCCCTTAACAACAATGATGAGAAAATAAATAAAGCAAGGGCACTTGTCAAACAAAAGGAGTATGACATATCAGAGACAAATGGAGAAGGATGAAGGCTGTGTTGAATGTATGCAGCAGGAATGGATGGCTACGCTATCCAAGAAAGACCCTACCACCCAAAGGATCAAGTCTGAACCCCTTCCAGGGGGAGGCTGGTGTGAACAGGACAGGCAGGCTGGAGGAGCGCACCACGAGGAAGTGCAAATCCACGTGTTGAAAAGGAACTGCACCATCCCTGTTTGCAAACCGCTGTTGCATGCTCCTCTGGAGAAAGCCACCAGTCCAGCGCTTCTCCAACCTGACTGTGCATGAGTCACCGAGGGAATCCAGTAATTGGTAGATTCTCTCTCAGCCCCTTTGGGGCAGGGCCTGACATCTTACATTTCTGACGAGCTCCAGGGATGCTGCTGCCCATGGACCACACTTTGGCAAGCACTGTCCTGGAGGACAGCCTGGCCAATAATAGGCAGAGGGAAAGAGAGTTTAACAGAAAGAATATCACCTGCCAGGCAGGGAACAGGAGACCTGGGCTTCCGGCTCTCCCTTTGTTTCCTGCTCTCAGGTCCTTTAGCTGTACAACACAAGGGATCTTAGGTTCCTTTGTAGCTTTAAAAACTTGAGGCAGGAAGAAAGGTTTATGGCCTGAAGAGCTGCACCTCTTAAATCAGGGATTAAAGATGAGGACAGAGCTTTAGAGAATAAAAGGTTACTGAGGAGCTGCACATCTTCAAGGCAAGAGAGGAAGAATTTACTTATTTTTATTGGACTGCCTCGACAAAAATACCAAATGACATATGCCCAGGGCTATTTTTGCAAAACAATGGACAAGTCTGAGAATAACTCAAGTGTCCATCAATAGGGGACTGACTGAATGAACTTCCGTCAGCGTATAGCACAGAGTTATAAAAAGACAAGGGAATTCTCTGTATACTGACATTGAGTGAAATGTCAGTATACAACGCTAAGTGAAAAAAAGAAAACCAGGGCTCAGAACAGTATGTACCATGTGCTGCTTTATGAGTAAGAGAAAATACAAATATATCCATACTCTTTCCAAAAAGGGCAATGGAGGAGGGATAACCCGAGAACAAATAAAGACAGTTACCTATAAGGGGGCAGGGATGAAAGGTTGCCTTAATACAACAATGTAATAAGAACATAAACATAAACATAAACTGTGTATCAAGTTAGTGGTGAACTCATATAGAGAAACATTATTTCACCTGACTTTGAAACCTGTTTTAATTGTCATCCCTGATGGTATATGCTAAATAAAAAAGGACTGCCAAGAAATATTTAACCGCCTTCAATAGCAATAAAGATAGCAAACTGTTAACAACGGTTGAGGCTGAGTGATGGGGTTTCATTATGCTGTTGGCTCTCATGTTGTCTCTATTTTAGTATATGTTTGAAGAATAATTTAAAAATAGCTTTCCAAATAACCTTCTGCTTTTTTTTTTTGAGACAGGATCACACTCTGTCACCAAGCTGGAGTGCAGTGGCGTGATCTCGGCTCACTGCAACCTCTGCTTCCTGGGTTCAAGCAATTCTCCTGCCTCAGCTTCCCAAGTAGCTGGGATTACAGGCAGGCACCACCATGCCTGGCCAATTTTTGTATTTTTAGTAGAGATGGGGTTTCACCATGTTGGCCAGGGTGGCCTCGAACTCCTGGCCTCAAGTGATCTGCCCGCCTTGGCCTCCCAAAGTGCTGGGATTACAGGCGTGAGCCAATGCACCAGCCTAATCTTCTTTATCTAACATTAACATACACACACTGAGCAAGAATACAAGAGAGTCCAGGTTTGCAACAAAGACAACCTTAGTCCACCAAAAGTGAATATCAATATATATAAGATCTAAGATACAAGTAGGTAAGAAGGTGGGGAAGTGAGGCCACACCTGACTCCTACTGCAAAGTAATAGATTCAGCATCTGTACAGACCTCACTGTATTCAAATACATTTTATATTATCTCATTCTGTTTTCACAACAAAATTGCAGGATGACTCCTCTGCCCACCTGTAGCGAAGGTAAGTGACTCGAATTGATTCCAGCTCAAGTTCTTTCATCTGAAAGTCCAGTGCTTTTCATACTGGCCCCTCTGGTAGCCCCACTAACAGGAGTGTGGGGGCAGGAATGGGGTTCACGAACCTAAAGCCAACAATCTCCAGTAGTACTTTAAAAATTCATGCTAATTTTTAACTTTGTTCCATAACATATCCATGTTATCTTAATATGAAAATATTGTATTTCATGACTTACCATCAATTAAAATAGGCCTGCATATGTATTTTGTGGCTTTACGGACGCAGAAGCCACAATTACTTATTCTGATTATCAGAGGCATTAAACGGTACCAGCCTCCCTGAGGCAGTGATAGCTGTCACCCAGCAAAAAGTGGGACAAGTCCCATTGTCCAACTAGCACATTGCTGGTAGCATTTCCAGTTGACAGTATTTCAACTGGCACCTACAAATACATTTTCTGTTAATGTAACTTTTTAAACCTGAAAATTCTGTCTAGTCTTTTAAATACATCACCCAGAAATGAGTTAGTGAATGCAATGGAAAATAAATTAAAATCACATAATATGGTTTGAAATGGTTCAAAATTATCTGGGCACATTTTTGAAAGAGCCATTTCATGGCTACCCTGAGCAGAGAGCCGAGATAACAAAGAACATACCTTTGCAGCAGCCTATTTCAAAGAAAAAGAAAACAGTAAGATTGACTACTATATCTGTTAACAAAATGGCAGCAATTTTGTTTGTGCTTTTTTAATAAACTTTTTTGTTTCAGACTTAGAGAATTATTATGAAGATAAGATAGAGTCCCCATGTACCCTGAAGCCAGTTTCCCCTATTATTAAGATCTACATTGGTTCAGGACATGTCTCACAATTAATGCATCAAGGTTGATTTATTATTAACAAAATTCCACACTTTATTTCCATTTCCTCAGTTTTTCCCTAATGTTCTTTTTCCTGTTGCAAGATGCAATTTTCTTTCCATTTAAATTCAACCAGAGGAAAGCTATTAAGCTAATAACAAATTCAGGCCTAAGAGACTAGAATGTTTCTCAAGGCATCCTTAGCTAAAGAAAAATGCAGATGTTGGATGAAATACCAGAGTCAGCTCTTCAACAAACCAACCTTCATCTATATAGCATCAGAATCACCACTTCAGAGAACTTAAATGAACTTAAACTTAAACATGGTCTGAAACTTCTGGGCTCAAGCAATCCCCATGCCCCAGCCTCCTAAAGTGCCGGGATTACAAGCGTGAGCCACCGTGCCTGCTCTTCCACAGCATTTCGTATAAGGTCAACCAGTGCCGACGCTTTAGGCTGTGTGTCAGGTGCCATCCTGTGCAATGTAGAAAGTGGAGCAGCACCCAGGCCTCTACACACTAGATGCTTGCCAGCTTCACACCCTACTCCCTTGAATATGACAATGAAAAATGTCCCCAGATAGTGTCAAATGTCCCTTGTGGGAGAGAAGGCAAAACTGCCACTGGTTGAGAACCACCGGCTTTAAGCAATTCATCATATGGATAAATATATGAAAATTTCTATCGCAATGTAAGAAGATGTCAACGTGGATTAAACAACTATTTTTACTAGTTGTTTAATTAGATTTAACAACTTTTATTAGACTATATAAATGAGTATTTGTCTTAGAAAATATAATCAACATGAAAACCAAAGAAGGCCGGATGTGGTGGCTCATGCCTGTAATCCCAGCACTTTGGGAGACCGAGGCAGGCGGATCACCTGAGGTCAAGAGTTCGAGACCAGCCTGGCCAACATGGCAAAACCCCTTCTCTACTAAAAATACAAACATTAGCTGGCACCTGTAATCCCAGCTACTTGGGAGGCTGAGGCAGGAGAACTGCTTGAACCTGGGAGGTAGAGGTTGCCGTGAGCGGAGACTGCGCCACTGCACTCCAGACCTGGGTGACAGAGCGAAACTCCGTCTCAAACAAACAAACAAAAAAACAAAGAAGCCAAATCATAGTTGTTCCTGTCAACTATTATGAATTAGTGCTTTGTAAAATAATAAATGTAATGTATAGGTTTAATAACTCCCTAGAAACAAGAAATTCAAACTAGAAATCATTCTTAACCCTTTCCATCCTAGGATTCTAAGGTAAACATCAGATTCTATAACTAGCAGCCAAACCAATAAGCATGAGGCAGAACTTGGTCTGGGAAAGAGGCCAAGATGGATAACCCATGACCACTGTGTGTCCCCCAGCTCCCCGACACTCCACCTTAGAGGACCATGGAAACACTGCCCAGGGATCCTTTTCCCACCGGCAATTAAAATAGGCCCCATTCCTTAAAACAAAATTAGGGCCAGGGAGTAGAAAAGATCCAGTTGGGAAGGACATACCTGATAAACGCTTTAGGCTGATGTCCCCAGCTTCTTACATGTCACTCTGCTTAATTTGGGATTGGAGGTAGCAAGGAATAAGCCAATAATCCACAGTTCTCAAGGGAAATCTGATAGGCTGCAGGATGGTGCCATCCAATTTTTAAAAAAGTGGTTTTAAAAGTTGTTTCTTAAAATAAATTTTAAAAAAGGGCCACCTCTCATTTCTGCAGCTCTGAAAGCTTTTCTTTCATCTTTGTAAAGGTCTCGACATAAACATGTAGAAATACCACCATCACATATCTAGGTCAGAAGAAAGGGCTAACTTTATCTATCCTACAGTTACTAGGCCATCCAGACAGCTCTTTCCTTTATGTAGGGGTGCCAAGGGGTGTCCGAGCAGAAAGGTGAAAAAGGCAGGTCAGTGCCAAAGAGACCCAGGCTGTTATCACTTGCAGGTGAGAACCTTTGATCAGCCGCTGCCACCCCCACCCCCACCCACTGGAGAGTGTGTGGGGCAGCGCCTTCCCTCAAGCAGGCTCAGGGGAAAGGCTCACCAGAAAGTCCTCGGATTTTAGGAACCCTCAAGCCCTCCACCCAACAGGCTGCTCTGTGGTTGCTCTCTTCTGCTGAAGAGCTTTGGTTCCACCTCATCGGTCTCAGCCCAAATTCCATCCAAGGCAAAGAGAGCACATAAAGAGAAAACTGGCCATGCCCAGTTCCTACAGGTGGGCAGGTGGCTGGCAGGGAAGGGATCACATGGGAGGACCACGGAGCTCGGCCTGTGCATACTAACCCAGCTCAATGTTAATCAAGGCAAAGGATCATTTACATTAAAGATCATTAACCAGGTACTTGGGTCCCTTGGCAAGAGGTGAGAGTTCACAAGTTGAAAAATGCATCTGGATCAAGGGGCAGCCTCTTGTTGCCAAACACAGGTGTGGGTAATTTCAGGAGAAGGGCACGTCAATGGCAAGGAAGGAGCAGAAGCAAACGGGGCCGTCTCGGGAGGGGGCCCCGTTCCCTTCTTGTAAAGCTGCTCCCACCCACAGCCACACTCCATTCAATCAGGTTTATGTGCTGTTCTTCCTTGCCCCTTATGAGGTAGAACCATCACCTTGCGTGCAAAGCAGCTTACAGGTAAGGAATTATAAACAGGTTAAGGTTTATGGCGTTTGTCTTGCCAATTTTCCATCTCTCAACAGAAACATCTCCTTTTAAGGTGACGGCCCAGGCTCTATCATGGCAAGTCCCACCCAAAAAGGAAGGCACTTCCCTCCCTATTCACTAAACCACTTTGCTGTTCCTCCCACATCCAGGGACCCAATGCCACACAATTCTCAAGCGCAACGAGAAGTTGCCATCAAGCGAACAGGGTCAGAAGTTCAATTTCACACATTACCAACCGCCACGGTTTTGAACATTTCTGGCAAATGTTCTTTCTGACATGCTTCAAGTTGCTGCACATGCTCGGTGCCCTCCTCCTCACCATCTCCTCTTCCCCCTCATAAAAATCATCAGGAGCTCCCGTCTCAGCCTTTGTCTAAGGCAGCCTGAGACTTTCTCATTGTTTATATAGAATTATCCAAAAAGAGCAGGCACTGCCCTGGTTTTCCATTTCAGCATTAACCTAATTCAATTTTCCTCAAGTTATGTTTACCGGAGAGTATTACCTGTGGCTGATGTTAAAAAAAAAAAAAAAAAAAGAGAGAGAGAGAGAGAACAGAAAAGTAGAGCCCCAATATCCCTGCTAGTAGGATTAGGTCAAAGAAAAAGACAGATTAATTTCTACATCTTTTTTAATGGCACATAACATGGGTAGTCTTTAACTTAGAGTAAAAGAAAACATAAGTGCCAGTTTTATTTTCTCTTAAAGGGAATAACAGTTTGTATGTTTGAGGGCTGAAGAACGCAGTAAAAGACAATGAGTAATGATTAGGCATCTTATTTACAATTTTTTAAAGTTCCTTACTGCACGTTTATCCATATAAGAGCAAAATCATTTAATCTGGGTGAATACATGTAAAAACTCAAGTTAGGGGTCATGTGACTCATCCCCAGGTATTTCCTGTAAAGGTTATAAAACAAATGAGAAAGTGTGTGTATCCCAGGAGGTGAATCTAAAACAATAGAGAAGTATGTTGTCCCATCACGAGCTGGCTGATTGCATTAGCTATGCTCTAAATTGAACTTATTTCACAGTGAAGCCTACAAAGAATCAAATTTTAAATAAAAGATCTGTCCTCGCTTCACCTGAGGTTTTGAACTCAGAAATTTGAAAATTTCTGAACTCGGCATGACAGATTCCTTTACAGTGTCTATTTTTGACATTTCAGGAACACAGTGATGACAAATGCAGTAATTTATTCATAAAAGGGGGGAGAGGCACCAGAGAAATATCTGTGTAATTTTTGACTGCACCACCCTGAAGAAAAGAGGTTAGAAACAAGATGATACAGGTTAAATACATAAATAATTAAAATGTTTTCACTGTGCCGCCTTTTGATTTTGAAGCATGCAAAAAATGTCTAATGGACATTTTAAAAAGAAAGCAAGCAAGTTCAAATAATCCCCCTAATCCTGCACATTTGGGTTAAAGCTAATGGATTCACGGTAAGAGAACCTTCTCCTGATGCTGTGGGCACTAACCGAGTAATAAAGGGAACGGAACCTTCGGTGGCACTTACCAGATTCCAGGCAGGAAGAGCTCGTCTGAACTGGGGAGCGGAGAGAGAGGCAGGTCTAGATGCAGATGGTCTGTTTCCCCTAACAACAGCAACGGCGGCGAGGAGAAATCCTGGTCTCCGCCAGCTCCCGGCCAGGTAACCAGCAGCCTGGAGTGGGAGGTGCCGTGCTGGAGAGGCACCGCGTGGACAGGGCTCTGCAGCCGCTCCCGCCCAGGTAGGGCCCTGCACAGCTACCCACCCGGGCACCCTCGCGCGGCTTAAGCCTGTCTGGGTTGGAAGCTGCTGCCGCGGATGCCTGCCTCTCTCGAATCGGGAGCAAATTCAAATGTGGGGAACACGGAAGTGCCTCATCAGAGGCAGCAGAGCCAATGACTATAGGAGGAACTTCGTGTATTCAAGAGACACAAAAAAGCAATTCAAACCACAGCCCCACAATGCTGCCCTTGCAACAAAACAACAACAGGGAAGTTACGATAACAGCCAACTTGCCATGAGACGTGTGTATACCTGGCTTGGCCCAGGTGACCCTGGAGCCTCAGGGATCCCTCTCAGGTGTATGGAATGCCCCTTTTGGAATATCGGTGGCATCTTTTCCTAAATGTCCATAGCAATGTTAAAAAGAAATATATTCAAGGCAATAAGGAAACTCCTCTAGATACTTCTGTTTAAATTACTGTCCCACTGTCCTCACATACAGGGCATGAGCCTGTATTTTCATCAGCCAAAACTAGCTTTGGATCCCATCTCCACTAGCTTCGTGACATCCAGCAAGCTTCTTGTCCTATGCCACCTTTGGCATTCTTGTTTGTAGAAACAGCCTTGAAACTTCTTTCACGTGCTGCTTTTGGACCACCGGTCCTGCAATCAATGTGCTTTTTTTACATTTTCTTGTCTTTCACAGTTCCCCGTGGCTCTAAAAGTATTATCCGAAATCAACCAGTCACCCCTTTCACCTTCTCTCAGTTTAAAAATGGATCCAGTGCATACCCAATAGCAAAATATTTTCCTCTTTACTCTCATTTTTTTTTTAAATAATGTCTCCAACAGATTAGGGAGGCCAATTTTAAAATCATTTTTGCATACAATGGTCAAACAAACAGATCCCATGACCCCACAGCCCAAACCCTGCCAGGGACAACAAGTTGCAGCCCAAGGCAGAGGGGGTTTCTTCTGTTTAAAGTTCTGTGTAAATTCCCACTTCAAGGCCAAGAACAGGCCCCTTTTAAGAGCCAAGAGTGTTGAGGAAAATAAAGGCTTTATTGAGCCAAAAGGTCTTTTTCTTGAATGCTCCCTTTTAAAAGGCAATTATTTCTTACAATGGGAATTTACAGCTTACTTATATTAGCACTCTTCGATAAGATAAGAACGACCAGGGCATGGGTGACCGGCCCAACACTTATCAAGTGACTGTCCATGGGAGGGGGAGATGCAGAGTCCCACCTGGGCCGAGAGGCCGCATCACCATCTGCTGGTGGCTCCTGCATTTTACAGTCATGAGCCCTACACCATCTCCCATCTCCTCTGTAGCAGGCAGCCCATTAGAATTCCTGCTTTATTACATTAACATTCTCACAGCTTAGTTTGGCTGCTCAAGGACAACTCTTGTTCTTTCCCACCAGATCTTCTTTCCAACCTTCATTCTTTCCCACAGACTCGTAATCAGGCCACTAACGACAGCGGGGAGCGTAAAAGTTCTCCTCCCTACCCACCTCGCGTGACGCGGTGACACAGAATGAAATTCACAACACACGTGAAGAAAAGGAAAACAACCAATCCTTCCCCAGAATGGAACAGCTAAGAGCCAATGCTACTGAAAAGCATGGGGCAGGCATCTCCACCGAGTGCAGGGAAGAGGCCAGGAGAAGACCCAGGAAATAAATTAAAAAAGGGACAGCCTTTGAGCTGGTCCCTGACCGGTGAGCAAGACTCAGCTGTTCAGGCAAGCTGTGTGGCTGGAGTAGAGAATATATCGGAAATCAGGGAGGTCAAAAACAATGAGCAGGAGATACCGGAAGAAATGTTCCTAACCACTTCACTCTTCCAAAGCCTTCACCCATCTCTGGTGAATATATCTAGGTCCAGCAGGGTCTCAGAAGCAGATGCCAACCTGAGGGGAATATTTACCAGATGACGTGAAGGCCGTGGAAAAAGAAGAAATTGGAAAATTCATTATTTAAGTGGTGTGTGTCAGTTGGATACTCTCTAAAATGATACCAGTAATTTCTAAAAAAGATCAGGGGGAAGACAATAAATCTGGGTTTTACAGGCAGCTGTGATGAGGGCTGGGTGACCAGCTGTGCCACAGCTGGCAAATGTGTCTACATGTAGTAGTGGCATCTGTTTGCAGTATGACAGGAGAGGGTGCCTCTTTTAGGTACAAAGGAAGATAGGAATTATCACAGAACTTCATACCACATAAAAGGTCCTGTCTCTTACTTCCATTACCCCAGTATATTATTTGCAAGTCTGTGAAATTAAGTATATGATTGGTATTTAGTTTAATTTTATACCAGAATAATTCAAGAGGTAAATTTCAGTACCTTCTGTCTTCCAATCAGATGTACATTCTCATATATAAAGTATTCCAGAGAAATAGCTCCTAAATAAAATGACTCAAATCAAGAAATAGTCTCACATCTGACCTCATCCACACCCTATACACTGGTCTTACTCTCCTCTTAGCCACTACACTGTAAAAACCTTTGCAACTGCCACAGGTGCATGCCCCAAACCATACAGGCTGTTGTGCTGTGTTGGAACATGATCACATCAAACTAGGATATCAATTGTTTAAAATGATCAGAAGTGAAGAAAGCAGGCAGAAAGACAAGTCTATACATTAAAGGATCCTTTTCTTTCTTTCTTTCTTTTTGCACATCTGGAAATCTATGGCCTATGTTCAAGTGTCAGGCTCAGCTCAAATTAGCAAGTGATGATAAATTCCTGGAGGCCCAGAACTCCGTGTTCTTCATCTCCCAGTACAGTGCCTTTCGACATAAATAGATGGTTGCTGAACTCCCCTGAAAGAAAGAGAAAGGTACCTGTGGGCTGCATCACCACCAGCGAACCCAGCAGACAGCACAGATGCCTGCATTCAGCTAGGTAGGAAACCAACCATGTAAGCGGTGAAAAGCATGTCAAGACAGCTAGGAAAAACCATTAAAGTGAGTGGTAAACTGTTGAAAGGCTAACGTGAATCACAAAACTAGAGAAGCTAGGAGTCAGGAGACCTGAGAACTAACCCTGATGATGCCCTTAAATACCTTCTTTGCTTAAGACAATTTGATATCTTAACCTTTGAGAAAATAGGAAGCCTATCACAAGACAGGCAAAAGGAACTTCCCTGCCACTGTCTCCCTTTGTTACCGAATTAACGATGGCACCTTACACACAGTCAACAGTGCCTCAGAACCAAGAAATCATTTCTGATCTTGAACAATGCATTTAATGTCTGTATGTTAAGATGACAGCTCCTTGTCACACAGTTTAATGGTCCAGGCTCACATATGTAGGAAACCAGGATTGAAAAGCCAACTCAAATGCTATCATCATTAAGTTTTTTAACATTATTATTATTTTCTGTAGCTCAGGCTGGAGTGCAATGGTGCAATCTCAGCTCACTGCAACCTCCAACTCTTGTGTTCAAGCTATTCTCCCACCTCAGCCTCCCGAGCAGCTGGGACTACAGGTGCATGCCACCACACCAGGCTAATTTTTGTATTTTTTGTAGAGATGGAGTTTCACCGTGTTACCCAGACTGGTCTCGAACTCCTGAACTCAAGTAATCCAGCTGCCTCAGCCTCCCAAAGTGTTGGGATTACAAGTGTGACATTAAGCAAGTTTTTATCAAGCTTGTACCATGTACCTTGTCAGCAATGGGGTTTCCCAGATTGAATCCCAATCCCAGCATTGGAGTTTCCCAGATTGCTTCCCCTTGAAGCACTGGGGTTTCCCAGATCAGGGCTCGCCTCTCACTGCCCACCAGGTATAACTTTTCTGAAATCACCAATTATATGCCTGTTATCTGTGCATGCAATTTAGAACTTTGGCTACACACTGAGGGTGGCAGGAGTATATATGCTGGTTATACACCAAGTTCTAGCTTAACGTGATTGTTTTGTAAGAAGACTATCTCACCAATAAAATTTTAAGTTGTACATACCAAGGCCAATGTTTTTCTTAGCAATTTACCTATTATAGCAGAGCTAACCTTCAGATCACCTCAGTCCAGGGAACTTAGCTGCAAAACCCAAATAAATAGAAACAAACCTCTGGATTCTGAAATAGGAGCCATCAAAAGCCAGGCCCTTGATCTCAGAGCTTCATTAACCGACTGTAACACAATCCTGAACAAGCTTCATTACTGAGCTTCCCATTACAGAGATTAGGCTTCTAATCAGCAATAAAGCATGTCAAATAGCATTACTGTCTCTCCTATAGGAACCAGACACACAAAACACACCAGAAAATGTGGTGACAGGGGGGTTATTCATTGATACAAATGGCAATTAAAAATCTCAGCCATTATAATCATCAACAGTCCACTTAAAAATCAGTTTGTTATAAGTTCTTTTTATCACTAGTTTTTGTTTTTTCTTTCTTAAAATATTATACTTTTAGAGACAGAGTCTCACTCTGCCACCCAGGCTGAAGGGCAGTGGTGTATTCATGAGTCACTGCAGCCTTGACCTCCTGGGCTCAAGCAATCCTCCCGCCTCAGCTTCCTGAGTAGCTGGGGCTACAGGCACACACCACCACGTCTGGCTAACCTTTTAAAAATCTGTAGGTATGGGGTCTCACTACGTCACTCGCTATGTTCAGGATGGTCTCGAACCCCTGGCCTCCTAAAGTGCTGGGATTTTAGGTGTAAGCCACCATACCCAGCCTTTTTATCACTGTTACATCTTCTATTTGATGGCAGAAAAAGACAGATTTAAATAATGGAGGTAAAAGGTAAGCTAAGAAGTATAAATCATAGGTTCTCACTCAAAGAGGTAACTTTAATATCTAAATCTAAAATACACCCTTCCAGTAGTAAATGCAATACAGATTCTTCACAAGAAAAGTGTATGTACATATCCTGTATACAGACACACTTACACATATACATACTTAGTTAGAAGAAAAGAAAACAAACACTCATGAGCCTGCTTCTCTGAGGTAATGCTACTAATACGTTAGGGCATTAATACCCTTTCAGACCTTCATCTATATTTCTGTATTATGTGTTTCCTAAGATGAGATCAAATTATACAAACCAATCTACAATTTACTTTTCATTCTATGTTATAAAATGTTTCCATAACATTAAATACTTATCTGTAACATCATTTCTAATGGCTTTATACTATTCCATTATAAAGATATACCATTATTAAGCTAATTTAGGGTGCTTCAACTTTTTCATTATAAGCAATGCTTCATCTTAATAACTAATTCTTTAGGTATATGACACACGCACACTCTCTTTGGATAGATAAGGATAAAATATAACTTCAATACTTCCTTAGGAGAGTTTCTTTGCACGAAGTGTGTTTGCTAGATAACAGGCACGCACACTCTTCCTTCTATATATTTGATACTTTGAACAATATGTTAATTGAAGGAAATTTAGAAATTCAGAAAAAGCAAATATAACTTATACTCCTACCACCCTAACATAATGTTAATAGTTTGCATACCCTCTCCAGTCTTTTCTAATTATATCTTTTTTCCCTAAAAACGATTGGGAATACTTGGTTTGGTTTGACTGGAGTTTTGATTCTTTTTTAGAGAATTCCACATAAGAGATTCCATTTACCTACTTCAATAACATGGATCGTAAAACTCTTATTCAATAAAGATATGAAATAGAAGATACTTGACTTCTGCTGGATGACCCAATGTGGAAAGAGGAAGGGATGAAGTAAGGAGAGAAAGGTGGGGATGGAGGAAAAGGAGAAGGGATCGAGGTGTGCCCACCGCTGTGGGTCACGGGCTTCACTATGAGCTATCACTACCTCTGAAGTCACTCAGTGACCATTAGTTACAACAGACGAGTTCATGTGAAGAAAAAAGCCAAAACCACTGGCCAGAGAGGAAATCAACCCGGGCTGACCAGGATGTGTGCAAGGCCCCACCTCAACACACCTGAATTCTGATTTACACGTTCGTTATTGGACTTGAGGGCTGCTAACTCCTTAAGCTGGCTGCCAGCAGATGCACTTGTTCTGAACTTGGACAGCCCCCTAGAGAGCCCAAAACTCACAACAGTCTAGCTGTACAGGTTAAATACGCCCAAGGAAAATCGAGGGTTTTAAAACATAGCCATTTATACTCTAGGCTCATTGTTTGTAAGTTATTTTCTTCCTCCAGGTGTATTATTTCAACTCCTGGGGTGTAAAGGTCACTGCCTGTGGTTTGGGTTTTGGAAGAGACGTACCCCAGAGCACACCAGGGCTATGGAGTTCAAGTGGGGAATGCACCAGTTGGGGCTGAACTTTTAAAGACAAAAGATCCTGTTGCTGCCTTTCAAACAGCAGGCTTAGCAGACAGAGAGAAAGGCAGCGACAACCTGACGTGGGCTTTATAAAGTCTAAAAATAGGTACTTGCAGCAGAATGGTTTCTTTAGAGAACAATTTTAAAGATTCCCAGGAGGTGTCAGCTGTTCACCAGATATTGGATGAGGACAAAGGCTTTTGGAGCTGTCAGGGGATCACAAAGCCCACGGTGAGGGCACCCGAGACAGGTGAAGAAAAGGTCTTGGTTCAAAACCCTGCTCATGACAAAGTGGCCCGGGAGAGAAGATCTCTGATTCAGGACAGCAGCACTCAACAGGAGCTAAGAATCCACTCCTGGCTCCTACCTTGCCACACAGACTAACTGGAAGACTATTAGGCCATACAATCATTTTCTCTAGAAAGACAATGAATTAACCCACTTTCAAGACTAACAACTACAGATTACTTGCGAAGAGACAGTCTTCTCCATAATGCAGGCATTAATATGCATCTGCTTAGCTTCCATTATTCAAAAACAATGTTGGAGGCAGGTAGGTTAGTGCAAAGCCCTGGCCACCAATGTGCTGTTATACGGAAAGTCAAGGGCAGAAGCTGTGGGACCAGAGCAACACAGGGCTTGAGAGTGTACCAGGGCCAGATTCAAACTGGACGTGCCCCACGGCACACTGGAATACAGGCCAGGACAGAATTAGGAGCCCCAAGCCTAGTCCTGCCTCCCCATGTAACTTCAGGTCCTTGGAACAAGCAGCCTCCCAGACTCTGTTTCCCAGTCTGCAGAGGTGGGCCCACTCAGTGGTTCCTGACCCTGGCCACCCACATCTCACTCCAGGCCAAGGAAGTCACTTGCTTTGGACTGAGTCTTGGCAACAATATGTTTTTGGAGCTCCCAGGTGACGCTAATGCCGGGACAGGCTTGAGAACCACCGGTGCTAGGGTCCCTTTGAGCCCTACGTTCTGTATGCACATTTTCACTCATCTCCGTTTTCTCCCAGTAGGCCAGTGAAGAGGTGTCTGATGAAAGGAGAAATGAGGTGCTGGAGGACCATCCTGTGGGTTGGCCTGGGCATCAGGCACAGGTCCTGGTCTCAGCTGGACTATCGCTGAACAGAGGCCTTGGCCGCACATCCCCTTGGAAGGACTCTTTGCTTCCACATTCTGAACACTGTCCTGCTTTTGTTCAAACTCCTTTCTTTTAGCCCTCAAAATACATCTCACATCCCTACCATGAAGTTTTCCCTGGATTAAATGGAGGCAAAGTAGTGAAAAATGCCAACAAGAGATAACAGAGACTCAAGCACATTCCCAGCTCTTTAGAGAGTTAGAACTGAAGCTTCCTGAGCTAGCAGCACATTCGTATTCTCTCTCCCTTGAACTCAGACCAAAGAGAAATGAAATGCACATGGGGGTGGGGGGCGGTGGTGAGGATTTTCTGATTTTTAATGTGATTTCCATATTTGCTTTCAGAATACAAGTTCCATCTGCTTCTTTTTTTATGAGAAAAGGAAATCGTGCATTTAATCGTCTTTGAATATTACTAATTTTATATTTCAAGTATCTGGTAATTTGATTTTCATAATTAATCTTAACATGTATTCAGAACACAAAAAAACTCAATACCATGTGAAGAGAAGGGAAACAAAAAAAGTCCTATTTTCATCTACTACAGAAAATATTAAGTCAAAGGTTTATATGTAATGAAGCATACTGGATTTAAATCCTAATCATGTATTTTTTAGATTTAAATTTTTTCTTTATTGCTCTTCTGATTTATAAGAACCTAAGAAAAGGGTTTCCCCTCTTACTCCTTCTTCCCCGGTCCCTGCCCTCTGCTGATTTTCCTTCCAAAGGCTGCCCTTCTTACCCATCCCCTGCCCTTCAGTCCCCCACCTGCCTGGTTCAGTGATTCAGTGAGCAGTAAGTGCAGAAAGCCAATGCCCAGAAGATTAACACAAACTTGTCAGGTTGTCACAAAGTTTTTCTGGGTTCTCCAGGCCCCTCTAAGAGCCAGCTCATTTGAAGCAGACAACTGCTGGCCAACAAAGACTGGAAGCCACGGAGACAAAGGAAACCCATTTTTCTGAAGACCCTCCGTGGGGTCTTGAAAAGCCTGTGCACTAGGCTTCATGCCCGGCCCTTCCTACTGAGTGGCCTTCTCCACTGCCTGCTGCTTAAAGGCTTTCCAAGCACCTATTAATTTCAAAGATCACTTTCCTGCGTGAAGACATGCCTGACAGCATGAACAAGAGTTCTCAGACTGAAAGCAGAAAACCAAGATTCTTAATTAAATGACCAAGTGAGAACCCAATCATTTACTGGTGGTGTAGACCAGTGGCTCCCAGCTCTGGCTTTCATTCCAATCACCTGAGGAGCTGGAAATGCCAGGGCTGCAGACCAGCTGAATCAGAAGGCCTGGAGGCAGGGCCTCAGCATACCAGGTGACTGGCGTGCAGTGAGCATGAGAGTCTATGCAAGCATACCGGAATGCAGCTCCAACTCCGGCACTTAAGTCTGCTGTGACTTCAGCAAGATGCCTAACCTTTCTCATCCTCCATTTTTCTTATCTGGAAAATGCCAATAATAATCCTTACCTCCTAAGAGTGATTGATGACTATGATTTAATTATGCCATATAAAGCTACAGTGTCTCAAAATACAGTAGGTCTCAGCCTCTGCTGCCTCATGTATAAAATGCCAATCAGAATAGAGAGAATGATCTGCTGGGAGTGTGAAAAGGAAATGAAGACAGAAGGGAGTGTGACTCACACATTATAAAAAAAATATGAATTCACGATGGGCTAGAGGCCAATTTACAGAACATCCCATTCTCCTGCTCACATCAGGGGTAACTCAACACAGCCCAATAAAATACAGGCCGTAAGCTCTGCAGGAGCCACCATCTCTCTCTGCAAATGCCAGCCTAGGGCTGACATCCAATGGAGAAAATCAGGCTGAGAATAAAACCTGCAGAGGGCAGAGGGAGTGGGGGAGAGAAGGAGAAGGGATGCTGATGTCTCAACACAGGTTCAAACTGTTGTTTAATGGACTCTTTTCTGTTGTTTCTAATCTGTGACTCTGTCAACTAGGGAATGCATGTTCTTGTGCATCCTTCTCTGTTCGCGTGTGCATATGTATCCTTCTCTGTGTGCGTGTGCATATGTATCCTTCTCTGTGCGCGTGTGCATACGTATCCTTCTCTGTATGCGTGTGCATATGTATCCTTCTCTGTACGTGTGTGCATATGTATCTGTTGCATCCTTCTCTGTACGTGTGCATATGTATCTGCTGCATGAACTGGCAGAACTGGGAGTGCTGGGTCTAAGAGTACAGGCATTCATCATTTTATTTTACTTTTTAATTTTAATTTTAATTTTTTTTTTTGAGACAGAGTTTTGCTCTTTTTGCCCAGCCTGGAGTGCAATGGCACGATCTTGGCTCACTGCAACCTCTGCCTCCTGGGTTCAAGCGATTCTCCTGCCTCAGCCTCCCGAGTAGCTGGGATTACAGGCATGCACCACCACACCCGGCTAATTTTGTATTTTTAGTAGAGATGGGGTTTCACTATGTTGGCCAGGCTGGTCTCGAACTCCTGACCTCAGGTGATCCATCCGCCTAGGCCTCCCAAAGTGTTGGGATTACAGGCGTGAGCCACAGCACCCAACCAGGCATTTGTCATTTTTATACATATTTCCAAATAGCTAGAGGTTGTACCCACTTAATTGCCCTCCAATGATAGTTTAAGGGTAGCTGTGATAGAAACTGGTAGTATGTTCCTGCTTGTCTGTTTTTACATTTTATATAATATACATATATTTTAAGACATATTCATCAGTGTGGTCATTCATAGCTTCTCCAGTTTGGGGTTGATGAAATGAAACTGCTTTAAGCCTCTTTTTTAAAGATGTGTGGACATCGGGAGTTTTAAAGTGTTTCATACGGAACAGGTACCATTCCCTTTGAAATCTGTTTCTACTAATGGTGCTAATTCCAAGCTCCCTACCAAAAGCTTACAGGGAAGTGAGCTACAGTCTGGGGTAATCCAGCTCCCACGGTCCGATCACAATTGAGACCTCCCTGTCATTCCTGTGGCACTAAATGCTAACCAGGAACATGTGCCCACTGTTCAACTGCACATTTGCACCATACTGCTGCTACAAGTACAGTGCCTTGAGAGCAAGGACCATGACTAACGCCGTGCATGCCTGGTGCTGATGAAACTGTAAACAAATGGCCTAATTCACCCTCCCTCGCAGGGTTAGGTCCTGTTTGGGAAAAAGGGTGAGCAGCACTTAGGAGAACACTTTCTTTTCTTTTCTTTTCTTTTTTGAGATGGAGTCTCGCTCTGTCGCCCAGGCTGGAGCGCAGTGGTGCCATCTCGGCTCCCTGCAAGCTCCACCTCCTGCATTCATGCCATTCTCCTGCCTCAGCCTCCCGAGTAGCTGGGACTACAGGCGCCCACCACCACACCTGGCTAATTTTTTGTATTTTTAGTAGAGATGGGGTTTCACCGTGTTAGCCAGGATGGTCTCGATCTCCTGACCACGTGATCCGCCTGCCTCAGCCTCCCAAAGTGCTGGGATTACAAGCATGAGCCACCACGCCCAGACAGGAGAACACTTTCTTAAACCCAAAAACCAAGACTTCATGAACAAACATTTCTGGACTACATTGTGCTAATCCTTTACAGAAACTTTATGAACTGACTCAGTTTCTCTGGAAAACTTCTCCAAGCCACCACTCCAGGGATGGCTTAGGAGGTAGGATAATAATCCCTACCTCCTAAGATGACGGATGCTAGTGCCCGGCATGATTGACTCCAGGTGCCCAGCTAGGCCTCTGGGTAATCTCAGCAGCACCTCCAGCGAGGCTCATCAAAACCATCTCTGCTCCATTTCAAAACCACACCAAGCAGGCTGCTGGTGGAAACGAAGAGCAGCAGAGGAGGGTAGAGAATCCCATGGCTTCAGAACGTTTCTCCTACAAGACGTGACCCCACAACATGGCAATTCCTAAAAGAATGGTGACACTAAAGCCAGACACCCCTACCAGGACACCCACATTCCCTCCTACCAACAGATTACATCCTTAAGGCCACAAAACACAAGCCCGCTTCCTTTAAGTAATGGGGCGCGATCTCGGGTCACTGCAACCTCCACCTCCCAGGTTCTCGCCATTCTCCTGCCTCAGCCTCCTGAGTAGCTGGGACTACAGGCACCCGCCACCACGCCTGGCTAATTTTCTGTATTTTTAGTAGAGACGGGGTTTCACCATGTTAGCCAGGATGGCCTTGATCTCCTGACCTCATGATCCGCCCGCGTTGGCCTCCCAAAGTGCTGGGATTACAGGTGTGAGCCACCGTGCCTGGCCTTAGAAGTCTTAACAGCGGAAGTTAAAATAAACAAAATAGGCTGTAAATAGGAAAGAGGGTAGAAGTTAAACAAAAATAATTCAAAATTAATCATGTTTCCACCTGCAATGTTCAGGATAACAAAAAGTCTTTTTTGCAAACTTACAGTGAACCAAGTAAAAACTTGGGTAACTGAAATCCGATGAAGCGATCTGAAACGACACCCACAAGTGCACGAAAAAGCTATTTACAGGCCCATGCGTGCAGCATGGAGCTTCGAAGTGAATACTCAATCAACTCGGTAAGATGCAACATGAAAAGCTATCTCCAACGAGGGGTGTGCTGCAGGTGAGCAGCTGGCTCAGAGCCCAGGTGAAGAGTGTTTGTTCTACCTAGCCAGAGGGCAGGTTGAAAGAGGACATGGCCTGTGAATGTGCAGCTCAAGAAACACTTTAAGAACCGGCACAAATGCCACTCTCTGGGCAAATGTTTGTAGCAAGGACAGCTGGCAGAGTACAGGTAACCGTCTACTCCTGTGTTGTGCCAAACCCGTATTAACTTCAACAGGGACAGCACCAAGTTGAAGAGGCCAAAGAAGAGACCCAGAGCTAACAAACAAGGCACAGGGTTTATTTGGAGGAACTTATTTATAGGGTGGCCCAGTGGCTCTGGGCTGGACAGCAGAACTTCAACTGCTTGTAAAAAGCATGCAGCTTATACAGCACCTTCACTTAGCACCCTCCTCCCAGCAACCTCCATGTGGCAACCCTCATCTCTTCAGTGACTGCTGTCTGGTGTGTCTGCCATAAGGGCCATTCTCAGGATGTGCTGAAGTTACTGCTGTCAGATGCTTCTCCCATACAACCTGAAGCATTATTCCTATGGGAAGATGTGGTCCCAGTGACAACCCAGGTTACCAGGAAGAAGCCTCCTCAGGCCAGGTCTCCTATGACAGGGGACCCAGCAGTGAGGGAGAAGAGGGAGTATCTTTCAAGGTACCTTCCTCTGCAGTTGGCCAAACACTTAAAATAAAGGAATGCAGAATTTAAGCTCTGAGCAGTCAGGACCTCCCTGCATAGTGCATAGAACACTACAGGGGCAGAAATATCTGAGAAACCAAGGCACAGGCCAGGCGCAGTGGCTCATGCCTGTAATTCCAGCACTTTGGGAGGCCAAGGTGGGTAGGTCACTTGAGGTCAGGAGTTTGAGACCAGTCTGGGCAACATCGTGAAACTCCATCTCTACTAAAAATACAAAAATTAGCTGGGTGTGGTGGCAGGCGCCTGTAGTCCCAGCTACCTGGGAGGCTGAGGTTGCAGTGAACTGAGGTTGCGCCTCTGCACTCCAGCCTGGGAGACAGAGCAAGATTCCATCTCAAAAAAAAAAAAAAAAAAAGGTATCAATGCTCAGGTCACCACAGAGAGCTGCAGGAACTGTCCTAACAGCCCAGAGAATAAATCTTAATGTCTGCAACTGCAAAGAAAATAAACTTTATTTTAACATCATCTCAACTGACACTTTTTTCTCCCTAAATGCCTCCCTCATTTTCTGTCCCACTGAAGACATGCATGGTTTTTGTTAGTATTTGTAACATTAAGAGATGTTAAAGGAAAGGAAGGACTTTATTACAAAATGAGCAGATGCATTCACCCCCCGCCCCGCATTTTCCTCTGTGGGTGTGTTCAGCACCCCCTACTCTGTTTTCAGTTCTTTGCTATGCATATCCACTTAGGCAATCTGCCCAGGTTTCTTGCACCAAGACTTCATGGACTCTTTCCCCTGCCCCTGGTAGAATTTTTATCAAAAACAAAACTCAAGCATCCAGAGAGAAAATCACCCAACCTTGCATTTTAAAAAATTTAAATTAAAAATTGTTGCTGCCATGGTTGAGGGTCACAATCATCAGTCTGAAAAACAATGCAATCTACAAAGTTAGCTATAGGGAAGGGATGACAATACAAAAAAAAATGTGTTAAAGACCTCTCTAGCCTCTTCTGAGTCTCTTTCACATCACAGATTGTTCCATTAACTTTTTGAAATACTAAAAACTCCTACAATCTCAGAACCCTATGAAAGGGGAAATTTCTTTTTATTCCAAAGCCAAATACAAATACTTTTGAGATGAACCTTAGCTGTTACCATAAACAGCATGGATATAGGCAACTATTTATAAAACAATATTTTTCTATATGAGGAATTCCTTTCTTAGGCCACGACAGGAGGATCGCTTGAGGCCTTCAGGAGTTCAAGACCAGCCTGGGCAATATAGCGAGATCCCTGTATCTACAGAAAAATTGAAAAAAAAAAATTAGCTGGGCATGGTTGCATGCACCTACGGTCTAGCTATTTGGGAGTCTAACGTGGGAAGGTTGCCTGAGCCCAGGAGTTCAAGGCTGTAGTGAGCTACAGCGGCACCACTGCACTCCAGTCTTGGTGACACAGAGAGGCTCTGCTAATTAATTAATCCGTAGATAGACAAATTCTTTTCTTAAAGAAACCTGGAAGAGTGTTGAAGCTCTGATTCATAAACATTTAAAACTAAAAATGAATCCTAAACATTTTATCTCTGGGACCATATGAAATGAATACAGTACTCTTCATTTGAAGAATTTAATTTTTTCCCACTATCGGTTAATTATTCCTTTTTAGAGACTGGCATTTTATTTGGATAATTCTACAAGTTTAAGAAATTCTCTAACAGAAAAGAAAGAAAGAAAGGGGAAATAAAGTTTAAGACTATGTATTATCTACTTTAAAACTAGCTATGTAAAAAGTAGAAACTACTTAAATAAAATCATTCTCTCCTCTGCATAAGTGTCACCATTCGAGAATGGCTTAAATACCTGCTGAAACACACAAAATGTGAATTAACAATGTCCTCTGAAAAAGAACTCCAATCGACTATTCGATTTGTGTTATCATTTGGCTAGAACAAAAATGTACCTGACAATATGGCCACCAGAGGGTGCTGTAACCCCCCCAATACACCTCGATAGAGCCAGAGAAGGAATAGACAGTCAAGAGGTCTTCAGGTGACAGAGCCTGTACACCTGCCCTCTAATGAACTTACATGGGCAGAGCCCCTCTGCAGGAGGCTTTCCTTAAACATAAAGGCATCAGTGCTAACTTTAATGTAGGGAGGACAGAAAAGCAATGTGATGGGCACTCATAGAGGACTTTTATATTATTAAAATTCAGAACCTCCATGTTTTAAAGAATGTCTTAAACCTACAGAATAAAATAAATGAGAAAATTAATGAAATGCAAGGGTAATGAAAATATGGGCCTGAATAAGTCACCTGGAGAACAAGCATGAAAGGAGGAGAGATTCAGCCAAGAGGTGGGGAGGCAGAGCCAAGGAGGGGCAGAAGAACGGGTGCTGGAGTCGGCCAAGCACAGAAAGCGGGTAGAGAGCTGTCCTCAGCTCAACGCCCCTGGGCCGATGTGGGACTAGAGCAGGATGTGCAGGACTCGGTGCTGGCCCTTGCGGCGCTGAAGGCCTATCAGGGAGAATCTTAGCGCCATGTGCTAAGTGCCACCACAGAGACCTGCACAGGGCCAGGCACAGAGCCAAGGACTGTGCACCCGGGTCACACAGACAGATCAGCAGCACTGGCCTGAGAAAGGAGAGAGCAAGGCAGTTGTGCAAAGAGGGAGAAGGGGGTGGTTCTGGGCACCGGCAAGGCACAGAGGAGGAAGAGCGCACCGCGGCTCGGAGAGGGATGCGTTGCAGGGCGTCACAAAGACCTCTGTGCCCCCGTTCACCCAGGGCAATGCACAGTCACCGAAGTGTTTGCCCAGGCAGGAACATGGTCTGTCTGTGTCTTAGAGATAGAATTCTATACCTAGGTGGAGGGATAGAGAGAATAGGGCAGATATGGACGCTGCTTGAGGAGTCCTCTACACCAGCGGTCCCCAACTTTTTTGGCACCAGGGACTGGTTTTGTGGAAGACAATTTTTCTCCAGGCTGGTTCGGGGGTTGGAGGAGTGGGGTGGATGGTTTGGAGATGATTCAAGGGCATTACATTTATGGTGCACTTTATTTCTATTATTATTACATTGTAATAGATGATGAAATAATCATACAGCTCTTCATAATATAGAATCAGTAGGAGCCCTGAACTTGTTTTCCTGCAACTAGATGGTCCCATCTAGGGGTGATGGGGGACAGTGACGGATCATCAGGCGTTAGATTCTCATAAGGAGTGTGCAACCTAGATCCCTCAACATGCAAAGTTTCACAATAGCGTTCATGGTCCTATGAGAATCTAATGCTGGTGGCTGATCCGAGAGGAAGCGGAGCTCAGGCAGCAATGCGAATGATGGGGAGCGGCTGTAAATACAGAGGAAGTTTCGCCCGCCTCCCCATGGCTCACCTCCTGCTGTGCGGCCCACTTCCTAACACGCCACAGGAGTTGGAGACCCCTGCTCTACACAAACACTGAAAGCCAGACACAGCAGCCAGAAGGATGAGAGAGTAAAGGACGACTCTTTGGTCCCTAGCTTGGATGACTGTACAGATGGTGAGGCCATCACAGAGACAGATGATTCCAGAGAAAGAACAGTTTCTGATATTTTGACATTCCAGGCCAAGAAACTATGTAAGGACAAACAAAAGATCCTGAATTATATGGCCCCACTAGTGGTTGAAGTCTCATTTCAAGAACATGATGGCTTGACTACATATGTAATCATAAGAGAAGATGAAATCACACTGCAGAGAGCCAGTACACCACCGTGGAAGAGAGATATTTGAAAATTTCTCTTTTGTTTTCCAGATTTGCTAAATAATGTTTAAAATCACCTAACCAAGTTAAAATCCCTGTTCTCAATGAACTCCCACGTGATTCAAGTCAGTGTCAGAGAGAGTGTTTTGAGATAATATACAACCAATACTATCATTTTCCTACTAGGAAAAAAAACAAAACTGCGATAAAGTTGTAAGACCAGCCTAGTTTGATTTTTCTACCAGCCACTCCCAAAATTGAAACACAGTATTTCTTTTAAATGTTTCTCTAATTTCCTACCACGAATGCCTAGTTTTAAGCATCTAAAAGTCACAGAAGCTTAAAACAATGATCAATCAGTTCTTCAATAGGAGACACACAATAACATGCCTATAACAATGATGGATAAAAATGCAAACAACCCTTGAAGTGTATTTACTACACATTCCTATGCCAGAAGGAATGTTAGCACACATTCATTAAGAATCCAGGCATATTTTCTATCCCTTGTGTTGATATTATACAGTAGGAATGCCAGTCATTTTAATAATTTACAGAGGAGTTACACATTGCAGATTCCTTATTAAACATTACTTCCACTAAGGTCATAAGTCCAACGAATATTCCGTAGCGAAAGTCGGCAATATTTTAATTGCAATACACTAATCTAAATTATGTCTGCATCTGCTTGTATGCATTTAATTCATCATTATTTTTCATGTATTTATAACACAAAGCAGTGAGAGCATTTTCTCTAAGGCAAAAACATTTCACAATTGCATTCATTTTTAGACCTTAAAATTTACAGTGGATATCCAAAAGCTTCATATGCTGTATTTTAAGCATGTTGCCCTTGAATGGAAAAGAAAATAAATAAAAAGCTACTGCACTATCTAGGAACCCCATTCCCTGGCCCAGAAAGTCAATACTAGCAGAATTAGTCTGTCATTGACCGACCAGCAGCAATATGAAAGAGTTTAATCTGGAAACCATGACAAAATAACACTGACACTCCCAGTTCTAAATATATATGTTGTAGAAAATCAATGGCTTATAACATCAGAGGTTGGCAGACTGCAGCCCGTGGACCATCAGCTCACACACATGCCCCTTTGTTTATGTATTGCCCAAGGCTGCTTCAGTGCTATGTCAGAGACCATAAGTCCTGCAAAGCCTCAACTACTTAGTATCTGGCTTTTTACAGGAAAATAAATAAAAAAGCTTGTTAGGCCCTGATTTAGATAACTACCTATAGCATGTAGGAAAGGTTTTATTTACCATTTAAGAATTTGCCAGTTCACTTAACTTATAAATAACCTTTAAAATCTTAGCTTCCAGGCTTCTCCCCTAAAGAGAATTATTCAATAATTTTATAAAGTCGATGACAATGTTTCTTAGCAAATGAAGTAATACAACATTGGCAATACATATCTGAGAAAGACAACATTCTGGAGTTCCAAAGATGTTTCCCAAATGGATTCAAGATTGTGCATTTTTAAAAGCATGACTTTTGGGTAGAAGGGACATTGTTACCTTCAATAACACAGATGCATAGGAAGCCCCAAGATCACCAGCCTCACGGCCTCCCCAAAGCTGCACCCACTGAGGATGGGGTGGAGAGCCAGTCCTCACTGTCTATAATGGGGAGAACCATTAACAAGGTTCAGAGAAACGAGTCCCTTCCTCCTGGGGTGGGGACGCCGGCAGCTACGCTCCAGCATCCTAATGCACACCTCTCCCTACACAGCACCTTCTGGCTGTGTTCCTGAAGGCTTGGTTGGTAGTTCAATTTTTGTAAAATAAATATTTTCCTCATTGTCTTACACATTCAGAACTGCTTTCATTTCTGACTCATCTCAAGTTGGCAACCTTCCCTTCCTCATACTTGAGCTTCTTACACTCTTTCTACCCTTCCTCCCCGCAAGAAAAGGAAAACAGAGGAAGACAGTGAGACAAACAGAATGCATTAAGACAAAGACTCCAGATTCAGGGCACGGGCGTGGGGGCACAGGCAAAGACAGCGGAAGATAAAGGAGAGGAAGGAATGAGGAGGGGCCGGCGGCTCAGGGAGAGGTGCAGGAAGGGGCCAGGGGCTCAGGACACAATGTCAGGCAGGGGATCCAAACTTCGCCAGCCCTAGGACTGGCCTCATACTTTTGGCCCTATTGGTGCCTTTGTAATATGTCAAAATGCGACCCCAGCACTCCTCAGCAGCTTTTTAATTTAATTTTCTCAGGCTGCACTCTGACCAGATTAACAAAATTTGTCAAACATCTACTATGTGTCAGACACCTTCCGCTTCCTAAAAAACACATCAGATTCTCTACCCTACAGACTCAGTGACCCCAGCATCATTCTAGACTGAAGAAAACGAGGGCAAGAAGTCTTGTAGTTTTCCTTCCACCCTGTCAAAACATTTGGTAAAGCAGAGGTGTCTTTGGTAATAGCAAATATCCATGCATCAGGAGTCAGGGCAACGGGAACAAGGTTCCGCAGTAGGGACTCTCACTAATCTCACAACATCAGGGAATGGTACAGAAAAGTGACCTGTCTGGCTGGACACAGTGGTTTGCACCTGTAATTCCAGCACTTTGAGAGGCCAAGGCGGGAGGGTCACTTGAGGTCAGGAGTTTGAGACCCACCTGGGCAACACAGCAAGACAACACCTCTATAAAATTTTTTAAAAATTAGCTGGGCATGGTAGTGTGCCTGTACTCCCAGCTACTGGGGAGGCTGAGGCAGGAGGACTGCTTGAGCTCAGGAGTTTGAGGTTACAGTGAGCTATGACTGCACCACTGCATTCTAACCTGTGCAACAGAGCAAGACTCCTGTCTCTTTTTAAAAAGGGTGAGGAAGAAAGAGATGAGGGGGGAAATGAAGCAAGGAAGGAAGGAGGAGGAGAAAGAGGACGACAGAGTGAATGAGGGAGGCAGGAGAGAGGGACAGGGACGGAGAGGAAGAGAGAGGGAGACAGGGGGAGAGTGAGAGAGAGAGAGAAAGCAGTCTAGTTTGCTCTTTTATTTACCAAAACTGGAGTGGGAGAGAGAAAAAAGCTCATGTGGAAATGTCTGTAAACTGATCATATATTCCCTGCATGCTCACTTAGTGTATACTGAACATGGCACAGTCTTTGCTCAGTGATTCCGGATCATTAGGAAGATCCATTATTGTGGCGATGGCTATATTGCACAGCAAGCCTCCCGCACAATGGAGATTTGCCAGCTCTGTGCATTTACCCATCTGCCATTTCCAATGCTTCCCTCTGGGAAACCTGGTGGGCTGGGTGGTGTGGAGGCTAGGATTGACATATTTTTAAAGGACGTTGCATGCATTCATATACTTAAAGACTAGGAGGTAAACACAAAAATGTAAATAGTTGTGTGATTGTTAAGGAGTAAAGAGGTTTTTATCTATATTTGCGGGAGGGAGTTACTATCCTTTAATGTCATTTCAGTTTGGGGGGTGGGAAGGAATACAGCTAGAACAAACAGCCTAAGAGTTAGATCCTCTGGGGCTCTCACAGGAGTAATTGCACAAGCTATTTGGTGCAGGGATTTTAAGACAAACACTTTTTGGCCCAAGGGCCATTAGTGTTGATGTTGTGATTCTCAGCAACGCCCTAGACAGCGAAGGCTGCTCAGCAAGGCCTCCGGAGGGAAATGTAGCCCTGCAAAGAGCCTGCAGATCACAGACAGACTCTGCACAGAGTAAGGTGCTGCTCCCCAATGGGGGAGGAAGAGGACAAGTCAGTTCTAAATGCTAACAAAGAAACAGTGCAGAGGACAAGTCCAAATGCCGGCCTGTACCTCGAGGGACCTCATGGCCACGTGTCAGCAAGGGAAACTAGCCCCATGAAAACAACAGGAGGTGTACGGTCCCTAGTGGCCAGAAAGGTGCAGTCCCACCTAATGGGTGTGCCCAGCACATGCCTCTAGCCATGCAGCCTCGCACAGATGCAGGCCCAGTGTGGCTAGATTGCCAAGACCTTCCAGAAACCTGGAAATCTGGATTTGTATTATAATATGGGATCTCCCAAACGTTGGCTCAGGATTTGTATTTTTTTGTTTCAGTGCTCCACAGGCCAAATAAACTCATGTGTGGATTCAATCTGGTCCACAGGGACCAACTGTCTGCAAACTTTGGTCTGACCTCTGATCCAGAAGGGCTTACAGTTGAGCAAAGGTACTTCAACGTATGTTCAGCCTCTTTCAGAAGCTTCTCCATTAGTAAAAGAAGGAGATTTACTTTGTGCAATGTTTTCAAAGAAGGGCAAAGAAAGAAAACAACAAAATTTCCAATCCTTTGGAAGTAAAGTAAATCAATATTTAAAATTTGCACGTATACAGTACCAAAACAGCCCCTCTCCTCATTACTTGCTGGTCACCTGGGGGAAAAAAAAATGCTAATTTTTGATAGTGGAGGGATGAGACTGCCCCCACATTTACCCAGGGATCAATTTCAATCACTGATTATGACAGAACCAGTCATTGTGTCCCTCCAGTCGCACGTAGCCTCACCCATTCCTGCCTCAAATTTGATCAAGCCTTTAGTCCAACTTCTAATACACAGTACGTACAAGAAACATGGGGAGAAGAACATGTTCATTCATTGATGATGCCGCCAGGACACCATGGAATGTGGTAAGCGAAACAACCTTCCTACAAGTCATTGAAGGGGAGGGACTATTGATAGTGATAGGAAGCAGCCAAATGCCTGGGCAGATAGGGGCGGGTCCCCGGTGAAACCCCACCTTCGAGCCAAAAACAGCCTGAAGGCTGAAAGACTGGACTGCTGGTCCCAGATGAAACCCACCACCCAGAGCAAGAACTTCTGTTCCTGTTTGCCCACCCTTTCCTGATTGATTCTTTCTGAACAATGCCTTTTAATGAATCAAATGTTGCCTTTTCCAATACTACCTGCAGCCTGCCCCTCCCCTATTCTGAGCCCATAAAAAGCCCTGGGCCCAGCCACACGGGAAGGAGAGAAGCACCTGACTGCAGCCCCTGTCCACCGAGAGCTATTCCATTGCTCAGTGAAATTCTACTCTGCCCTCCTCACCCTCAATGTCCAGCATATCCTCATTCTTCTTGGGTGCCATGCAAGAACTCGGGAACCACTGAACACAGGCACAAGCTATAACACAGGTGAGCTGGGGCACCCCAGCACGGTAGAGTGAGACCCAGGGGGGGTGTTGCTGGCTGGGGGTCCCCAGTTTGCAAAGAGACCAAGAGTAAAAAGCTTTTATCACTATTCTAGGTTAAGAGAGTCTTAATAGCCCCACCAATTAAATGCAATACAGAATTCTCAATTGAATTCTGGTTTAAACAGTCCAGCTGTAAAAGGCATTTTAAGGTCAGCTGGGGAAATTCAGATAATGGATCAGGTAGTAGAGTCCATTAGGCAATTAGTCTTAATTTTGTGAGAACAGTACTACAGTTATATAGAAATATGTTCTTGTTTTTTAGAGGTTTGGGCTGAAGTATTTAGGAACTAAACGTCATGATGTCTGTAATTCACTTTTGAATACTTCAGGGAAAAAAAGAGATGGAGCAAATACAGCAAAATGCTAACAACTTAAACCTAGGTAAAGGGGACTGAGGTGAGCTGTGTCAAAGAGCTATCCTCACACAGAGTTAGGACCCCATCACTCTCAATCACTAGGCAGCAGAAGGACTTTCTGCCATGTCCCTCCAATACCCTTGAGCCCATGTGTGTTTTAAATTTCAAGTCACCAGCTCTCAAAAGAAAAACCGACAGCAACCCAAGCAGGTTTGATGCCAATGGCTCATCACACACAATAAAGGAGCAACTGTGAATGAATGTCTTGCAACCTTCTTTATGAAAGCACGAGATTCTACAGTTGGTTTGTCTCAGCCAACATTGCTAAGTTTTAAGAAAGCAGCTTTATAGTCTCAAATGCATCCTAGGTAAGCTCAAATGAAGCCACTGATCATAATTAAAGAGAAAAAGGGAGGGGAGTTAGGTTTAAAAAGTTGCATTAAAATGACCCTGTTTAATGACTGCTTTAAGCCTATGACAAAAGGTTAAATGTCTTCAGCTTACTGAAAAAGAATAGTTTGAAATTTGAAAAGCTATCCTAAGTTTAAAAGAAAAACTTTAAGATCTTACTTAGCAAAATATACCTATTCTAAATCTAATAATAGTTGATGATACTCCAATTCAAAAGGCTTACTCAGCTACCATCAAATACAATGGCCAGCTCTTTAAATCTGCTAACACAAAAAGGTACCCCTCAAAAAAAGAAATCTCAGGGTTTTCGAGGAACCCTAATAGTCATCTAGGCCCATTCAATTCTCAAACTTTTATCCTCAAGAAGAGATCTATCACTGAGCATAGCATCAGAAGTCACATAAATCTGAACTTAATGGGTCCCACCACTCCCTATACCCTTGTTTGATCTCGGGCTGATGATAACTTCTCAATTTTCTTACCTATCAAATGGAAATCCCCTCTAAACAAGATTTAGGCAGAATCTAATGACATTACATTGGGTTCCAAACACATTGCCAGCCAACCTGTGAGCACTCAAGTAACAAACAGCCTCTAACTAACTTCTATTAAGAGGTTAGGCCCTGGCTCAATACCTAGCTCTACAACTTACTAAACCTTTCTTGCCTCAGTTTCTTTATCTGCAAAAAGAACAATAGTGCCTGCTGCATAGGACTTTGCTGGGAGGACCCAATGAGCTCCCATGTAAACAGTTCAAACCACATCTGGCACATAGCAAGTGCTCAAGAAACATGAGCTGCTGAAACTCTACCCTCCTTCCTTACACCCATGTTAAGAAAGCACGACTCACCTACCCTAACTGCACACTTCACCATGGCCAAACACCAAGGACTTGTCCCTGCCCCACCACAGAGTGTCTAAAAGACTTCCAGAAGAGTCAGTGGTCTGCTAAGCCTGAGGTTCCTGCTGCTGTTTTGGCCTCTGTTTCCTGGACCTGCCTCGGTTCCTGCCCCTGTCGGCAGCTGCCTGGTGCCTGCCTCACCACCTGTACCTCTCCTCTATGGAAGGATGGCCACAGCACTCCATGGTGCCTGAGTCCTCCCTAACCCATCACTCGTGTCCTTGGCTCTCTCCTGACCCCTAAGGTGAGGGTCAGGTGCAGAGCCATGACCTTCTGTGCCCAATCCCAGCTGGGCCTCATGTACCCCCAAGTAGAAGTTTCTGAGACCTACCACAAGAAGAGAGTGTGCTCCTTCTGTACAGTATAGTCATTCTGCAGAAACATCAGCATCAAATGGAGACCGTTCCTTGCCTGCCATCTCATTGACTCCCCCAGATTCTTTTCTCTGAGCCCACTCTTGAGCTTGCTTCCCTTAACCTCTTCTCTCTATGCTCACTTTTCATCCAAGCCCTAGGCAGGCCTCCTGTGCTGGTCCACAAAGAGCCTTTGTGAGAATGAGAAATAAGCACCTCTCCTGGATGCCTGGGAGAGATGCTTGAAGAGCCAGTGGGACCTCCATGACAATGAGAAAAAAGTACCCCTTCCTCCAGGCTGGCCATCAGGTGCCACAGCACACCATACTGTGTTCCACTCAATGAATTCAAGGCAGTTTACCAGGCAACTGTCATGTGCCAAGATTTCTGGACCTGCAAACAGCAATAAGACAGGGCTGGAGCCTCTGAGCCTCCCAAGTCCGCTAAGACAAGGGGCCGTAGGAGGAGGGAACTTGTAGACCCACTACAGCCCCAGGAGCAGCAGTGTTCTGTCCCCTTGGGCTGGGGTGATGAGGGGGGGCAGCAGTGTTCTGTCATCTTGGGCTGGGGTGATGAGGCGGGCAGCAGTGTTCTGTCCTCTTGGGCTGGGGTGATGAGGCAGGCATTAGTGTTCTGTCCTCTTGGGCTGGGGTGATGAGGCGGGCAGCAGTGTTCTGTCCTCTTGGGCTGGGGTGATGAGGTGGGCAGCAGTGTTCTGTCCTCTTGGGCTGCGGTGATGAGGGGGGCAGCAGTGTTCTGTCCTGTTGGGCTGGGGTGACGAAGTGGGCAGCAGTGTTCTGTCCTCTTGGGCTGGGGTGATGAGGGGAGCAGGAGCCTCAGCAGGAGTGTTGCCACCCAAACTGGGTCCTGACAGATGAGAGGGCAGCTGCCAGAAAGGATGTGAGCAGATGCCAGGCAGAGGGGAAAACACAGGCAAAGGCAAAAGGCAGCGACTTCATGGCATATTTAGTGACTGTGAGTTTCCAGTGAAGGGGTGGGAAAGGGAGGGAAGGAGAGAGGGAGGAAGAACAGGCTCACTTCATGCAATCTGTTGGTAAATACTTCCTGAGGACCTGTTAGGTGCTATGTGCTACAATAGGTCCTGGAAAATAAATAAATAAAATAGAATCCTAGTCATCAGAGGAGAAAAATCTAATTTCAGGAGAAAGAAACAATTCTAAGTATAAAACAACAAGTCAACCTCACTCATAGAACTACGCACAGCACTTCCCAGGGGTCATGGGCACCCCAGAGACATGGAGAGGTCTACTGGGGGACAGAGCAGCAGCCTGTGTGGCAGAGGAGATGAGGACCCAGCTGGTGAACATAGGATGGGCCACTGGAGGAGTCGCCAGATCAGGGTGAGGTTAGGGCAGGGTACGTCCTTGGGAAAGGGGACAGCAGAAACGGGACACAGGCACACAAGGGTGAGCTGTGGCCGCCCCACGTGGGCGTTTTGAGCAGGGTTTTACTTCTCTTTTGATGTCTTAGTGGCATTTTATGTGAGGCCTGCTTTTTTAAAAGGTGCTTTTTATTTTTTTCTTTTACTTAGCATTTTTTTAAGCTGTTTTGGGGGAAAAAAATCACATTCCATTTTTTTTTTTCCCCATGATATGGATAATAAAGGCTGGATGTCTCTGACCTAGGGTGACTGCAGTCTCAATTTACATCTTATGTCCGGACGTCCCATTCAATGTCGCATTCATTCCAGACAAAAGCGTCCCAGTTTAGATGACAGATTATATGACTGCCCTTTTTTGTCCTCAAGGTATGGTCCAAAGGGAAGCATCTTTCTCTGCCATTGCTGTTTCCCACGTGGGCCAACTGCTCAGATGTTCAAGTGGAGTCGCGGCTCGGTTATCCAATCTGCTCCGAACAAAGGCTCCTTTAATAAAGTGAGACTTGGCTGGAAGGAGCTGAAAATGATCTTGGATCCTAAGTACTGGACTGGGGCAGAGACGGCCGAAAAGGACAAGGGCATTTCAGGCACAGGCCTCTCAAGGGGGAGGGGCCACCTCCAGCTAGGAGAGAGGCCCCACACTGAGGGCCCCAGAAACCCCCGGCCTCTGAGCTGGAGCTGTAGGCAGCTTGCATCACCACCTCGGAAGGGCAAGGAGAGATGACGTGCTCCACTCCTCCCACCGTCACCCGCCCCTGACCATCCTGCATCCCCAAGCATCACATTCTGCCCCGCAACCACCGACCCCTTCCCAACCTCAGGCCAAGTGGCCCAGGGAACCTCCCTTGGAAACAAAGGAGTTGGAGTCCCAGAGACGCAAATCCCTGATTTTAAAGACATCATTGTCTACAGGATTTGTACCACTTTAAAGGCTCTGAAATGCCTCTCATGAAAATGTCCTTCCTCTTCCACCCATTATCCTGTCTACAGCAAGGGCTCCAATGCTTACCCGGCCTTCTTGCTGCCAAGGGAGAATGAGGTGTCTGATCAGGCACAGAGGTGCGGGGAATACTCAGGGAAGAGACTTGGAGAAAAGGCATGTCAGTGGCCCAGGGCTCTGAAGGAGACGGTGGCTGCCAGAGAGGACACTACCAAACCTCTGCCCGATGACTACCACCTTAAAACACGACAGAGCTGTTGCCGACAGAAGTCACTTTGCGGTTCTTCCCCACATGCCAGTTACAAAGAAACTGTTACCCTTGTTGTACGCTAACACACAGTGGCATGAGTGGTTTTAAGGGATTTGCCCAAGATAGCACGGAGGGAGAATGCAGGTCATCTGGCAAAATTTTAAGGCAATAAGCAGTGCCACTCCAGAGTGACACACCAAGATGGCATTAACCCACACTGCCACCTCACACTTGCATCTCAGACCCACTGGCAAATGTGTCCCTGAAGAACTACAGCACTTCAGAGGAGGGAGGAAAGCAGGAATGTGTGCGCCTACTTATCAATCTAGAAAAATGAAGACCAGAACCAGGGTTCAGAGTTTCTGATGCATTTTCTGGCACTTGGTCCACTTGGCCACAATACGATTTATCTTTCTAATTAATATCATGAATATTCCTTTCCACCATGTCCCTTAGAAATGACCCTGCCTGTTATTATCTAAACAGTAAAAATTCAAGGTACAAATTTGCTCTTCTAAGATTTGGAGCCTAATTCCACTACAAATTCAACCTTGAATCTACTTAACTGGCTTAGAAATACAATGTGAATCAATTTTTTTTTTTAATGGAAGGGTTTGGATAAAACAAAATAAAAACCCAATCAAGCTTAAAAAGAAATCACCAAAATTTTCTAAATCCAACTTGCTCCTTTAGCACTATAGATTTCATTGGAAAGAGTGAAAATACATATTTTTAACCTAAGAGCACAATCCACTACCGGTTGGCATGCAAACGTTTACATTTTTAAAAGATAATTTTTGTTTTTTTTTCCCTTGATGCTCTATATGTTAAGTAGTAGGAGAAAGATATTAAAAAGATGTCTGTCCCCAGTAAATTTCTAATCTAGCAATAGAGGCAAGTGAAAGAAATACTAGGAAACCACCAGGTAATGCATCTGCAAAAGCTAAAATGACACTGCACCTACTGTGGCAGCTAAGAGGGATTAGGAGAGGAAAGACACACGCTTTGATATAGGAATATCAAATTTTCTTTCTTGGAATTTTCTTGACAGGCTTCATGGAAAGGCAGGGCATAAGGTGGGCTTTGGTAGAGAGCAAATTGGTGAGTTTCAGGAAACAGTATTTCAGCTGGGTAACAAGAGCCCAGACTCATGGAAATGGCTGAAAGTGTTGCTCTGAAAGGGAAGAGAAGGGAAGCAGGGATGCTTCTGCCCATGCCTAGAGACCTGGCTTATCCTCGCATGAGTGCAGGCACATGGTGAACCACTCAGTGTGACTTCACGGTCAAGCGAGAGAGTGCCTTCAGGTGGGATTTGCTTCACTCTGACATTACCAGCAGTACAGGCTGATGTCAGTGTCCCTGTGCATAAGGTTCCTTGTGACACCACTCAGAGTCCTAAGCCTCCATTAGTCACTTGAGGCACTTCTAAGTACAACAGTTTTTTAAAAGATTTCACTGACATTTGCAACAATTTTTTTCTAATTTCTTTTGGTGCCATTTTAGTAACTTAACAATTGCTTTAATAGACAAAACTCAATCATGCATGATCTATCACAGGTGAGAAAATAGAGGCGTGCTTACTAATGGCAGCAAAAGGCTTCTGTGGGGGTGTGCGGGATGGAACAGCTAGCTAGCTAGAAAGGGGCTTCTTTATAGAGGGACTCCAGTGTCAGGGAGAGGCACTGAAATCTAGGGGTCAGCAAGGGCCACAGCACAGGGGACTGATAGGGAGAATCCAGTGGCTGGAACTGTCCTCACCAGTCACCTGCCTTCATTGTTAAACCTCACAGTATTTTCAGGCCACCATGCCACAAAGGAAAATGTACTGGGTAGAGGCAGGAGGAGTGTTCCTGTCACTCCTCAAACATCACTGGCCCACGTGACCTGCAAGGGTAGTTTAACCTTTCTAGATTCAAGCTTTGTCAACCATAAAATGGAAAAGTTGGACTAGAACATCACTCATGTCCATTCCAGGTTTAAAGTTCAAAAGATCTTTGGTCTCCAAAATCTGGTTAAATTCTAGTGCCAGGTGGCTCTACCCTCACCCTGCTCCCAGTCCAATAACTTCATGCAACACATTGCTGACAGCCAATAGGAACAAAAGGGCTGATTTAAAGATACAGGAATATCCAAGTGCAATACTGAAAATAAAAAAGCTGAAACACACAGAAAGATCTGGCTGCTTCCCTGCTGGTACTTCTAGAAATGCCACAGAAATCACCACATTCGCCCCAAATCACCAAATCTCTTAATTCAGATTATACATGTCCAGAATATCCAGTTCTCCTAGAAACAAAATGACACTTTTATGTTTCCCTAAGTTAGAAATATTTTTGAAGTATTAAAATAAGCAGAGCCATAGTCCCAAACTCTATTTTTCTACTGAGAATACAACACCAGAAGCTAATCTCATGAAATCAGCCCATGTGAAGAACAGGCTGTTAACTACTGTCGTGATGCTAAGTCCAGAAGCCCTGTGCAAAATGTGCTCCTGGAACCAGCTGGACCAGCATCACTTCCTAAATCAGAATCCCTGCAGGTGGGGCCCAGCCAGCTTTGTCTTAAGAAGTCCTCCAGGTGATTCTGATGCGTGCCTGAATTTGAAAACTGCTTGTCATTTTTCAGAAGTCCACAGAAATAAAAACAAAGCCAACATACCTGGCTCCAAAGATGTCCTTTTTGGCGAGATCAATTCCAGAAACAACTTTTACTCTGAGAATACGGGACTCTCCCTGTGAGAAGGAGAACAAAAAAAGAGGTTAAAAACCTGATCTTCAATCAATCACTCTCTCATCCAATATTAAAGTAATTGATTTCCACTCAGTCCAGTATTGGGATACAGAACAAATCAATTCAAGCATAAGCAATTCTTCCTTACACTGAAGTTCAAAAAGCAATATTCCAGCTCTAAAAGTCTGTGACTCTAGAAACTTACAACATCCAAGTTAATTAAGCACAAGTTTAATTCAAAGTAAGTCATTAAGATCAATTACTCCTGCCATTTAAAGTTAGATTTTCCAGCTGTACCAAGAACACAACCATACACAAAAAACCATCTAGATAAATGTCCAAGTGCCACAAGTTTGCATAAATATAACAAATAATTCCTCCTTTGAAGTTGACATATTTGTATGTGACCTGCAATAGAAAAGAATTTAATGTGGTAAAACATTTCAAAATTATAGTGCTTTTAAAATGTTGGCATCAACAAGCAAAAATAATTCCTTAGTTCCAGTAAAAAGAAATAAAAACCATTCTAAATGGAAACCACCCCAAAGTGTCTTGGAAATCAATCAACTGTTCATTTGTTCATTTATTCATCATTTCTTCATTCATTCCAATATTTCCTAAGAAGCTCTTATGCCCGGGGCCTTGAAATACAGACATGAATATGCTCCAGGCTCTATTGAAGGCAACAAGCAGCCCAGCAGTACAGGACCCTATGACAGCTTAGAGAACTAGATAAGGGCTACGACATTTAGGACAGGTGAGATGGCTTAGGAGAAGGTGGTAGGCAGAAGTCCAGGATAACTCAGGTTTCCAGTTTGGGTCATGAACTGTCAACATAAATTGAAATAGAGCACTGTGTCCAAGGTGTCTATGAAGCAACTGGATGGAAACCATGTATCACTAAATGGGGAGAAACGTCTGGTCTGAGTTAGAGACTCAGCAGTTATCAATGTAGAGCCTGCAGTTATAACCAAGGTCTGCAGAAACCTAGCCTAAGAGTAAGAATAAAAAATGGCTCAGGGGCCAGGCATGGTGGCTTATGCCTGTAATCCCAGCACTTTGGGAGGCCAAGATGGGTGGATCACTTGAGGTCAGGAGTTCAAGACCAGCCTGACCAACATGGTGAAAACCCTGTCTCTACTAAAAATATAAAACTAGCTGGACGTGCTGATGCATGCCAGTAGTCTCAGCTACTCAGGAGGCTGAGGCAGGAGAACGGAGGCAGGAGAATCGCTTGAACCCAGGAGGCGGAGGTTGCAGTGAGCCGGGATCGCATCATTGCACTCCAGCCTGGGCGACAGAGTGAGACCCTGTCTCAAAGAAAAAGAAAGAAAGAAAGAAAGATAAACAACCCTATGAGTTATTTTTTAGGTGACTCACAAAGGTACAGAGCTGCAAATACGGAAGACGTGAAGGGGTTCTCTTATGTAACATGTAGGCAACAGCTGGGAGGTGACCTTTACTGAGCAATTACTGTTTACAAGCACCTGTTGCAGGAAATTTTACTCCTCTCTGAAGCATTACTCTATAAAAATAGTTTACACATGCATTTTAGAGACACAGCAAAAATGTCTTATCTTTGTTTCCTCAAAATGACAAGCTTAAACACAGATAAGCAACCATCGTCATTCTTTTAGGAAGCACATGACAAGGTGTGTAACCAAATTATCAGATGCAGTGGCCCCAGGCTGAGCCACTGTACTTTCTGAAGCATTTTATTACTTTCATAAAATCTATGTGTGATATTTTGAACCCTGTTTATGACTCCAGTAGAATTAAATATTTAGCTAAGGTGGCTTTGCTTAGACAATGAAAATATTATTCATAGATTGGCTGTACAATGCAGAGAAGAAACATCAGAGTAGAAACTAGGCTGAAGAGAAGTTTCAGCATCTCTTCCTGTTATTAGTCTATTGTTCTGCATTGTTATTGTGTAACGGGGTGATTCTATAAGCTTTACATATGTTTTTCTTTTACACTGAATTTTCTAATTCTTCATCAAGACATAAAACAAGATAAGGTGCCCGAGCCATAAGTGACAGCAGCACACTAATAGTGTCCAAACTGAGAAACAGGTGGTAATCTGAAGGTTCAGTTGCGAGAGCGTCATCTGGAAATCCAGCAGCCCTACTCATATAAACTGTGCATAAGCAGTTACTAGATTCCCATGGCCACCCACAAAGTCTATAAAATACATAATCCATCAACAGTGTTCTTGTAGTAAAATAAATTTCAAGTTCCAACTCAAAACTCAAGATACTGGAATTTACCATTTCTCCTATGACTTTGTCTTAAGGAGGTAACTTGTTATCCTTTATCCTTATTTTCCACAATGGCAGGTACTCTCCTAAAAAGATGATATCTGAGCTGGGAAATAGTGTTCTTCCTGCACAGGGAGCCACTGTGACCCCAGAATCACGTACACCAGCTGTCCAAGCGGACAATAAGTTCTAAGTCAGGGACTTCCACTGTTTTGTCACTCTTACCTAAATTAATTCATGTATTTACCTTCCATATTCTAAAGTACTTTTCTAGTTCTAGCTATTACCCATCACATTTGCAGGCTTAGGGTAAACACTCTCTGGATTAAAACAGATGACCAACATTTTTTGGACCACATAAATATGTAAGTTATGTATACATTACTTAACTTTAGTTGCTTTAAAAAATAACTAAGCCAGCATATGGACCATGACCATTGTGTGCCTGCTACACAGCAGCCACAGTTACTCTTTCCATTTCTACCTGCTCTTGCCCCAGTCCTGAGACAGGATCCTATTTCATGCATTTTTAAGACTACTCTTTTTAGAGCAGTTTTAGGGTCACAGCAAAATTGAGCAGAAGGCACGGAGATTTCCTACGTACCCCCTACCGCGATACACTCACAGCCTCCCCCATGATCAACATCCTGCTCCAGAGTAGTATCCCTGTTACAATTCACACATCGAAATCACCTGAAGCCCATCGTTGACCTTAGGGCTCACTCTTGGTGTTGTACACTCCATGAGTTTGGACAAATGTATAATGACATGTATCCACCATTATAGTATCATACAGAGTATTTCCACTGTCCTAAAAATCCTCGATGCTCTGCCTACTCATCCCTCCCCTGCCTGCATTTTTTAAAAAATCTCACACACTGTCCTATCGCGTCCCCACCCCACACACCTTCCTGTCACTTCCAACTCTTGCCAGGTTGAATCCTCTTGACTTTCTCCCTCCCCACACCAACGCCTTCCCGCTACACCTTTCCCTCTCTTAATGCTGGGTCCTACAACCTTATATTGCTGCCACCCCCTCCTAAAATCCCTCTGAGTTCTCCACATTGACCATCTAATTATACACTCAACAAAAATGCAGAATAATACTATGTTCAATGCATTATGCTAGCAAAAAGGAGGGCCACAAAACTGAACCAGACACATTCTCTCTCTCTCAGGAGCTTACAGTCAATGGCAGAGGCAAGGTGTGTGCACAGCTGCCTCTTACACAGCGGTGGAACAGAGGCGTAAGATGTGAGTGGTGAGAACAAAGACCCAGGGTGGAAATGAAAGCAGCCCACCAGGACTGCATGTCCAGTTCAAACCCAGATGACACCGACAGAGGCAAACAGCCCTAACTCAACGGACTACTCACCGTCATCTCTGATCACCACTGGCAGCCCAACACATAACACGTGGTCAAGTTTCAATTCTACAATGCTGTCAACAAGCAGACACCCTAAGGATATGAGTTTCTGAAAAGACTGTGGGATTCTGTGCAACCTAAATCTCTCAACTTCTACTGGGTAATGGCTGCTATTACGCCAAGTAGAAAAAGGGTTAACAAATGGGAAAAAATAAAGGGATAGACTTCTAGAGCAGAACCCTAATTTAAATGCTCAAGGTGACTCTACCTTCAAAAAATGATGCTGTGTGGTTATGAAACAGGTCCACAAATTCTCGATATTTCTTTCTTCATGAGGTGGGTAATTTCCCATGGGTATCTGACTTAGTGACTGCTTTCTAATAGAATATGAAGAGGTGACAGTGTGTGACTTTGGAGATTAGGTCATAAAGACATTAGGCTTCCACCTCTCTTTTGCATCATTCACTCTGAGGAAAGCCAGCTGTTGCTATGATGTGCAGACACTCAGTCAGCCCCAAGGAGCAATCTCTGTGATAAGGAACTGAGGCCTCTTGCCTCCAGCCATGAGTGACTCATTTTAGAAATGGGTCCTTCTGTTCCAGTCAAGCCTTCAGATGACAGCAGCCTTGGCTGACATCCTCACTCAGGATCATAAGAGACCCTTGCCTGCTACATGCCAGTCACTGTGGAAAGGCACATGTCAGAACCACCCAGTTAAGCCACTTTTGATTTACTGACCCACAGAAACTGTGAGATAATAAATATTTGTTGCTTTATAAGCTGCTAACTCTAAAACTAATTTGTTATGTAGCAATAGATAACTAACATACATTGTGAAAAACCCAATGCAATAATTAGAGTCTCATTTACCTCTTTGCTAAGTCGAGATTTTCCTATGTATTAGGGTGATTCTTCAAAATAAGAAAAACACAGCAGTGAGAAATAAAGACTATTGCCTGTGTTTTCTATCATGTCAAAGCAGTGGCATTTTTCAGGCAAAATTAACAGAGCTTGGTGACTTGTTCAATATAAGTGCAGCAGCAGTATTACTTTTAAGAAATATGGAACCTGATACCATAATAAATACAGTCAAAATGCGAAACCAAGGCTACTTCAGAAAACTTAAGATACATGATCATTTGTAAGTATGAAATTAAAAAAAAAATCCAAAAAGAATGACAATCAAGAGATGCTGAGATACTTATATGTGCCACTGAAATAACTCTAAATTCACAACTGTTCTCTACTCCACAGCCAATGCATGTTATCGCTAACGGCAGGATGGTCCAACACCAGTAGGCTTAAGCTCATTTGTTCATTCTTTCAGAACCTATTGAGTACCTATTATGCGCCATGCTCTGTATAGCTGGTGGTGGTGTGAGGCAATGTCTCTGCATCCAAATTCGCTTGCTACCATATTAGTCCAATCTTCTTAAAACGTCCCTCTCCACTGCTCTGGTGAGACCTCCCTAGGAACAAATGAATCTAATTAAAACTGCCTGGCCTGCCACTGAAGGCTCACCACAAGCAGCTTCACTGCTGCTATAAGAACAGCCTGTGCTCTACACAGGGACACAATTCTTTTCTTCCAGTTGGTACCTGCCCGTCCAACATCTATTCCCCATTGCTCTGAGTCCACACAGTGACTCAACCCAAAGTGCCTGCCCTGTGCTGAAAATATACAAGGAATAATGACTCAATCACACAGAGTTCAAGCCTGCAAGATTTACTTTCTATTATGTATAAGAAGAGTAACCACAATAAGAGATACATTCAATAATGTGATGAGTAATATTCTTCAGGAACTTGGAGAAGGAAGAAATTAACACACACACAAGGGATGGAGAGAGGGAGAAAGGTGGGGAAGTTGGAGAAAGCCACAGATGAGTGAAAGTTTGGGCCAGGCCTTCAAGAATGAGAAAAGAGGAGGGAGGAGAAGAGAAAGTTGATGTCCTGGGAGGAGCTGGTGTGCCAGGGAAGCGGGGCAGGTGCAAGAACTGAGTGTGGCCTGCACCTGACTCCATCCTCGGCAGGATGCACGGCAAACACAGTAACCAGGTGAGTGGTGGCTCAGGGGTGCCATCACCCTGGATGACAGCACAGAGGGCATGTGAAAGGGATAGGACAGGGATGCTAATTACATGGTCTTCTTCACCATCTGGCAGATAAGCATGGAGGACAAGGGACCGGCTCCAGTGCTCCTGCTGGGGGAAGAATGTGGCTGGGTGACAGACTGGTTTTACAGGGCCAGAGAGAAGGAATGCGCTCAAGTTTGCAGTTTTGTTATCAGTGGGGGCTGCTGCTATTAGCTGGTAGAGAATAAAGAGGAGTGGTGGGTCGTAGGCTAAGGGGATGAAGGAAGAGGGGTTTCTTGGATTTGAGGTTGTCTTCCCAGTGGGCCCGCAGGGCAGTTAGAAGTCAGAAATCAGAGCTCAGTACCGAGAGATCAGACATAGACACCCAGCGTGGGAGGCCTGGCTACGTGACTGCCTTCAGACCAACCATGTATTCTGGCACTTAAGTAATGAGGCAATACAGTCTTTTTTTTTCTCTCTCTCTCTCACAGGTTAAGTCTTAATTGCTCAACTAGACCCTGAGGCTGCACTGTCCAATAAAGTATCCACTAGCCATGTGAGGCTGTTTAAATGTAATTAAAATCAATTAAAATTAAAATTCCATTCCTTGGTCACACTAGCTACATTTTGAGTACTCAATCACCACCCCATTCCCAGCGGGCACTGTATTAGACAGTGCAGATAGAGAACAATTCCATAATCCAGAAAGTTCTACAGCAAAACCCCACTCTAAGGGCACTAACACAATGAAGAGTGCAGCAGGATTTGAATAACCCCTTGTGAAAGGAAAGAAAGAAGGCAGGACAAGAGGAAGGGGAGGGACCCCTATACTTCACCCAATTATAACTGAGAACACATGAGAACACTATGGAATTGAGAACAATTGAGAACACTATGGAATTCAGCTACAGTGTCACTCCAGTGAAGTAGTTACAGTGACACAGGAAATGACTGTCTGGAAATGATACAGGCTTCATTATAACCACATGCTCTAGCATCAATATTTCACCTGCAATATTAAAGGCTGGCATGCAAATTAAGTGCCTATCAATTAATACACTTAATATGAAGCCTAATAAAGCAAATACTGAATAGTGCAGAAATATATTCTTGCAAAGACATTTTAAAAATCATTGTGCAAATAAACAGTAGGGAAGGTGGCTTGATAGAGTGTGACAAAGATCTGGGAGTCTCTGATGAGTCCAGCACAGGCCAGCATCCTAATGAGGTTGCAAAGCTTGCACAGCATTGCCAGGTAGAGTACTCAGGAAGCAAGGCGACAGAAAATCCCAACAGGGGCTCCCAGTCCCTGTAAGAGAACTGGAAGATATTCGGAGAGGAAGAGCTGGTAGGAAAAAGAAACTAAAATTCAGTGAAAGGAGAACAGCTGAAGGAATGGTAGTGGCCGACCACCTGGAAAACTCCCTCTGGGGGCCTTGTGGAGATCCATCAGGCCCCAAGGATGCCCTGTGGGAGAAGCCAACTGCGATTCATAGGGAAGAAGGAGGGCTTCTAACAAGGACATCTGTCAAGTGAGGGACTGGCAGACAGCGTTGACCACACCCTCCTGCTGCAGGAGACCAATGCCAAAGGCACTGCGTTCAGGCCCCAAATGGTTTCTGTCCATTCCAGTGCTGATTCCAAATGGCCTGCACTGAACCACATGCGTGTGAAGGGGTGTTTTGATCCACGCCTTAAAAGTGCTGGCATGACATTTCTTTCTTTCAATGACATCGGATGCCTCTGTCTCTGACTTGTGAATAGAGCAGGGCCACGGCACTTGAGGTGTTTTTCCCAAGTACTTGGCAGATATCACTATTTCGCCATCCTTTCGCCCATAAAAGCCATCACTGAAGAAGAGGCAGGTAAGCAGGTGGGTTTATGGGGTGTGGCAGGTTCAGGGTTACTCGCGGGTGGAGGCTGGGATCAGTTTCACAGTCACGGACATGCTCACCCCCAGGAGACTCACATCTACCATGACTCAAGTGTGCATCTCAGCCAAAATGCAAATTCTTCCACGTGTGGACAGATTTTTAGAATGACTCTCAATCAAAAATGTTTGATCTTCACATGCCAAGAATCCGCAGTAATTCAATGATTATGGGGAGGGGAGGAGGCTGTCATTGAGCAGGGCCCATGAAATAAATAAGCTGGGAAGAGTTCGAGCTTAAAGGACACAGTCACTCTCTTCCACTAATTAAAAACTCTCCTTTTACCAGAATAGCTGGTAAAACTCCCATAAAAAGGTCTTCAAAGAATCCACTTACCAGTGGTTCTTTTGTTCTGAATCTCTAAATCATAAGACAGGAAACATTTTTAAATTCCATCAAGATCACAAAGACAAGCATTATCGGGTGTGTATAGTTCTAAAAATGATCATATAAACAATGGCACTCTGTTGAAAGTCAAGAATTATAGCTCAGGATCTAAAATTCTAGATTTTTTCATGGCAGTCATAACCCTGACCTCTCTCAATAAAGTCAAGTCTGGGTTTCTGGATGGGAAGTGTAGTTTGGACTAGAAGAGGTCTAGATTTCACAAGGTAGGAGCTGCCAAGGGCCCCCAAGAAGGCATTCTCTGGGGTGAGTTCTGTTGCTTCATATCTGGATCTCACTAGGTAGGCTCAGAATAGCTTCTAGCATCTTAAAGACACACAAGAACAAAGTTCTCCCCCCCTCCTACTTTTTTTGTTTGAGACAGTCTCACTTTGTTGCCCAGGCTGGAGTGCAGTGGCATGATCTCAAGTCACTGCAACCTCCAGCTCCCAGGTTCATGCAATTCTCCTGCCTCAGCCTCTCAAGTAGCTGAGATTACAGGCCTGTGCCACCACACCCAGGTAATTTTTGTATTTTCAGTAGAGATGGGGTTTCACCATGTTGGCCAGGCTGGTCTCAACTCCTGGCCTCAAATGATCTGCCCACCTCAGCCTCCTAAAGTGCTGGGATTATAGGTGTGAGCCACCACACCTGGCCTGAACAAAACTCTTAAGAAACCCAAGACAAGCGACGAGCTGTAAATTTTAAAATGAGAAAATGGCCTGTTTTATGGATCTGGGGGCTCAGGACCAATGACTAGCATTTTCACTCTGTAAGCAAATTATAACCAATCAGCAGGCTGCATGAGGAGCATGCATTCAGAACCAGGGCTGAGCTTGATTATTCAAACACATGCTGTGCCCATCTCCGCGAACAGGGAGACTTCCTGCTGCTGGTTCCCAGGTGCTGGAGTTCCTGGACCTTGGGACAGGCCTTCGAAGGGCACTGCCAAACAGAATCCTTTCTGGGCTTCTATTTCCTATGCTCTAGGTTGCCATTCCCTTCCATTCCCAGGTTCTGTCCTGACAGTGCCACAGAACTGACAAAGTTTCCCCTCTGCAGATGGCAATCAAATCCCAACCCTGCCTCCTCTGGATCACCTCCACTGGAACTCTGGATGTTCCCAAATGCTTCAGCCATGCATTTACAGATAAGTTCTTGCTTCATTGCTACCAATACCTTATTTGCTACTAGCCCAATCCTCATAAGATAACTATTTCTCATTCCTGGGTAGATATGATGTTCTTGCTAAATAAGTATCCACTCTTGAGCTACAGTGTGACGCCCCCTGCACTAACACTTACTGGCCACTGGAAGAAAGTGACTACGAGAACCAAGGCCCTGAAATATCGAGGAACCAGGATGGCCTGATATCCAGGCTCTACAACTGATTCTGCCATCTGTCACATTCTGCAATGGCTGAGAGAAACTGCTGGTCATCTCAGAGGAATTACAAAGATCAGAGATGGGAAAAAGTCCCAACTCTGAAAGAAAGGATTCTATAAATTATACAGACGGAGTGTATGATAGTTCTTTCCTCTACCAGAACCACCAATTTGCTAATTTTGCTCAGATCTCCTACTTGTCCTTTAGGGATCAGCCTAAGTATCACATTACCTGAAGTCCTTCCAGGGCTCCTGGGCTAGTTAAGTCTTCCTCCAACAAGCTCCACAGTACCCTATAGCTCTCTTCTTGCCCTTTACTGTCATTGCTTTTAAAATTAGCTGTCACACCCAGAGATGGAGCTCTCAGAGGGCAGAGGCAGGGCAGATCACAGGAAATGACAAGGATAAAGGGGTATGTGCAACCGTTCCTGGCCAGAGAGCCACAGAGCAATCCCTCATCCTGCTCAACACAGACTTCCTAGACTCCAGCAATGAGCTGGGCACCCAAATAATTTTAAGGGAAGTGAATATATGACGTCAATCCAAACCAAAGTTGTAGAGATAATTACTAAATAGTTTGTGAGCATTTAGAAAAGGAGAATAATCTACAGCTAAGTTTCACTAAGAATAAGACATGCAGACAAACTTATTTCCTTTTTTGATAAGGTTAGCAGTTTCAGATATGCTGCCTGCACAGGGTATGTAGACTTCAGCCAACCAGCCAGCAACACCAATAGTACGCTCCTATTTATTATAGACAAGATGATCATGTGAAGATGAACTAATGGTAAGGCTGGGTGGGATATTGTGCCCAGCTGCTAACTCTTATCCAAAGTGTAACCATCCGGCCGGACACAGTGGTTCACGCCAGTAATCCCAGCACTTTGGGAGGCTAAGCTGGGCGGATCACCTAAAGTCAGGAGTTAGAGACCAGCCTGGCCAAAATGGTGAAACCCCATCTCTACTAAAAATACAAAACAAATGAGTCGGGGGTGGAGGCATGTGCCTGTAAACCCAGCTACCTGGGAGGCTGAGGCAGCAGAATTGCATGAACCCAGGAGGCGGCCGTGTCAGTGAGCTGAGATCATGCCACTGCACTCCAGCTTGGGTGACAGAGCGAGACTCCTTCTCAAAATAATAATAAAAATACAAAAAAATTAGCCGGGGGCAGTGGCATGTGCCTATAGTCCCAGCTACCCGGGAGGCTGAGGCAGGAGAATCGCTTGAACCCAGGAGGTGGAGGTTGCAGTGAGTTGAGATCACACCACTGCACTCCAGCCTGGGCAACAGAGTGAGGAGATATATATATGTATGTATATAAAAGCAAAACGAAAAACACAAAGTGTAATCATCAGAAAACTCCAGGAAAGTGTCAGAGGGTTATGTCATGGGGCTCTATTATTAGCTGCATTCTGTGCAACGTTCTGAGCCAGGAAAATCTGGATGAGGATATTGATGGCAGGCTAATCCAATCTGTAGCTGATCTACACAACTGGATAAAATGTCAGATGACTAAATTAGAATCCTGAAAGATCTCATCAGACTGGGTGGCAGGCCAAGTCCCACAGGATGGGGTTTTACAGTGGTATGTACACTCGGATGCCCGAAACAACACAGGAAGCAAGAAACATGACAATGAGAACGTCAAGAGCAGGGGAAGAAATCTTTGGGGTTTTATTTTACCTCTAATTCATTGTGACTCAACATTATGACAGTATAAACCACCTGTGTTACCAAAAGTCCAGAGCAAGTAATGTCATCATACTCCGCCCTGGGACAGCATTATGTACAAACCCAGGGGGCACGATTAAAGAGGGAGGTTGTGGTTTTGCTTTAAGTAAATAAGACAAATTCCATACTGTAGAATACTATGTAACCTTGAGAAAGAATGATGGTGCTCTGTATGTACAGGTTTGAAAATTAAAGACAGACTCATAGACTAGAGAGAACATTCTGGAGGATATGCCAGCCTTTCCATAAGATAGAAAGGGTGTGTGTGTGTACGAATATTTGCTTATGTAAATGCATAAAGCAAACTGCATGGACACAAGAAACTGGTAACACTGGCTGACTCTGGGGATAAGAACTGTTTGGCTGGGGATGGAAGTGACTGAAAAAAAAGAGACTTCTTTGAATGTAAAACCATCTAAATGTATTCATAACTCAAAAATTCATTTTAAGTAGCCAGGATAGTTAATAAACAGGCAAAAGTCACAAAAAGAATTACTTAGGAATGTTTAATCTGGTTTCTTTTTCTTATTTTTCTTATTTTTCTTTTTTTTTTTTTTTTTGAGACAAGGTCTAGCTGTTGCCCAGGCTGGAGTGCACTGGAGTGATTAAGGCTCACTGCAGCTTTGACCTCCCAGGCTCAAGCAATCCTCCCACCTTAGCCTCCCAAGTAGCTGGGACTACAGGTGTGTGCTACCATACCCAGCTATTTTTTTTTTCCTGTATTTTTTTGGTAGAGATTTCCCCATGTTGCCCAAGTTGGTCTCAAACTCCTGGGGCTCAAGAGATCTGCCCACCTCTGCCTCCCAAAGTGCTGGGATTTTTACAGGTGTGAGCCACCACAACCAACCTAATCTGGTTTTAAAAATAATAGAGAGATAGAAAAGACCAGATTCTTTCATGGCAAGGAGGAGGAGGTGGCAGAAGTCAAGCCATTTTCCGTTATGAGGTTGCAGAGGGCAGCTCTCACCCAAGGAGCGAGCATGCAGGAGAGCAGATGAGTCGTATTAAGGGAAAGGAACTGGCGGTCATTAACCCAGGTCAAACACGGGCAGGTGGCCTCCCGAGGCTGAGAGCTGGCCAGGTAGCACTGGGGAGGGACCAAAGACTCGTAGGCTGCCAGAAATGTGGGGCGTGGGAGGCGGTGGGGGGTAGGATAATGAACCAGATGGCCCCTGATGTTCCTTCCCAACGCAGGGACACTGTGATTCTAGAAGGCCTGCACACGAGGAGCCAAAAACTCAATCTAAGAAGAACTGCACAAGATCACACAACACTCGATGCATGTACGTAATTTCTCTAAGACAAAGCGCAGGAATAATTACAATTCCCATCTATTTCATAGTGAAAAGCAGATTGTTCATAAACCAGAATGTTTTCTACTCACAACAGTTTCAAAATATCAGGGATGCAATAACCAACTGAAATGAAATTAAAGCATCTCTAGATAGCATTTGCGGAAAGGGGTATCCGAAGTCCCAAAACAATGTATGGTGGCTAACCCACTCTCCAAGAGATGTTTACAATTCCTTTTAGGAAGAACACCAACGCTTCTACTACTATGGGCTGGTTGCTGGACTAGTTTTAGGATATAAAAACAGGAAGAGAAGAACTACATAAGAAAGTAAAAGAGGTTCTGGTTCAAGGAGTGGCTAAGGACCAGCTTGAATCCTCCACAAAAGTGCAACCAAAACAGCACTGAGAAACCAAATCACCAGCTGGGAAGACAGAGGAGAGATAAACCTGGCCTGCAGTGGGGCTGCAAGTAGAATTCCACTGTCTCATTAGACACCGAGAAGTCAGGAAGCCCAGTGCCACCAACTTGGGAGAGCTGCAGGCTTCAACCACAGGACAGTAGATCCTGAGGGTGACAAGGAGAACAGTACATGTGCAACTGATCATGTCTAGAGACTCCCAAAGCAACGCCGCAGTTCAAACCCATCCCTGATTCCTCACTTCCCTTCTGTCATCCCTGTGGCTGAAGGCCTGCAACTGACCACACACCATGAATGATGCTCACCCTAATTTATCTACCAGTCACCTGCATACCTCAGACAAACCGTCGAGATTCCTGGCTGCACATTTAGGAGACAAACATGCCACCAGCCTCATCTTGGCCATAATCATGCTTCGAGAGCTTTACTTCCTTAAAGGGTGCAAATGTCCATTATGAGATTTAACTTTTCAGCTTAGCCTTATCACCCATCCATGCCACCTTACTGCAAAGAACTAACTCACATCAAAAACTCATTAGCAAGATAAACAACTAAAAAACACCTTAGCTTACTGGATTTTCCTTGTGTTATGAATCATAAAATTTTTATAAAGCAAAATAGAAATTTGTGAAATTATTTTTTCCAGTTTCCTCATAAAATACCTAAGATCAAAGGATTTCATCTGAGTCTAACTTGGAGCGTTTTTTTTTTTTTTTTAAACTTAAAACTATCAAAGTCAAATTGTCTCGCTTTTTTTTTCAAAACACAAGATAGTCGCAATTACTATGTGGGTGGGTACTGCTTCAAAAGGGATGTATAACTAAGTAATATCAAAACTAAAATGACAAATGTTGGGTTATTTTCAACAGAACACTTTGAGAGGAAAAAGAAAACAAACAAGAACATTAGGATATTCTTTTTGAAGGCAATTGCATGATGCTAGATTGTATCCATGGACTAGATTTCTAAAAGGCCATCTAAAATACATTTTTAAATACTTATTCCTTTCACAGGTAATATCTTATGAAGTTTGATTATTTTTGAATTGTCATAATATGGACTTAATATGGGAGGAAGGTAGTTCCAAAATGACAGAAGTAATCGCTTCCACATTACTTTTGTTTTTCTATTTACATATACAAACACATTTTTCTCATGTCACAATAGTATCTGAAACATTAAGAGGTGCTCATAAATATTTGAGGAATAACTGGATTGTTTTGCTATTTATTTATTTATTTAGAGACGAAGTCTCACTCTTGTCACTCAGGCTGGAGTGCAATGGCATGATCTTGGATCACTACAACCTCCGCCTCCCTGGGTTCAAGCGATTCTCGTGCCTCAGCCTCCCAAGTAGCTGGGATTACAGGCGCCTGCCATCACGTCTGGCTAATTTTTTGTATTTTTAGTAGAGACGGGGTTTTGCCATGTTGCCCAGGCTGGTCTCGAACTCCTGAGCTCAGGCAATCCACCCACCTTGGCCTCCCAAAGTGCTAGGAGTGTGGGTGTGAGCCACCACACCCAGCCAAATAACTGGATATTGTAAAACAGTTGAGCTTAACTACTCCTGCACTGGAAGCAACTTCTGAGCTTCACTGGGTCCAAAGGGTGGTTTGAGCTCAGCAGGTATTGTCCTTGTCACCCTTCATGACAGCAGTCATTGTCACTAGTTTGGCCCCTTGGGTCCCAGTCTTCCTTTCTCACCCCACAGTTCTCTCTTTTTGAAATCGAATTCTACCCCAAAGAGGCAGAAGGTTCTATCTGGGCAGTACTCACTCTGCAGGATGCCTGAGCTCGATTACCAGGGAATCCTGCAAAGCCAGGACTGCCTGGGCACAGTGTTCCTTTCAGGAAACTTTTCTCGGCCTTACAGACTTTTTAAACGCCCATGTCACATGTCCATTTCTCACATTATTTTTAAGGAGTTTCTGTTGAATATTTTATTCATTTTTTATCGATCAACCTCTACTCAGTGCTATTTCTTTCTGTAACTTGAAATTAATGTTTGACTTTAATGCCACACACTTGGTACTTGGTTTTTGTAACAATGTTTCACAAAGGCACTTGGTTTTAACAATATTTCCGGCCAGGTGCGGTGGCTCACGCCTGTAATCCCAGCATTTTGGAGGCCAAGTCGGGCAGATCACAAGGTCAGGAGATCGAGACCATCCTGGCTAACATGGTGAAACCCCGTCTCTACTAAAAATTCCAAAAAAACTTGCCGGGCGTGATGGCGGGCACCTGTACTCCCAGCTACTCAGGAGGCTGAGTCAGGAGAACAGCGTGAACCCAGGAGGCAGAGCTTGCAGTGAGCCGAGATTGCGCCACTGCACTCCAGCCTGGGGGACAGAGCGAGACTCCATCTCAAAAAAAAAAAACGTTTCGCAAAGCTAACAGACTTGGTTTTCCTTTGACTCTTCAAACATGCTCCCTAAGAGACACAAAGCAGATCACCTGAAGTCAGGAGTTTGCGAGACCAGCCTGGCCAACATGGTGAAACCCCATATCTACTAAAAATAGAAAAATTAGCTGGGCCTGGTGGCTCACGCATGTAATCCCAGCTACTCGGGAGGCTGAGGCAGGAGAATCGCTGGAACCTGGGAGGCGGAGGTTGCAGTGAGCCAAGATTGTGCCACTGCACTCTAGCCTGGGCCACAGGGCAAGACTCTGTCTTTAAAAAAAAAAAAGTCAATCTCTTCCCACTTCCAATTTAAATCTCTTCGACTACAGTCCCTCACATTTTGTATCCTTCCACAAAGCTTCTGCTGTACTGTAGGTACCTCTACAAAGTGCGTGTTCTGTTTCCAAGAGTCATTTTTTTAAAAAGAAATTATCATCAAGTGAGAGGTTATGCAAAGATAGGAATCAATGATTCACCTACAGGACAACAGGACTCATGATAACCATTCCACAGGAAGTATGGGCAATGCAGCCTGAGGCCAGGTGTCTGAACATCAAAGCCAGGCTCTTCCCACAACCTGGAACCACTCATTTAGACTCTCCTTCCCCTAAAACCCTGAAGACACAGAAAAGGCATCAGCCACCCCATAGGTGGCTGTCAACCGTCACGGAATTTTGATGCCTGTCATGAGATTTCCCACACTGGACTTGCAGGTACTTGCAGGTACCAGGTTCTCTGCAAGAGTCTATGCTGGAAGAGGTGCCTAAGAAGCCACAGGACTGGCACAGGGCATCTTCCCAGAGTACCAATTTTTCGGAAGTCTTGGTAGGTAGAAGAGTGGTTCTCAAAGTACGGACTCCCGACTACCAGCATCAGCATCATCTGGCAACTTGGAAGAAATGGAGACTCCCAAGCCCCACTTCAGACTTCCAGAATCCGAAACTCCAGAACCAGAGTCCAGCAATCTATGTTTGTAAGCACCCAGATGATTCTGAAGCACAATAAAATTTAACAATGTTCTATTCAAACAAACAAGTATCATGGAATGAAAGATGCTATTTACATACATTTTTAAGATTTCACATTTGCAACTGGACTCCTCTGCAGGGATCCCCTCTTCCCCAAAGAAGACTTGGATGGAAATGTGTGAGAAGGGCAAACAAAATTTCCAAATGCAGATGATCCGTATCTGTAGATCTCCCAGATCTGTATCTCCACCCTAACCCCTTTCCTCCCCAGCATGCAAGCTCTGAATATTTGACTCTCTCGGAGCCAGCAATGCTGGAAGAGCACCTGGAACTGTGCAGAAAACTGAACAGGTCCTGAGTGTTGCTCTCATGCCTCTTGTTCCCAAGCCTTGCTGTTTCAGTAACTCTGATCAAGAATCACCCTGTGAGAAGACACACACACATTAACAGAGGTGCTTCAGGGTTGTGACAGTACAGGGTGTTTTCATCTTGAGTACAATTGTCTATAATGACTGAGTTTTCTTTTTTTTTAATTTTTCTGAAGAACATGAGTAATGCTTTCATAATAAGAAATTAAATTGTTTTCATAGGCGGTACAACCACTTTATCTCATCGAATTCTTAACCCAAACTCACTAACTGTGCCTTTCTATCCTATGGGATATATTATTTGATGTTCCATTTCATCAAACATATATGAATAATACACTCATACTGCCCTACTACCTGCTGCAATAATCACATTCCCTTCCTGTCCTGAACCTGAAGCCACTGGGGTGGTCCCGGTGGCCATCAGTCCAGGCCTGCACCTTGAGCCCTTGAGCTCCATTGCTCACACCACCTCACCCCCCGACCCCATCCTCTTACACAGCTACCTCCTTGCTCTTTAACCCCATAGATTATTTCCAAATTCAGTCAATTAAGTTACTATTAACACTCTACCCCCACATGTCCAGCACCACTGGTAAGCCTTCTCCAGGCAACACACACACACACGTCCAGGCACGGCTACCTCATCTTCACAATCACCCCTTTAATTACCATGCTATGGTGGTATCCGTATTTCTATACTAGTTCTGGGCTCTCACCTTTGTCTTTCTCAAGCTTTATTGAGCACCTACTAAACGCCAGAAATTTACATTTTGGAGTGAGAACAACTAACTCCTCCATGACCTACTGAAGCTCACCATGATGCAGGAAACATCCAAATATATGGAGATAAGAGTAATGATGTGCTAACACGCAACAGTGAAAAAAGGAACATGGATCAACACTGAAGAGAAAGAAACAGAACAAAGGTAGAGGGAGTGGGCAGACAAGGCCGACCAGCCCCTTGGAGAGCCATTCTCAAAGAGTTTCTTCCCATGCATGGTCCGTCTGTGGCAGAAGCAGCATGTTTCTTTCCCTCGACCCCACTCCAGGATGCTGTACCAGGCAGACCCATCTATAGGCATATTGTGAAGAATCATTTTAAGTGAGCACCTGAGGAATGCATGTTTGGCAAAGGAAGGGCTCCAAAAAGTCAAGGTTGTTAGTCACCAGAACCTAACATTCAGGAAAGTTATGAAATCCCCTGTAGAGGGCTTTTAAAAGTAGGTTAGGTTCCAATCTCTGCCCGGTTGAGGTGCAGCCTAAACTCCCAACAGTGTCAAAGTTCAAAGTCCTTTTGGAGGTGGAGAAGTCAAGGACGTCCACCAATTTACCTGGGCCAGTGAGGCAAGATCCAGGAGAAGGGGGTCATGGTACGACCTGCCCCCACTGGACCAAGGCCCCCAGTATGGAAAACCCTTGGCTGGGTACCCGCCAACCACAGCCACCATGGCTAAGACAGCCAACAAGTGTGGGCCATCCTGGGACTGACCACTACAGCTCACAAAGGGGTCAGTCACCTGAAGGAATGCATGGCACCTCCTAAGAAAAAGTCATTCCTAGTCCTCCCTGCTACTTCTCTGCAAATAAATATTCAAAGTTAGATCTATCTAACATCTAAAACACATTCTGTCAGTCCAAATCACAGTGCTTTTAACTGTCTCCTTTTCAGCACAGGAAACAAAAGTTTCAAACCAGAAGTTTAAAATTTATCAAAAACAGGCCGGGTGCAGTGGCTCACGCCTGTAATCCCAGCACTTTGGGAGGCCAAGGCGGGCGGATCACCTGAGGTCGGGAGTTCGAGACCAGCCTGACCAACATGGAGAAACCCTGTAACTACTAAAATTAGCCAGGTGTGGTGGCGCATGCCTGTAGTCCCAGCTACTCAGCAGGCTGAGGCAGGAGAATTGCTTGAACCCAGGAGGCGGAGGTTGCGGTGGGCCAAGATTATGCCATTGCACTCCAGCCTAGGTAACGAGAGTGAAACTCCATCTCAAAACAATAACAACAACATTTATTAAAAACAGAAGGATTGATGGCTCGGCCAGTAAGAGAGATAGGAGGTAAATGATGCATTGACTTTAGAACTGAAAGACATCGCCCCTTCCCAGGATACAGAATGCCATTTTATTTGGTTAATTACACTGAAATCTTCATCAAATTCTCTTAAAAGGCAAACAAAAAATATTCTAAAACCTAAGAGAAAATCCATAATTCTTCCAAAAATAACCTAAGAGTTCTACTCAGTATTCAATATCAGAGAAAGCCTTACTCAGGCAATTACACAGAAATAAATTACCATCCACAGTAGAGTGTCATTTCTCACTATATAGTGTAAGAGAAATACTCACAGATACCCATTTTTTTCCCTCAATAAGAAAAATTCACAGCTGTCACGGTGTTCCTACATTTTCAATCCATTCATTTTCTTAATTTATTTCCCAAAGCTGTATCTCCACTTAGGAAAACCAATCAGGCCTGGTTAGACTTGTTCCTAAATAAACCCTGAGGTTTGAACAAAATCCTTCAAGAAAGAAGTAATCAGGTCAACTATGTTAAAGATGAATTAACAGCTCCAGCATCTTGAGGTCATATAACACAATCATGGCTATGGGTGGATGTGCAGAGCTTCAGAATGCCACAGGAAGGTAAAACCTCCTCCCCCACCAAGCAAAGTCTTACCGAGTGTTACTTGCTCAAATGCGAGACGTCTCATTTAGGAGAATACAATATTAAAGGTTTAGTGCATTAAAGGAAAGCTGGAAAACTCAAGGGCAGAGCAAGTTCTGAAGAGTATGCGGAAGTCGTGGCTGCAGCCAAGGGTAACTTTCCACTGCCGGGTGACAAGGTCACAGGAGAGAAGTTTTAACTTGACTCCCAGGAAAGCAGTCTACACGGTTGTTCCTCTCTGGAAATGGCTTTCTCTGTGACTGGTTCACATCAAATCACAGGTGTCTTATGAACCTGCCACCTGGACACCAAGGTCCAGCCTCTCCCAGGACTGCCGAGTTACCTCTTCAGGAAATGCAATGAATCTGACCCAGACAACGCCACATAAGATAACATCAGGTGTCCAGGGCCCTCCACCTTCAGTAAATGTTCAGAAGTACACTCTGTTTTAAAGGAACCCTTGTATATTTCATGTTTTCCCCATGCAAAAGCTTCCTCTCTGCCACTTTCAATTTACCTAATCAGACAGCTGGCTGTGAGCATCTCCAAAACCCAGGATTTGCATTGTTTCAACCAAGACAAAAATATTAGGCTCCTCATAGGTCTGGAGGCACCAGGAGTGTATCATTCAGCCAAGTGACACTGAAATTCTTACCAACTGCTTAGAGCAAATAAGGAAATCATAAAGTATCAAATATACAGATTCACTTTTCTTCTAAGAAAAGGTTCTTGAACCCATCACATATTGGTCTATTCTCCCATAAAGCTTAATATGACATTGCTGTTATGGGTAGAAGTGTGTCTCCCTCCAAAACTTCCATGCTGAGGCTCTAGCCCCTGGAATGTGACTGCATTTGGAGACAGAAACTTGAAAGAGGTTATTAAGGTAAAATGAGGTCACACGGGTGGGCCCTAATCCAATATGACCAGCATCCTTCTAAGAAGAGGAAATTTGGACACACAGAGAGACACTGGGGCTTCGGATGTACACAGGGCAAAGGCCATGTGAGGGCACAGCAAGGGGCCACCTGCAAGCCAAGAACAGAGGCCTCGGGAGAAACAATCCACTGGTCTCCTGATCTTGGCTTCTGGCCTTCAGAACTGTGCGGGATCATGGCCAGGCGAAGTGGCTCACGTCTGTAATCCCAGCACTTTGGGAGGCTGAGGCAGGCAGATAACTTGAGGTCAGGAGTTCGAGACCAGCCTGACCAACATGGTGAAACCCCATCTCTACTAAAAAATATAAAAAGTAGCCAGACACAGTGGCATGTGCCTGTAGTCCCAGCTACTCGGGAGGCTGAGGCAGGAGAACTGCTCAAACCTGGGAAGCAGAGGTTGCAGTGAGCCAAGATCACACCACTGCATTCCTGCCTGGGAGACAGAGCAAGGCTCCATCTCAAAAAGAAGAAAAAAAAAAAGAACAGTGTGGAATCAATTTCTGTTGTTGAAGTCACCAATTGGGTATTTTGTTATGGCAGCTCTAGCAGGACTAGTAGAATTGGAAAGAAAATATTTCAGTGACCAAAAAAAAAAAGGGGAGAGAGAGGGGTGGACTCCTTGAGTCCTGTGTCCTTCCCCTGGGCACATGGCCTGACCAGCAACCCCATTCCGAGCCCGGCCCCTTCTGCAGTGCATTGCAGAGCCAGAGCACAGAAACCAAGCCCTGTGGACAGAGCAGTCACTGGGGCTTTGGGGGACAGTAAGGTGCCCTGGAAGAATGGATGAGATTTGCTGGCAGAGAAGAAAAGGCATAGTAAAGAGAGGTCACAGGCATGAAAAGGGCATTCAAAGCCCCAAAGAAAACAGAATGAGACAACTGAACAAAAGACAAGAGGAATCAACCTCAAAATATAGAATCGGCAAATACACACATACAATATGAGGCAGTCTCCCTCCTCACCATATGCAAACTGAACTCGCGTGTACTTCGATGCCTCTTATATTAGCAGAGATTAAAATTTTAACATTAGCTGATGTTTATGCAAAACTGAGCACATTTAGAGCAGTGGTATTAACAGCCATCCTGACAATGTACAGAAAGGGACAGTGAAGCTTAGGAGAGAGAACAAGTATCTTCTCCAAACTCAGGCAGCTCTAAGCAGCAGAGGCTAGACAAAATACAGGACACTGTGTTCCAATAACATAGCTTCTCAGTTCGGGGAGGGGGTGATTCTGCCCCCCAAATGTGGCAACGTGGAGAGTTTTTTTTAATATTACACCAGGGAAAGTGCCCCCCAGCATCTAGTAGGCAGAGGCCAGGGGTGCAGGGAACATCCCATGGGGCACAGGACTGCCCCCACAACAAAGAATGATCCAAGGCACATAGTTACCAGTGCCACCTGCATTGGGAAACCCTGTTCCAGAGCCAACACCTGCTCAACCGCACTCTCACAGCCTTTCTCTAATTTTGAAATAATTTTAGTTTCAAAATAAAAATTTACCAATGCACACACAGACACACAAAGCTATGAACCACCCTGCTACATATTCTATGTAATCCAGAGAAATCTGCCATCATCAGGCCTCCCACCCCAGCCTGAGAACGCATCCTGGGCCCGACACCTTTACATGAGCTCTGCTGGGAGTCCTGAGGCCAGCTCATCCCACCCTTACCCACATGTCCTTCTCATCAGTTCTCTGCCCACCTCTGCTCTGCACATCCCCTCAGCACCAGCGATGTAATTTCCAGGCCCAGCGCAAAATGAAAACATGGATCCTTTGTTCAAAAATTATCAACAATTTCAAGATGGCAAGAAAAGAGCATTAAATCAAACACAGGGCCCTTCTGAGTGTGGAGCAAGCGACCACACCGCAGGCTCAGGAAGCTGACCTTGAGCAGCTCTGCACCCTTCCACATCCTCACCCTGCCTGCCTCCCTAGCCACTGCACCAACTCTTCATTCTTCTCCAAATTGCTCCCACCATTCCTTGTCACACTGAAGCTTGGCTCTGCACACAGGACAGCTTCCAGGAGGCTACAGGTTCTCCGGCACTTTTTAGGGCCAGGGCTGAACCCTACTCTGGGACTTTCCACCTCAGCCTCCATGTCATGAAGAGTCCTCCTTATTATCTATAGGCCACTTGGCTGGTCGCTGGACACCCTAGTAACCATCCCCTCTTTAAAGATGGCATGGAAGCTGGGTTGCCATCTTCCTGCCCGGCCCAAATCCTGCATCATCCTGGATCACCGTGGCCCACACCCACATAGCACCCTCAATCCACAAATGACTCCCTGAGCCCCAGACACATGTGCCTATGTTGTGCTCACACCCAGAGCCATGCTGGACTGGGCCACCACGCACCACCTCATCTCTAGAAACCTCAACTCCAGAGCTCCTTTTCTGCGTCTAGGTCTCTCCCGCCCACCTTCCTGAGGATCAGCACATCAAATGGCTAATAATCTCTAGGGCTAGCTGAACATCTACCAGAACCCAGCACTGATTCAATACGTCTATGCATCCTCTCTTTAATCCTCGCAATGACTCTGTGAGATGGGCACTACTATTAATACTTTTAATCCCATTTTTCAGGGAGAAAAATGATTCTGAGGGAGATTGAGAAAATGCGTCCAGGTGAACAAGCCAGTATGTGGCCCCAAGGTCTTGTTCATGAAGCAGAACTGTTTCCATATGACTGTGAAAAACATCCTCAAGCTCACTAATAAATGCCAATTTAAAAAAAATGTATATTTTTCAATCACCTGACTGACAAAGAGTAAAAAGAATAACAAGACCCAGAACTGGTGAAAATGTGAGGGACAGGTGGTCTGAGAGAAGGAGGACTGGAAATTGATGTATTTCTAGAGCACAATTCGGCAAAATATACCAAGAGCCTTAAGTAGTGGAGACTTTGCTGCAAGTAATCCACTTCTAAAAACCCACAGAAAGACTCAGACAAGCAGGCAAAGATGTATTTACAGGAGTATTCATCAAAGGAGAAAAAAAAAAGCCCAATTCCTTAAACATCCATAGGTTTGATAAAATTGGCTAGAGTAGTAATTACCCTTATTATCACTATCACTGGATACTGTCAATCAGCTAGGGTAAAGTACTACTACTTTGACATTATCTCATTCAATCCTCACAATTTGGTGTATTTTACAAAAGAGGAAAATGTTGCCTACTCCAGAATCTGTTTCATTGAGAAAAATTATGTGGAGCTGTATCTATCAAGCAAGGAAGATAATACAGGGTTACATTAGAGCAGAGTAGAATTTGATTCCAGATTTGATTCTTCAGACTGTCACGTAGTCTGGTTATGTACTATCTTCTTAGCTGCAAATCCACCCTTCCCATGTCTGTCCCTTGGCACTTGGACCCCCACAAATGAAACTTCTCCGACTCCCTTTCCAGTTGGCTTCCAGCTGGGGCCTGATGAGAGGGGGCCGTGGTAGGAGAGCCTCAGGGGGAGGGGAAGCACCGTCCCAGCATCGGCAGTGGGGTCCGATGTCGTCCCACTGCAGAGGTAGTATCAGCAGCGGAGGGCATCCTCTGGGCTCCTGGGCTCAGGTCACCTGGCCCAGTGGTGGTGCCTGCTTCCTGCAGAGCTTGTCTCTGGGCTCTCTCAGGGTCGCCCCAACTTGTTCTTTCATCCTCCACACCTGTGGAGCAACTCCTCGCATGAGGTCCCTCTGTTGGGCCCTGACTGGTACCACATGCACATGTATTAATATTTACTCAGCACCCAACTGCTGAGCAGTTATGCTGTACCAGGGACTCTGCCAGGTGCTGTGGACATAGCAGTAGCAAGGCACACCTGCCCGAGTCTGTCCGCCTGCATTAAATGGTGTGTAGACACACTAAAACATGAACTGTGCGGTACACGCGAGGGAGACTGTGGGTAATTTTTATTTTGTTCCTTATCTTCTTCTATGGTTTCAGGTTTGTTTTTTTATTTCCAGGACTGACTTTCATAATCAGAACATTTAGTATTTTAAAATACAGTAGACAAAATGTCCTACTCTCTGAACTCTACAATGCTTCAAAGAGGTAAGATCCCTTTAAGGCTACGACATAGTTTGGATGTTTGTCCCCGAAATCTCATGTTGACAATAATCCCCGGTGTTGGAGGTGGGGCTTGGTGGGAAGTGTTTGGGTCATGGGGGTGGATCCCTCATGGCTTGGCGCTGTTCTGGCAATGGTGAGTTCTCATGAGATCTGGTTGTTTAAAAGTGTGTGACCCAACCCCTTGCTCCTGCTCTGGCCACGTGAGATGCCTGCTCCCCCTTCATCTTCCACCACGATTAGAAGCTTCCTGAGGCCTCCCCAGTAGCCGAGCAGATGTCAGCATCATGCATCCTGCCTGTATCATCCAGTACAGCGTGCAGAGCCATGAACCAATTAAACTTCTTTTCTTTATAAATTACCTAGTCTCAGGTGTTTCTTTATACCAATGCAAGAATGGCCTAATGGACTAAATCGGACTTTTTTTTTTTTTTTTTAAATGCTGCTCTCAATATATAACCAGAGTCATGAAGTAATGTGTGTGGCAGAATGTTTTCTGTCTTGGCCAAAGAGAACAAAAACAAAAGAGATCTAAGCTACTATTACAACAACAAAAATACTAACTGAACCACCTGCTGTTTCTATCAAAACAGAAACCTATGACTTAATAATACAGAAAGGAATATTCTGGATACCTCATATCAGGCCACAGGGAAAATGCCCATTTCTATATAATATGAACATTCTCTTTCCTAGATGTGAGACAACCTAGCACGTAGCTGCAAAACCCTATTGCTGGCCCTCGGTCTCTCTCTTCTCCCTTCCTTCGACAGCTGTGGGCTGTCACACCACCGGCCGCTGTGTCTTCTTCACAGGGACCACCCGCAGGAAGGATTAATTCTGCTTCCTGATGGTTTCTTGCACCATCCCATCCATGGTCTCTCTGGGGACATGGACGAAGAACACGGGACGGGCACAGGTCATGTGTTTATGCTTCTGGAACATAAACATCCTGCTGCGCTCTCCCTCTGTAAGCTTGCTTTCTTATCTTTAAAATAGCACTGCATCATTACTGGCACTGGGTTTCCAACACAGCATAACACGGAGAGCTTTATAGCTTGTCCCAGAGCCTGCGGGCATTTCGGCAGATAAGGGAGAAATGCAGAAATAAACTAAATGGCCCCCTTTCAAAGATACTTATGAGAATCACAGAAATGTCTAGGAATACTACAGACACTGTAGCTGATACAACTCAACATTTTTGACAGAATAGGCAGCTGAGCTCTGTCTAATGAGGTGGATTCCAATGTCATGCTGTGAGATCGAGGGTGCAGGGTTACTTATCAGCTGTGTGTACCTGGGCACATTATTAAGCCTCAGTTTCCCTACCAGTGAACGCCAGTGAACAGGGATATGATGTGCATTCCCCTTGTTGTCTATCTTGAAGTGATGTCAGTGATGCAAGGGGTCTTAAGTGATGCATATAAACTAGCCAGGCCAGTACCTGGCACTAAAGGATATTAATATGTACCATTTCCCTCCAAGTCAGGACTTGGGGCCAGCTCTCCTGACCTGCAACAGGCACCTGTCTGCTCCGCATGCTGCCTCTTCCCCACAGGTGGGACAGGTTCAACACTGATCCAATCATGCAGGCTGGACCCCCTCTCCCTCCCTCCATTGCTAAGGACCCTGCCAGCGTCCAGATACTGATGACTTGGTAAACAACAAACATCTGAGATAAAGACCCTTAATATTAATATTTAAAAATCTGAAAAAAATGATAAAAGGTGAGGTCTATACACTGCAATTTTTAAGCTGCTTTTGTTATAGCACAGGAGATAGGAAATAAAATTCTCATTTCCAGAGTCTTCACAGTCTGGGCTTGAATGCTCATTAAATATGTGGCATTAAAATGGTAAATAGAGAGATCTCCTGAACACATACAGGTCATTCAGCCAGTAATGAGAAATATATTAAACACAGTTGTTTCTACAAAACAGAGTGCAAGGTAAGATTCCCAAAACTTCTTTTATCTAGCTTAAGTAGAAAGCTATCCTCAGCAATCCTCTGAAGTCTGGAACATGTTTGACCCTATTTGCCAGGCTATGAAATGTCAGAGGATCTCTGTCAATATCAGTTCCCCCAACACCCCCATAGGAAGATACAAGACATTCCTTCTGAAAGCTGAAGAAAATTACACAGGTTTTTATAAATCAGGATCAGAACTTAAAAGTGGAAGGTTAAAATTCAATTAGAAATTTTGGGGCTGGGCGCGGTGGTTCACGCCTGTAATCCCAGCACTTTGGGAGGTCGAGGCGGGTGGATCACCATGTCAAAAGATCGAGACCGTACGGGCTAACACAGTGAAATCCCGTCTCTACAAAAAATAACAAAAAAATTAGCCGGGCGTGGTGGCGGGTGCCTGTAGTCCCAGCTACTCGGGAGGCTGAGGCAGGAGAATGGCGTGAACCCAGGAGGTGGAGCTTGCAGTGACCCCAGATCACGCCACTGCACTCCAGCCTGGGTGACAGAGCGAGACTCTGTCTCAAAAAAAAAAAAAAAAAAAAAGAAAGAAATTTTGGAAGGCGGTGGGGTTGGGGGGGGTGGGGTAGACAAAACCCACAGTGCCTGCTTCTTTACATTTCTCTGAAGTTTGCCATGACCCTAAGCTCCTACTTGGCTTTCACAGAACAGACAGCGTTGTTTTCACAGCTCCTGTGAGTTTCATCAGACAGTAGCTGGGAATGCAAGAGCTGAGCCAGGCTTATGAACCACAGGCATGGATTCTAAGATTATTTCCCATTTTTAACTTGAAATGTAGAAATTGGAGACAGGCAAGGGATACTTTTCAAATATTCCTTTTAGCTACATTCAATGTAAATGAGATGCATGCACATATATAATACATGCATTCTTAACACTAGTCACATAACATATACGTACATAAAAATATTCATGACACTAGTCTAGAGGGAAAAACAGAACTTCTTCATATGAATGATGAATTCCTGATTGTTTGTACACAATCCTGTACACAATCAGGAATTCAAAGCCTGCTTTCAGAATAGGAGTAGGAACGACTAGACCAGAGTAAACCATCAACACATAAAGTTTTTTTTAAAAAAACAAAAAAACCCAAAAAATTGTCTTTCAAAGGAGTCAACATTTTGCCTTATTTCCATCCCAGCCCTGGTGATTAAAGGAATTTTGTTTGATTTTATTCTGTAACTCAAAATGACTTTTTTTAAATGTCATCCTAACAAACCATATTTGCCTGTCTGCAGTAACACTGTAGCAAGAGTTCATATTTTCTCTAATCTGAATAACTTATATTGTGTTACCCCACAGTTGCCTTGTGTAGGGACAATAAAAGGTGCTTTATCTACCACATCCCCCGCCAGGTAATGACGTCCAACGCCAGTAAGGAGGGGGCTCTCCAACCCTGCTGATGGTTAACACGAACCAGAGCAGCCACCCCGTGCTGGGTGCCCATGGCGTGGCCAGCCCAGTGGAGCCACATCAGGAAGGTGTTATTAATATTATCCTCCCCTCCACCTGAGGACACTAAAACTCAGAGAAGAGAAACAGGCCTGGCGCTGGCTTCTGACTGGAGAGCTGGGTCTCAAACCCACGTCTGTCAACTCACAAAACCCCACTATCCCCCATCACTCTTATCAGAACCATATTATCGACAACGTGACAGGTATCGGAGCATAATGAAATCCTCAGTGCTTCCTCTAAGGCCTCTGATAATCTCAGAAAAATGAGCAACAACTCGGAGCAAATGCCACAAGGCCACTCCACTGGCTTTACCTCCAGCAGAGCCATAAGAGTGGCCAAGGCCAACACAAAGGTTTAATTCAGCAGCAGAACTCTGCTACCAACAGGACAGATGACACCAGAAAGGCACTCCTCCTCTGAGAGAAACACTGAAAATACACCACGTTATGGAAAGGAATCCTCCACTCAGAAATGGACAAAAGAATCCACTCATTACTATAAAGGAAGCAACCTGATTGGCATTTTCACAGCAGGCAGCACCAGTCTACATTTTTATAAAATGACAAGGGCACACATTATGTATTTCCTTGTGCTAGTGGCCCTTTGTGGGACAAACAGAGGGCTTCTATAAACCTTAGGAAGTATGATTTTAATCACTGGGCAAATTCATAGGTGGAGGCTTGAGCATTTCCTTCATCTCTGTACCAGAATTTCCCAGGTTTACACTCCCCAGCATGTCATCAGCCCAGCGGCTGCAAGACTGCACACTCTGTCCTTAGCTAGATTGGGGCCCTCTGGGACTAGGTATAGGTATGTCATTGCTCCAGTCCCCTTCTGGATGTTCCAATTCTAGTCCAGGCCACAACACCTCTCCCCTGGATTCCCTGGGAAGCCCCCTAAATTTGGGTCCCTGCCTCTATTCTTGACCCTTCCAGTACAATGAGCACTGAACCAATGTCCATCAGCAATGCAAGCAAAATATAAATCTGATCAGGTCACATCCCTGCTTGAAATGCTAAGTCTAGGAGCCTTCACATAACCTACAAAGCCCCCATCTCACCTGCCTGACTCATCATCCTCGCCTCTCTCCACTCCTGCCTGCCGCCACCTGCTCAGCTGTAGCCACCCTCCCCTTTTAGGGGGTTCTACGGTGGTTTCCTGAGCTTCCTCCCTTTGGGAGGTTAGCAAGGATGAACACAGCTGATCCGAAGTCAGGCTCCTCAGGCACAGCTGCCTCTGCTCAGCCAGATTTCTATGGCTCTACCAGAATGAAGAGTGACTTTCGTTGTAATCATGTAACACAGACAAAAGACATCCTCCACCCTTCTTCTGTCCCTAACCACCAACACCGGAGTTAGGGGATTGTCAATTTTTACTTTGCTTTTTTCTGTATTTTGTTTGGTTATTTTTAACAAACACGCATTATTTTAAATATATTTTTCTGATTACAGAGTTGATAGAATGTTGATAGGATTATCAACATTCCTAATAATCCTAAAGTTGATAGGATTATCTTGATTGTATCAGCCCAATTTTTTCCCTGCCAGCAAAACAGAGTTTTGGTTCATTAAGTGTTACGTCTCCCAAAATATGTAACTGAGAGTACTGACAGAAATGTATCTGAGGGTCTCCTGTATGGGGCGGGGATGGGGGGAGGGGTTGGGAGGGAAGAGACAGATAATAAGGAATCCTATTGTGGCCAAATTATCCTCTCCTCCCCAGTCCAGCCCTAGACTATGCATGCAGTCAAAGACTATAGAAAACAATCTCTCGGTTTTCTAACAGAATAACACAAGTTTAATCTGTATTGTTAAATGGCCAAGTATACTAAGTGATCAAAAATAAGTACAAGCATTTTCGTTTGAAGGATTATATCAGGTAAAATAAAGGCAAAGCACTGATGACCCAGAATGCCCAGGCATGGGCCTTAGGCTGGATGATTCATCCAGGGTGGCTGAAATGAGCCAGCGTGGTCCTGGCAGGGCTCCAGGCATCCTGGTGATTGCCAGCCACACAGTGCCTAACCCTGTCAGGGACTGAATGTTTGCGTCCCCCTAAAATTCATGTGTTGAAATCCTAATCCCCAAGATGGTGGTATTGGAAGGTGGAGCCTTTACGAGGTGATCAGGTCATGAGGATGGTGCCCTTGTGAATGAAATTAGTGCTCTTATAAAAGGCACAACAGAGCTTGCTTTCTCTCTCTCTCATCATGTAATGATATAACAAGGTGACTGCCATCTGCAGACGAGGAAGCAGGTCCCCACCAGACCAGATCTGCCAGTACTTTGATCATGGACTTCCCAGCCTCCAAAACTGTGAGCATTAAGTGTTTTTTGTTTAAGCCACTCAGCCTATGGTACTCTGTCACAGCAGATGGAGCTGACTAGGACACTGTCCCTCAGCCAAGGAGGGAAGAGGAACAGGTGAAGATGCTTACTTCCCACATTACTTCATGATGTATCCAAAAACTAACTAAAATGGCTTGTCTTTCAGGCCATACCTGATCAAAGCATCAGGGATGCACCTGTGCACATGCTTCATGAGGAAAGAGGAGGAGGGGAGGGAAGAGAAGGAGGGGAGGGAAGAAGGAAAGAAGGAAGTCACCCAGCAATGCCTCAGCATCACTCAAAGTGGTCATCTAGCCCAGTGCCTTTCAAAGTGCAAATCATACAACCCGTGGGTATGAAATCCATTTAGTGGATCCTATTTATTTAATGAAATAAAAATAGGTTAGAAGAAAGTAGCACCACTCAACCAGAAAATATCAGAAACCCAGAAAAAGAGAGGAGCCGTCAAAGAGAAACCCTAACGTCCAAGAAAGGTGAAGGAAGTCTTCAGTGGGGCGGCAGGAGAGCACGGGCTGGGTGATGGCAGACCCGGGGCCCTGCTCAGGTCAGACCACCTGGACAGCTCTGGGCCAGACTTCCTCAGGAACATGGATAGGCCTTATACCTAATGGGTCTGAGCACACTGAAAAGAGGCTGACACAACTGGGGACGAGCTGGGGAATCTTTACAAATAAAATACAAGGAAGAAAAATACAAAGTTGGGCAGGAAAAGTAATGGTGGTATATGAACCACCCAGCTCACGTGTGAAGAGCGTTTACAGAGTATCAGAGGTCAACACGGAAAACGGAGCTGACCAACAGTATGAGAGACCTGTATTTGATGTGGTAGCGACAGGGTGTGTGGTTGGAAAAAAAGCAAATCCTTAACTTCTAAAATGGAAATCAAGTTTGAAAATTCAAGTAGCTGCACCACAATCATGTTTTGGAGACTGGAGGATACGAGTTGAAAGAATCAGTCAAAAGAGGTGGAAGCGGCTGCCTCCAAAGGACAGGCAGTGAATACACACCCTGGGCTCGGCGACTTTTCCTCCCTGTTATCCTCTCAAACACAAGCTTCTCTTCCTCACCCTTAGGGCCTTTCCCAGCTAATAAACCCACTCCCCACTGGTGCTGGTCCTCACACGCACCTCGACCTCACAGAGCTGAGCCCTCACTCCCCTTCTCCACTGCCCTCCAGAAACTTCCTGTTCTTGCAAGAGATTCTGGACTTACGAGTGGTGCCCATGAGGCCCTGCTGAAAAACACACAGAACTCATTTCTATTGTCTTTTTAGATGGATTGGGCCTTACAATATGGTTTTTGTCTGATTTCCTCTAAGAATAAATGAATCCACATAAATCACACAGGATGCATTTCTCTCACAAGATAACCAGAACACAACTTCCAGCCTAGAGGAAACCCTGCGCCCATCATGGTGGAGCTTCTATGGTAGCCAAGTTGTGCTCTCTGCTTTTTGAAAGTCACTAAATATTGCTCAATCATTTAAAATGACTGCTTTTGCCAGACTGCGTATCGTATTACCCTTGGATTCAAGATACACATACAATGGCAGGGACCAAAAGTTTAAGATAATGTCTACAGGAGAAATTCTTTAAATGCTTTTTTAAAAAATGTATCTATTCCTTGATTTTCCTTTCTTGGAATTAGGAAAACCAGACTATTATTCCATTTTAGTGGCAAAACCTGTCCAGTCAGTGTATACAACACTGGTTGGGCCACTTGTGGAATGACACGTTCAGTTCTGGATTGTACCTTTTAAAGGAATCGATGAAACAAAAAAAGAGTACCCAAAAGAAAGTTCCAGAACAGTGCTGGGTCTGAACCGGCAACTCCTCTCAATCCCAAGATCTCAGTGCCTGATTTGCTCGGCTTTTCCGGGTCCTTCTGGAATGTTGCTTCACTTTTCTTTGACCTTAAACCTGTTAAGTTTTACTTAAATCTGTCCTATTCCATCAACCTCTCACTACCTGGAACTGTACTGAGGTCCTTCTTTTGTGAATATCCACTGTAGTCACAGTCAGTAGCTCCTGGGTTCCTCCCTTTCATCAGCGTCAGGTTCCCCGCATATCAAACAAAATGAAAATCGCTGGAAGACACTGACTGCAACCTCTGTGTTACTCTTGCTCTACTCCAAACCCAACACTGGGGAGAGAAGGCACTTTGTAAACAGAACAAGTGTTTGTGTCAGTCCCCAAGCAAGCAGACAATTTGTAATTAAAAACACTTTATCAGTAGCTAAATCAAATAGATGATCTCAACTCAGTGGCAGGACGCGGAGCAGGGTTCTTACTTGAAACTCCACTTTCTCGGCTCAGGGTGAACAATCTTCCCTGATGTACTTTCTTTGCCAACTGATTAAGTGAAGGAAATGGCTTCCCACAGAGAGCCAAAATTGTTATTAACATCCACAATAATAACACATGAAACACCCTCAGCATGTGAGTTGTTATCTTAATTATTTTCTTGCTTTACCTCTAAGCCACAAAAAGTTTCAAGCTGAGTTTACATTTATAATCTTCTTACTCCTTAGTAGATGCAGTAATTGACCACTGGGTTTGCCAGCAGAACTACCTGTATTTAGCCACAAGGGAGAGAAAGCGTCCAGCTTCCTGGCCAACCACACAAGGGGTATGGCCATCGATGAGCAAAACAAAACCCAACGTCTTCTTCAAGAAACACGGGCCAAGACTGTCTCAATAACCTGGGCTCTCCCTGCAGGAGACACACTTCCATTCTTTCCATACCCAGTCTAGCTGTGACTTTCCTCCCATGACAAGTGTGGCCCAAAGACAAAACGATCCCACAAATCAAGGGATGAAGAATATTCCAGTCCACGTACCAGGAATACCAATGAAGAAAACTTTGCAAACGTGTTAATTCTACAAGAAAAGCCAAGAACCAGTGGGAATTTACTAGAAAGAAGTCGGCTGTGGCCAAGTATGCCAAAGGTTAGTTTCTGCAGACTGCTTGAGATCACAACTCGGAACTTCAGTCTGCACTCACATAGCTTGTAGAGAAGAGGAAAGTGATTTTTCTCTCTCCATACATGGTCAGGTGACCTACATGTCAAGGTTAATTTACAATCAGATACAAAGGCAAACCACACATGGGAGCCATCACAAACACAACACAGCCGGGACTCTCAGAGATGTGCACACACATTGACCACAGACCACAGCTTAAAAGGCACATTCCCTGAGTAAGAGTATCATTAAACTACCACATGAGGCTAAAGTCAATACAGATCTTAAGATGCTGGGCCAATTTGCCACATCATCGTCCCTTCTCTCCTCGTTCTGGAAGCACAATATTCATTTCTTCCCTCATTCATTTCATTCATTCATTCATTTATTTATCCATTCATCATGTACTGTTTCAGGACTTCCACTGGACAGGCTGATGCCATGGAGGCTAGTATCAGCCAAATAAGGCAGCCAGCCCTTGCCTTTAAGGAGATGGAAATACATGAGCAGGCAATTCCAAAAAAAGAAAAAAAGAAAATGTGAAACCCTTGATTTGAGGCACTAAAGGGTATAGTCCAATTATAGAAACTCTAATGTCACTCTAAGGAAAATCTAATGTCCTTCTAGAATGTTCCTTCGCTTTCCATTGACCTTAGACCTGAAAGGTTTTACTTAAATCCCTCCTACTCCATCACCCTTTCCCTCACTACTTCACACTGTACTAAAGGTCTTCCTTTGTGAATATCCACTGTAATCACAGTCAGTAGCTCCCAGGTTCCTCCCCTTCATTCGCCTCAGGTTCCCTGAATATCAAAAAAAAAAAAATGAAAATTGCTTGAAAACAAAAGAAAAAAGATTAAAAGAAAAAATAGAAGGGAAAAAAAGAAAAGAAATTCTGATTTTCACTTAGGAAATGGAATTGCTTTAATTGATTTGGGTGACAACCGACAGCCAAATTAAGAATATTAGGCCAGGTGCGGTAGCTCATGCCTGTAATGCCAGCACTTTGGGAGCCCGAGGCGGATGGATCACCTGAGGCCAGGAGTTTGAGACCAGCCTGGCCAACATGGTGAAACCCCGTCTCTACTAAAAATACAAAAAATAGCTGGGCATTGTGGCACGCGCCTGTAGTCCCAGCTACTCGAGAGGCTGAGGCAGGAGAATTACTCAAACCCAGGAGATGGAGGTTGCGGTGAGCCAGGATCATGCCTCTGCACTCCAGCCTGGGCCAGTGAACAAGATTCCATCTCAAAAAATAAAAATAAAGAACATTAAACTCACTTCCTTTCATACCTCACACTCTCATCCCTACAATGGACATAAAGTAATGTCTATCTCCTAGAGTTGTTATGAGGATGAAGCGAGCTCATACTCATAAAGTTTTTAGAGCATGATTCCATGATTCCTAAGCTCAGAAAAGCAACTAGGACTGGCTTGAGCATCTACCATTTGCCAAGCCCCATACATTCATTAACTCACTAAACTTCATGGCAACTCTGTGTCCTATTATTATGCCACCTTATGAATGAGCACAGAGTGAGTGCTTGCTATGTTAGCTCCTTCATTATCATTATGATGTGTGCATAAGCCAGTCTAGCAAGCATGGAGGGGAAATGATATGTTTGCTGCATTATACGTATTACTATATTAAGAAAAAAAATCAACTTGCAATTTAGGATTTTTACTTCTTATTTACACATATTTCTCGCCTCCCAAAAAAACCCACAAACTCATTAATGCAAAGAACATATTATCTAAAGAAAAAAGATTTAGGTTCCAGTCCTGTTCCAGCTGCTAAATCTGGCATAATAACTATGCACAAGTTTCTCTACGTTCTTCTGAGCTCCAACCTCATCTATAGAAGGGAGGTGAGAGCCCGCTCACTGGGGCAAGATTCATTGTGGGGCTACAGAGAGCCCTGTATAAACCCTGGGACCATGTAAACAGGGGAGCAGTGGAAACAGTTGGCATAGAAACTTATAAGTGTATTCTCCTAATTATCCCTGTCCTCAAAAACGTCAAAATGTTAAACAGTAATATTTAAGCATATTAAACCATAAGAATTCCATCAGAGTCAAAACACAGGCTCTCCCAAATCTGAAAAGACATCCAATTCCCAGCTGTTACACATTCCTTCAGTGAGTTCTTTTGACAGAATTTACTCAGTTCCACATGCCAGGCAAGTAAGAGAAGAGAAGCCATTTAACACCACGAATAACTGAAATCTGCAGAGAAAAGAGGCCTCTCCATCTGGTTTGAGAATGCATGTGATGGTCTTCAAAGCCAGCATTCATCTCCTAAGTATGAGTTAACTCACATTCTCTGTTTGGGTTTGGTGATCTCCTAATCAATTTGTCTGATCTCAAATCTCTAGTTACCCTACATGTTAAAAATCACTTTCCATCCATTGCATTTGAACTTTGTTTTGACAATTTTCATAAACAAAATATTGTCATGAACTCTATCACACACAACTCTCATCCCCTTAAAAAAACAAAAAAGAGAATAACACGGAATGCTCAGTTCAAAGTCCTCAGCAGGTCCAAGGCCCACTAAGCTCAGAAAGGCAACGAGGGTTGGCTTGAGCCCCTACCATCTGCCAAGCATCATACATTCATTAACTCATTAAACTTCACGGCAACTGTATGTCCTATTATTATGCCACCTTGTGAATGAGGAAACTGGGGTATGTGACAGATTAATCAACTTGCTAAGAGCATTCTGGAACAAGGAACTGTACCACTACCCCATCTGACAATAGGAGGGTTCAAAGGAAGATCTGCAATTATTGAAGTGCCTTTTGTGATATTCCAAACAGGAAAAGGTTTACTCCATCACTGTAGTACATGTTAGGTTAAATTCACCTCTGCAAAATAAGTAAGTTATTTAAATACAGCAGCCCTTGGACCCATTCCTGTGCGGCAGCCCCACATTTAATTAATCCCAAGGAAACTCCATTGGTCTTTTTCTTCTAATCCCCTCTCTCCTGTGGGTGGCAAAAAACCACCACCACTACCATCAAAACAACAATAACAACAACTTTCAAGTGATAATATCAGTCAGGGTAAGTTCAAAAGACTGAACGCACTGATGGAGAACAATGGAAATTAAAAACTCAATCCCTCAGCCCTGGGTCTGTGGTTTCCGTCCCCTGGGGTTAACGCTGGCACTTTCTGAGTTACTTCAGCTTAATTCCTGCTTCAGAAAGGAGGAGGAGCTGTAAAGGAAAGAGAATGCACTAGCAGAAAGGAGCAAGGGGACCTGCTTTAGAGTAAAAAGTGGATGTTTGATCTCACGTTTTCAGAATATATTTACATCAGAACATGTCTCAAATGAAATAATCGAACTTGTTGAGAAAATTGGTTCAAAATCCTAAATTGTTCTTCCCACAACTTTCCAGGTATACAGGCACACAGCAACACAAGATTCCAAGAAGCATCTGCATGCAAAAAAACACAAAATCCAACTTCGAAGCACACAAGCAGCAGCAGCTCCTGGGATCCACCACCACAGTTCAACTAGATCACAACCAAACCCCAACAGAGCCCAACACTGCCACAGTTCCACTAGATCACAACCAAACCCCAACAGAGCCCAACACCATCACAGTTCAGCTAGATCACAACCAACCAAATCCCAAAAGAGCCCAAAACCGCCACAGTTCCGCTAGATCACAACCAAACCCCAACAGAGCCCAACACCACCACAGTTCCGCTAGATCACAGCCAAACCCCAACAGAGCCCAACACCACCACAGTTCCGCTAGATCACAGCCAAACCCCAACAGAGCCCAACACCACCACAGTTCCGCTAGATCACAACGAAACCCCAACAGAGCCCAACACCACCACAGTTCCGCTAGATCACAACGAAACCCCAACAGAGCCCAACACCACCACAGTTCCGCTAGATCACAACCAAACCCCAACAGAGCCCAACACCACCACAGTTCCGCTAGATCACAGCCAAACCCCAACAGAGCCCAACACCACCACAGTTCCGCTAGATCACAGCCAAACCCCAACAGAGCCCAACACCACCACAGTTCCGCTAGATCACAGCCAAACCCCAACAGAGCCCAACACCACCACAGTTCCGCTAGATCACAGCCAAACCCCAACAGAGCCCAACACCACCACAGTTCCGCTAGATCACAGCCAAACCCCAACAGAGCCCAACACCACCACAGTTCCGCTAGATCACAGCCAAACCCCAACAGAGCCCAACACCACCACAGTTCCGCTAGATCACAGCCAAACCCCAACAGAGCCCAACACCACCACAGTTCCGCTAGATCACAGCCAAACCCCAACAGAGCCCAACACCACCACAGTTCCGCTAGATCACAGCCAAACCCCAACAGAGCCCAACACCACCACAGTTCCGCTAGATCACAGCCAAACCCCAACAGAGCCCAACACAACCACAGTTCCGCTAGATCACAGGCAAATCCCAACAGAGCCCAAAACCGCCACAGTTCTACTAGATCGCAGCCAAATCCCAACGGAGCCCAACACCACCACAGTTCTGCTAGATCACAACCAACCAAATCCCAACAAAGGCCAACACTACCACAGTTCCGCTAGATCACAACCAACCAAATCCAGAGCCCAACACTGCCACAGTTCCACTAGATCACAGCCAAACCCCAACAGAGCCCAACACTGCCACTGTTCCGCTAGATCACAGTCAACCAAACCCCAACAGAGCCCAACACCGCCACAGTTCCGCTAGATCACAACCAAACCCCAACAGAGCCCAACACCGCCACAGTTCCGCTAGATCACAGCCCAATTCCAACAGAGCCCAACACAGCCACAGTTCCGCTAGATCACAGTCAACCAAACCCCAACAGAGCCCAACACCGCCACAGTTCCGCCAGATCACAACCAAACTCCAGAGCCCAACACAGCCACAGTTCCACTAGATCACAGTCAACCAAACCCCAACAGAGCCCAACACCACAGTTCCGCTCACAACCAAATCCCAACAGAGCCCAACACCGCCACAGTTCCGCTGGATCACAACCAACCAAATCCCAATGAAGCCACGCGTGTGGACAAGATAAACCCATGACTGCTGAGATCACAAGGTCCCTATCTGAGTTTCTCTGTGACAAATCTTCCCAAAGTTTATTAAGAACACACAGCTTAATGAAATCATTTGTTGATCTCCCACCCACCACCAGCAAGAGTTCTGAAACACATGATTCCTCCAACTCAAGATGGGCCAGAAAGTAAGTAGAAAACCAAGTTGGGTGCTCTATTTTAGTGGAGAAGCTTCCAGAACAGAGGGGCAGAAGATGGCCAACTGAAATGACAGACCATAAGAATTCACTGTGTGTTTCCTCTCTTTTTATCTAATCCCAGGACATGAACACATCTGTACTCAAATTTCAGGGCAGTCCACACACTGAGGCCAAATGCAGATGACTTGGTTTCTCCTTCTGAATCCACTGTTGTGTTTTTCTCACACCACTGATAACTGAAAACAGACGAGATGCAAGCAGGCTGAGCAGCAGCAGCCAAGGGTAGGCTCGGATGCCTCAGTCAGCCCTTTGTGTCTTGAAGCACCGGCAACTGGCTGGGCAACTTTCTCAGCGCTTCCTCTATCAGCAATCTGGGCTGGACCAGCAGGCATGTAAGTTAAAGAAAATGATAAAGCACAGGCCGCTTTTTTTATTTTAATCTCAAACGTGTGATCTGGATTTCCATTTTGAAAACAAATGCTGGAAAATGTGACCCCTATGCAAGGCCCCCTCCTAATGAGGTCTGCCTGTTATACATGCGTGACAGGCGCTTCATAGCTTGGAACTAACCACACTGTATTTGATGTGCTCAGCACAGCAGGTTACTGTAGGTAGAAAATCATTAACAGTACCGTGAGCTCGCAGTCAGCAATCCAAAGGCCAAGTTCAACCAGGAAAAATAAAAACCACCACTGCCCTCTACATCCAAGAGACTTCATCTTACACTTCAGGCATTTAAATGTGCTGCTCAACCACAACGCATTAAGCGGGGAAGGGCTTTTAAAAATCCCAACATTTACACACAGAAACAGCAAGCACCATCCAGCCACAGCTGCCTACAAAGCACAGAAGACGTGGCCCTGCCAGGATTTCCAGCATCCGTCCCTGCTACAGGCAGTTGCCAGAGAGAACATAAACAAGGGTATCCAATGGAAGAGGGACAAGGGACAGGATTTACGTTGCACTGTTTATGCTATGGAATCTGTTGTTTTTGGACTCAAAACTTCAAGTTGCCGAGATGCCTGTATAATTGACTCAGAGGCCACGATATGGGCAGCTGGACATACCAATTCCCAGCCAGCCCCATCCAAATTGCCTCAAGGGGAGGGTTCTTTGACCTATTAAGTTTCCTGGGATAAGAAGAACTTTACAACCAGGCACAAGAAGGGATGCTAAAATAAATAAATGAGCACGCTGGGAGGCCGAGGCGGGTGGATCACCTGAGGCCAGGAGTTAGAGACCAGCCTGGCCAATGTGGTGAAACCCCATCTCTACTAAAAATACAAAAATGAGCCGGGTGCAGTGGCGGGAGCCTGTAGTCCCAGCCACTTGGGAGGCTGAGGCAGGAGAATCGCTAGAACCCAGGAGGCGGAGGTTGCAGTGAGCCGAGATCGTGCCATTGCACTCCAGCCTGGGCGACAGAGTGAGACCCTGTCTCAAACAAAACAAAACAAAGCAAAGCAAAGCAAAACAAAACAAACAAAAAAAATTAGCCGGGCATGGTGGCACTGGGCTGAGGCACAAGAATCACTTGAACTGGGAGGTGGGGTTTGCAGTGAGCCAAGATCGTGCCAGCCTGGGTGACAAAGCAGGACTCTGTCTCAAAAAAATAAATAATAAATAAATAAATGTTGATTCTTTTTTTTTTTTTTTTTTTTTTGAGACGGAGTCTCGCTCTGTGGCCCAGGCTGGAGTGCAGTGGCTCTATGTCCGCTCACTGCAAACTCCGCCTCCCGTGTTCACGCCATTCTCCTGCCTCAGCCTCCTGAGTAGCTGGGACTACAAGCACCTGCCACCACGCCCAGCTAATTATTTGTATTTTTTAGTAGAGATGCGGTTTCACTGTGTTAGGCCAGGATGGTCTCAATCTCCTGACCTCATGATCCGCCCGCCTCGGCCTCCCAAAGTACTGGGATCACAGGTGTAAGCCACCGCACCAGGCCGATTTTTTTTTTTTTTTTAATAAAGGTGAGGTTTCGCCATGTTGCCCAGGCTGGTCCCAAACTCTTGGCCTCAAGTGAACTTCCCGCCTCGGCCTCCCAGTGTGGAGATTACAGGTGTGGGCCACCATGTCCAGCCTGAAATGAATAAATGAATCATAATGGCAAAGGTATCATCCTGAACCTTCACACAGCCAAAGAATTGTGTTTGTAAACAAATACAGCGCTGCCCACAGAATGTCGTCCTGTGATGACGGGGACGTCCACATCTGCAGCGTCCTGTGGGCAGCCACTAGCCGCATGTGTCTACGGAGCACCTACAATATGGCTAATACCACGGAGGACCTTTCTATTTGTTTTATTTAAGCTCAACTGGAATCTAGCCTGGTGTGGCCAGCGCTCCTTTATGGGCCAGTATAGCTCTGGTCCGCCAGGAGGGAGGATGACAGGAGACAGGGTTTGCTATCAGAGAAAAGCAAGAGAGCATGAACAGGTAAGCAGAGAAAAAGGTGACCAAGCAGCGAGCAGCCGTCACCCCAGTCTCACCTATCCCGAAAGGAATGCGGACAGAAACCCAGAGAGAGAATCACAAGGGTTCTCTGGTCAGTCAACCCCAAGTGAGGACAGGGCTGCCCAGGCAGGCACCTCACCCCTGGGTGCTGCGGTGGGGGTGCCAAGGCAGAGTGAAAGTCTGCAGGGAACTGATATTCCTGGAGGTGCAATAGACACCTGCAAAGAAATAAGCTAATTTTATGTTTAGAAAGTGCTACAGAGGCGACAGAAAAGGGTAACCGACTGCTGGGGAGGATATGGGGAGACTGGAGCTCCCACTCGATGCTGGCAGGAATGCAAATGGTGCAGATGAAAAACAGGCCAGCAGCCTCTCAAATGCTTAAATGTAGAGTTACCGTAACTCCATGGTTATTCCATTCCTAAGTCTATGTCCACACAAAAACTTGCACACAAGTGTTCATGGCAGCATCATTCTACCAAAAAGTAGAAACAAACCAAATGCTCATGAATTGATGAATGGACTTTTTAAAAAAACAGGTGGTATATCCATACAATGGGCTATTATCTGCCATAAAAAGGAATGAAGTACTGATGCATGCTATCACATGGGATGGGCCATGGAAACACGCCACGTGAAAGGGGTCCCAAGCAAAAGACCCCCTGGTATGATTCCATTTATGCAAAATATTCAGAATCAGCACACCTACAGAGACAGAAAGATAAGGTTCTCCAGGGGCTCAGGGGAACAGGGAATCACAAAGTCATAGCTAAAGGATACAAGGTTTCTCTTTCAGCTGATGAAAATTTTCTAAAATTGGCTATGGTGATGTCTGCACATGTGTGTGAATATACTAAAAGCCACCGCATTGCATCACCCATTAAATGGGTGAATTGTAAGAGATGTGAATTCGATCTCAACAATGACTGGGGAGAAAGCTGCAGCTGGAGTGTTCAGGCCTCTTGGAGCAACGGTCCCCTCCAAGGCTAAAGGGAGTCAGCCCCGTGAGGATGCAGGCGAAGGGCGTTCTGACCAAAAGGAACAACAGCAGACGCCAACTTCCCCAGACTGGAACCCGTTTGGTGCGTGCGCCAGGCAGACGGATGCCCGGGTGGCGGGACCTGCCCTGTCCATGAGGTAGCCACAAACAGCTGCCAAGTACTGGAGATGTGGCTGGCTAAACTGAGAGGTGGTAGGTCAAACTTCCAAGACCCCGGATCAAAAGAAAAGACTGTTAAATACTTGATTAATCTTTGTGTGAATAATGATTACATGTTGAACTATTTTTGATATCATGAGTTAACTAAAATGCATTAAAATTCATTTCACCTGTTGTCTTTTTAATGTGACTACTAGAAAAGTTACCGTACATAGGTGGCTGGCATTTGCGGTCCACATTATATTTCCTGGGCTGCATGAGGCACAGAGAAGAGAGTGGAGAGGCTGGCAGTGGGGTGGTGACTCGAGATCATATAAGGGCTCAGAGGCATGAGGCGAGGGTGAGCTTTAGTCCTAAACATGATGGGCCACTGAGGACCTGATGTGATTTCATTTCTACCATGAACACATTGCTCTGACTATTCCAAAAGACTGGAGGTGAACAAAGAAGGGGGTGGCCAGAAAGAATGACATGAAAGCCTGCCTCAACTGGTCAGATTCAGAAACACACAGACACACAGACAGACAGACAGACAGACACACACACACACACACACACACACACACACACACCCACCCTCCTGGTGGGGGGAAGAGGACAGTGTTACAGTTAAGAGCCCAGGCTTAGAATCACATTGCTTGGATTTAAATCTCAGCTACAACACAGGAAATTTCTGTGAGCAAATTATTTAACTTCTCTGTGCCTGACCCTTCTCATTCACAAATAGGTTATTACAGGCCAGGCGTGATGCCTCACACCTCTAATCCCCACAATCTATAAGTCAAAGTGGGAGGATCGCTTGAGGCCATGAGTTCGAGGCCAGCTTTGGCAACACCATGAGACTCCATCTCTCAAAATGTTTTTTAATAAATTAGCTGGTGGCAAGCACGTGTAGTCCCAGCTACTCAAAAGGGTGAGGTGGGAGGACTGCCTGAACCCAGGAGTCTGACGTTGCAGTGAGCTATGATTGGACCACTGCACTCCAGCTTGGGTGACAGTGTGAGACCCTGCCATTCATTCATCCACACATCCATCCATTAATTAATTAATTACATAGGTTTTAATAGCCTTCCTCATGCAGGTTAATACACTCTTCTTCAAATGCTTAGAATGGTGTCAGGCACATAGGAAGCACTCAATTAATGTTAGTGATTATTATTGAATAAAGAATGTGAGGGAAGACGATAAAGTTGTTTTTTTACTGAGAAACCAGGTAAGAGCTGGTGCCGTTTAGTGACAGTGGGCAGGATGTGGTGGTGAAGGCAGATCTGGGCAGGAAGAGCAGCAGCTCCACGTGGGCCACATTAAGGTTGAGAATCATCTTGGTCCTCAAGTGGGAATGCCAGACAGAGAGGTGACTCTCTAAAGATGGAGCACAGAGGTGAGGAGGCTGGGCTGGCAGCATCAAGGTGAGATTCCACTTACAGAGAGTGTTGGAAGGTTTGGGCTGGATGGAGACAGAGCACAGAAGGCACTTGGAGCAGCACTTGGAGGCGGAGAAGCAGAGGAGTAGCCAGAGGGAGACCAAGGAGGAGCCATACGGGGAGGCCGGGGAGGAACAGACAACATGCCACACAGAAATCAGGCTTAGTGGAGTCAATGCTCTCAAAGGCACCGCAGGCGGAGGAAGATGAGGGCAGGCCATGCACGAGTCAGACCAGATGTGGTCCCTCACAGGCTCACCCAGGACAGCACAGCTGGCACTGACATCCGGCCTCCCACCCAGGGAACACCCTCTGGCACTCTCAGAAGGGACAGCTTGTCACCCGGTCATTGGAGAAGGAATGGACACAGTTACTAGACTGGAAAGGGCAATCGGAAGGCAGGCGCTGGAGAGGGCAGGATATAGTCTCTACAGGTCACTTCTTTCTACGGAGTGAGGCACAACAGGGGCAGTGGCCAAGAGGGACGTGGCACTGGTAAGGACATTTTTAAAGAGAAACGTCATAAGGCCTGTTTTTACGCTATTTGGAAGGATGCGGAAGAAAGGAAGAAACGAATAATGCAGGAGGAAAAAGGGTTAACTGCAGGAGTGACATCCTTGGGAAGCAGGAAGAAGATGCCTTGAGAGTGGCGAGGGGCCTGAGTGAGACAGGAGCTGGGGAAGCCTCCGCGGCAGCAGGTGGAAAGGTGGAGGCGAGACAGGGGGTCTCACTGACTGAACGGCTTCTTTCCTCAATGAGACAAGCAGCAAAGTCATCAGCTAGGAGAATGATGGGAGGTGTGGAGAACTGATGAGCAGAAGGTATGAAAGAGTTTTCTCTGAACCGATGAAACTGCTGCAAAAGTTTAATAAGATTCCTGATACAATGAGTGATGACAGCCGATCTGAAGAGATGCAAGTCCAGCTGGCAGTTTTGGAATAATTGTGAAAGTGGGTTTAACCAGGGTGGGGTGTCCAACCAGGGCTGGGGTCTCCTCAGGGAGTACAAAGCAGTTTGGCTGTTTACAGGAAGGGACCATGAGGTTCAGGCTACAGCAAAGTCCCCTGAGGGCACCGGAAAGGGGGTGAAAAGGTGGTGGGTCCACAGATTGGCAAAGCCCGGGATTTCCAAGACGATTTCAAGTGGGAAGGCTAGGAACGGAAGATCGCAGAGTGGGGTGCCTGAGATCAGGGTTCTAGAGGCTAACCTGGACGAGATCTAAAAAGGGTCACTAAAATGAGGTACAGAAAGGCAGCTGGACCAGAAGAAGTCAAGAATGGACAGGCCAGGTTGCTGGGTGGATACTCCGTGAAGAGACCAGCAGGGTTGGCGGTGTCTTCAAGGGCCAGCCAGGCTTCCATTAGAAAGAGAAGGTGCGGGAACATTCAGAGGCGGTGGAGGATGTAAGGATGCTGCCATGGCAGGGAACCCAAAAGGCACAGAGGCAAGAACAGTATAATAGATATAAACAGTCAGTGGGGCCAGGTGCAGTGGCTCACACCTGTAATCCCAACACTCTGGGGGGCTGAGGTGGGTGGATCACTTGAGGTCAGGAGTTCGAGACTAGCCTGGCCATCATGGTGAAACTCCATCTCTGCTAAAAATACAAAAACGAGCCAGGCGTGGTGGCACACACCTGTAATCCTTACTCAGGGGGCTGAGGCAGGAGAATTGCTTGAACTTGGGAGGCAGACACTGCAGTGAGCCGAGATCATGCCATTGCACTCCAGTCTGGGCAACAGAGCAAGACTCTGTCTCAAAAAAAAAAAAGAAAAAGAAAAAAGAAAAAAAAATCCATCAGTGGGATGGGTGGACACCACTTGACAACTGCTTTGAAAGCAAACAATAAATCAGCCAGGTATAGCAGCCTCATTAACTCAGCAGTATCTAAATACACATCATTTGAAAAGTTACCACAAATTTTAAGTCTCTTAAAAAGGGCAAGTTGGAGGTAGCAAGGCAAACACCACTCCAGGGCTCACTAGACTTTTATATTTTATTTTATTTTATTTTATTTTAGACAGAATTTTGCTCTTGTTGCCCAGGCTGGAGTGCAATGGTGCAATTTCGGCTCACTGGAACCTCCTCCTGGGTTCAAGCTATTCTCCTGCCTCAGCCTCCTGAGTAGCTGGAATTACAGGCGCCCGCCACCACGCCCGGCTAATTTTTTTATTTTTAGTAGAGACGGGGTTTCACCGTGTTGGCCAGACTGGTCTCGAACTCCTGACCTCAGGTGATCCACCCGCCTTGGCCTCCCAAAGTGCTGGGATTACAGGCGTGAGCCACAGCGCCCGGCCTAGATTGCGTTTTAGACACTTGTCAGCAACTAAACACTGCCAACCCTGCCATCAGGTTGTGGGCACAAAACCATCACTTCCACCCCAGCCCTAGGGCTGAATGGCAGCTGTAAGCCAAAGGGCTACCACTAGAGGGCGACACAGCCCAAAGACTTGAGCAACTCCCAGGCACTGATTTTAATAAAACAAAGCTCTGAGCAGAACGAGTTGAAATTTCTCAAGTTCAAAAACCTAGTTTATTTTTTAAATGAAACAACACTATAAAAACATAGAAAAAACACATATATGGGTGTGCAGAGAAAAAGGTCTCAAAGGCTTCACACCAACCTGGTAACAGGGAAAATAAGACACGGGAAGGGAATGGGGCAAGGCAGAGAAATGGCAGACCTCCACTTTTTAGCCTAAAGGCTATGCTGAGTATTTTTCAAGATTGCATTCATATATTATTGGGATAATTTTAAAATACATTACAAATCAGAAAATATAATAAACATAGAAAACATATAGTTGGCCAGGTGTGGTGGCTCATGCCTGCAATCCCAGCACTTTTGAAAGCCAACACAGAATGATGACTTGAGCCCAGGAGTTTGAGACCAGCCTGGGCAACACAGTGAGACCTCATCTCTACAAAAAAAATTTTTGTTAATTAGCCAGCTGTAGTGGAACTCGCCTGTGGGTCTAGCTACTTGGGCAGTTGAAGTGGGAGGAGCGCTTGAGCCTGCAGTGAGCCAGGGCCACACCACTGCTCCAGCCCGGGTGATAGAGAGACCCTGTCAAAAAAAAAAAAAAAAAAAGAATGAAAGAAAAGAAAGAAAGATTAACAACTGAACAAAACTTGCTACAGACAGAATCTCCAAACCAGCAGCATTCAGAAGGGTTCTAAAATCTATCTCACTGAATTCTGTAGGTAGTTCCTGAGGAAAACCGGGCCCCCAAAGAGTAATTTGCTCCAATAACAGGGGCCAAAGTTAAAATAACAGCCCACTCTCATCCAAGATCCTAATAACACACGTAAGAATCCTTTCTTTGTTGTGTCCGCTACTAAAATGCTAGCAGTTACGGTTAGGTCATCAATTCTCTATCTTACTAATATCATTCTACACTCTCTTCTCCCCACCAAAAAAAAGAGGAGAAGACACTTTTACTTAGATCACATTGCTGAAACGGCACGTCTTCCTTTGGCTAAATTAAATTTTAACAAATATCTGTTGATACTTTCATCACTTGATAGAAAAACATCACTTAATTATTATAAATCTAAAAACCTACCTAAGTCCATATCTTCAAATTATCTGCAATTTATAAAAACAGTCCAAGCAGAGTATGGTAATAGTCACCTGAATACATAAAGATACCAGTGGGGATGGGGGAGTGAGGGGGGGATTACATCTGTTGGACTAAAGAAAATTTTCCCGAATTTGAAGGTAGAAAGGGACTTTTTTTCTTTTTTCTGAGATGGAGTCTTGCTCTGTCACCCAGGTTGGAATGCAGTGGCGTTATCTCAGCTCACAGCAAGCTCCGCCTCCCAGGTTCATGCCATTCTCCTGCCTCAACCTCCCGAGTAGCTGGGACTACAGGCTCCCGCCACCACGCCTGGCTAATTTTTTTGTATTTTTAGTAGAGACGGGGTTTCACTGTGTTAGCCAGGATGGTCTCGATCTCCTGACCTCGTGATCCGCCCGCCTCAGCTTCCCAATGTGCTGGGATTACAGGCGCGAGCCACCACGCCCGGCCGTGGCATTTTTTAAGGAGTGAACATTTGCTGAATACTCATTATGGGCTGGGCATTGTACTGATAGTATTTTATGTTTTGTTACCTCATTCCATCCTCACAAAACCCAGTGAGGTAACTGTAATTAACTTCATCGTAGAGGGAGGAAGAATACAATTGGCCAATGAATAGCAGAACCAGGACTCAAACTTAGGACTGCCTAATCCACACCTGCTCTTGGCTGACATCGGAAGGCCTTGTCTTTACTCCTCCTGGTGCGTTTCATTTCACCCCCTGCCCCTCTCCATCCTTGCTGTCTGGCCTCGACACGGATTTCTGCCTTTCTATTTGGCAGTCCAATCTGGCTGACGTCAAGGCAGCCAGAGGGGTCTCATGGATTCTGAAGAGAGCAAGCAAGAAGGGATCCAGAGACTGGAGAGGCCGATCCTGGCAAGGAGACTTCTTCCTTAAAGGATCAACAGGCAGAGGGAAGATCTTCAAAGACGATTAAGGAAAATTATCAGATGGCTTGATTCACAATGCGATGTGTGCCAATCCGCTGCAGAGGGAGATTAAAGGGGGCCTGGGGAGCCAGGTAAGAACAGGCCGTGGTGCTTGACCCTGGCTGCTATGAGAACCACCCAGGCAGCTTCTAAGCAAACCGCCAATGTCCAGCCTGCCAGCCCCAGGTAAGAACAGGCCGTGGTGCTTGACCCTGGCTGCTATGAGAACCACCCAGGCAGCTTCTAAGCAAACCGCCAATGTCCAGCCTGCCAGCACCCGACCAATGAAGTCAGCGTTTCTGGGTGTGAACCCCAGGGCATGGGGGCAGAGGTAAGGTTTTCAACCTCCCCCAGGTGATTCTAATGTGCAGCCAAAATTGAAAACCACTGGGCCAAACCAATAGCTAGGCGAACTGGACAGTTACACAGGGTCCAGCAGGGGCTGCAAACTCTCAGTCGTCCAGCCCCAGCTGGCTGAACCCACTTGTTATAAAGCTACACCGCTTAGCTTGGTGACATTCACCAGCAATTTCTGCAGCTAGGAACAGAGAGAACACACCAGGGCCATCCGGGACAGCAGGTCAGTGGATCGGGGTAAAGGTGTGTAGTGTGACTACAAAGACACTGTGGCAGCTGCTGATGAAGGAGTCCAGGCTGATAAGCGATTCCAGAACACAAACGCCAGAAAGAGAGACTCCAGGGAGGCCCAGAAACCAGGCTGGGGGCAGAAAAGGACCTCAGAATAGCCTGGGTACCTTTTTCAACACAAATGTATACAGGTGACCACACCTCCCCCACCTCCCCCATTGCTCTGGCCCTTAGGAAAGTGAGCAGGCAACTGGACTTTGGCAAAGCCCTCCCAGGCTTCCACTCCCCATGCCCCATGAGAATGACTGGAACAGAAGGGAAAGATAGGGACAAAGGGAAGGTGGGGCATGAGGGGTAAGGTTGGAGAGGGCAGACTGCAGAGCCTGAGAGCTTAGAAGTGAAGTGTTTTCAATGAAGACTGGCTTGGATTAAAGAGAAGGAAACATTATTGGATTTACTTCACTGACAAAAGATGAGGACAGTGTGTTAGCAAGCACAGCCACAGGGCTATCAAGAGCCTTTGGGCTTACCCAGGGCCTGGGTAAGAACAAAATCCAAGACCCAGAAAGGTAGTAGCAAGTGATGTGAGCTGAGGTTAGGACCTTCAAGAGAAACCCAGTTCAGCTTGGGGGGCTGAAGAGGATCTGGAATCAGCGCCCACCCAGGGAACAAGAAATGTCAGCACTGAGTGTGATGTCAGCTCCCCGCCCCCCGCCAGGACACAGGGGCCTTCACTGGAGAGTGGGAGAAAGTGAGTCCTTCCTCAGCTGGGAGATGAAGAAATCAGATGTGCTTCTCTTCACTCTAGTGATTTGGTAAGTATTTCAGGACATCTTCAAAGATTCAGTGCAAAAGATTTGGCAACACCGCCCCCCCCCAACCCCGCCACACACACACAGACACATACATACACACAAACAACAACAAAACAAAAAAGAAGAAAGGGAGGATGAAGAAGAGGAGGAATACAGGTTCCTAGAGTGGCGAGCACTGAAAAGCAGCAGCGCAGTTCTTTAAGATTTTTATTTTAATAAATAGGATTTTGTAAACAAATTGTTTTAACACACTCATTGATGAAGCAGAGCTTCTAGTTATATCCATAAACGAGATGAGAAAATAGGAAAAGCCACAAGTCTGCTTCACCAATTTCAGTTTCCATTTTTATCTACTCAAAAATGTTCAGACCACAAATTCTGCATCCACAGCCTCACGTCACAGGCATCATAAGCACCTGACAAGTGCTTACTGCGCAAGCAGCGCCTTACCAGAATCCGGCAGGATACGTAAGAGCATGTGCATCTTGATAACCATGTGTTCACAAAGAGATCTGTGTGTTCACTGACACAGCAGATGTGAATTCTGAGTCATACACAGGTTAAGGTTCACTCTAACAACTTGGCAATGCCAGCCGAACTTCTGAGGCTATTGCATGAAGGAAAAGGGAAGGGAGCTAGTTAAGTCATCTTGAGGGGACAAAGAAATGTGGAGTGGTGCAGTCTCCAGTGTCAAGTCCATTCTTTCTGCTGGGCTGTCATTCACACTAAGCATACTGGAGCAGCTGTTCTAAAAAATGAAAGCAATGCCTGAATAAAAGCAGAGCCAGCCACTATCCAGAGGTTAGGAGAGGGGAAGCTTCTCCTGGCAGCACTGACAAGGAAGACGGGAAACATTCTATACACTCCATGTCATGGAGTATATAGGTGTGTGGTGTGACTACAAAGACACTGTGGCAGCTGCTGCTGAAGGAGTCCAGGCTGATAAGCGATTCCAGAACACAAGTGCCAGAAAGAGAGACTCCAGAGAGACCCAGAAACCAGGCTGGGGGCAGGAAAGGACCTCAGAATAGCCTGGGTACGTTTTTCAACACAAATGTATACAGGTGCCCACACCTCCCCCTATTGCTCTGGCCCTGTCAGGGTAACCATAAGCCATGTTTGCTACATTTCAAACAATCCCAGGGAAACTGGTTCAAAGACAACTGTGAAGCGATGAGGATGGTTTTCATACATACAGACCTCTGGTCTCATTAGCTTATAATTTTACCTTTTCCACTATAATGCAGTTCCCCAATAAAGAATAAAAAATGGCTGACTGCTTCCCATTTATTCCCGTAAATAAAGATTAACACACAGAAGCAATGTGGCTGACATCCAAACTCAAAAGTGTACTCAAATCAAATTCCAATATGATAAAAAGTAAATTGATTGTGTATTATCTTGAATATAAATTATTCTGGATGGTAATGAGGATGAACTGTTTTTCCTGCTCCAAGGCAACCGGGCCTGGAGGTATTCTACTTCTTCAATAATATATGTGCTGATTTACATTAGTGTCTAGAACCATGACCTTAAATGAATCTGTAAAAAACAAAGCACTTGAGCAAAGAGGCGGTTCTGCAAATGCTCCAGAAGAGGAAAATCTGTCTGAAAATTCTTAGTTCATTCCTCAGCTGTTTACTAAGCATTTGCTTCCTCCCAGGTATGTTAAGAGCTGCTGCTTTCCTACTCCTGAAATTCCCTTATAGATGGAAGAAGCTCTGTCCAGCATATTCCTCCTGCCTCTCCCACCCTCATACACTCCAACCAGGGTAAGAAAGAAGGGCCAGCGTTGGCAGGAGTTTGGGTAAAGAACTGGCTGTGCCAAGCCAAGCCCCCGCTCCTTGCTGTATTGTATCCTTCACAAGGAGATCAGTCCAAAGGATGGACCATCAGTGTGAAGAGCAGCTCAAGCCCATGCTGGCACTCACCAGGGTGGGCATGGGGGATGTTAAGTCTGCCTAATTCCATGTTCTGTGTTAGGAAGCCCACTGGCCTGGACATACAAGCCACATTCCTCTATGTTAAGCCTTTGCCCTAACAAAGATGATGCTCTGGTCTCCCTCCGCAAATGCTTTTGTTATTTCTCTGGTGAACTGTACTTACTGGACCCCCTTGAGTCCCTTGAGCCTAGAACTGTGCTACTATTGTATAGGGCAGTACAGTTTACAGCCCATGAGCTGGCCCCAAATTTAGGCTGCATTAGACGCACCTGAAGCGGTTATTTTAAATTGCAAATTCCTAAGGCCCAGGCCATAAATTCTGATGCAGCAGATCTGCAGAGGGCTGACATCTGCACCTGGAAGAACCGCAGCTAAACCAAAACCACATTATGAGAAGGCATGGAAAAAAATTCATGGATCTCTATACCTCTGAGCTTTAAAACAAAAACACAGTATTTTAATAAGTCTGATTTTCCACTTCCATAAAATTAAATGATTTTATGGTGGATTTGGTGACTCACAGAAAATGCTTCCAGGGCAAGAAGACTGGAAGTAAGAAACGCAATTCTGAGCGTGCTGTCTGGAAGAAGCGCTGTAATCAAATGACCAGGTGGTCACTGCGTTCTATCAGAATGTCAGCCTAAGTTAGCCAGAGCCCAAAGAGACACACTGGGGTGTGCGCTGGGTCCCTGTGCAGGCACAGGAACCACTGAGAAGGACACAGTAGTTTTGGGGGAAAGTTGGCTGTACTGGGTTTGGTCAAGCTATCCAAAAATCATCAGGCCTAAACACGCCTTGCTCCTCCAATAACATCAATTTCCAACCCAAATTTAAAGTTAACAAACATAGAGTGCTTTCTAGGGCCTGTCAAATAGACACACTGTACTGATTTTGCTAACCTCTTAGCAAGGGAAAAATAATCCTATTTCAAGATCTATAATGTCAAGTTTGCCCAAAAGGTGAAGTTAAAACTAACTCTGTATTAATAATATTCCTGGAAGTGCTCCCCTCTGTCAACGTTTTGCTCATGTCCCAAGTGTCCCCACTGCATTGCCACACAACACAAGACAGGATGCACATTCCCTCCATTTAGGCAGCAGTGCAACAGAACTAACAGGAGAGAGTAAGTCAATCTTTCAAAAGTCCAAAAATCCTCAATCCCCATTCTCAATTCAGACCAGGTTCACAGGCTCCTTCCCCACCAGAGTTCTGGAAACTTGTAGAATCAACAACTTCTACAAGTATGAGAAATTTAAACTCATCTTGAGAGGACTCCTGGGTTCCCTCTGAATATTTTAATATCCTGCATTAATGAGGAAAATGCAACTAACCTCCTATGTTTCCTAAACAGACTTGTCTTCCTGAAAAACTTGAATGTAAGCAGGGAATTGCATCTCCCCTAGGACTGCTTTAAAAACCTCTACCACTTACTACAATGGATTCCCAGAAGGCAACTGGACTGCATGATTCTAAAGCACCTACTGTGGGCCCAGAACCAGAAAAAAAAGAAAGAAAGAAAGAAAAGAAAAAAGAATGAAAAAGAAAAGAAAAACATCTCAGGCAAATACCAATAGGAGTCGGCAAGAAGACAAAGGCCAGTGAGCCAGGTTCACAATATCAGATGCCTAAGGTTTAGCCTACCACTGCCGCACGTGGAATGACGGTCCCCCAAGATGCGCGAGTCCTAATCCCCAGAACCTGTGACTAGGTCAGGTTACACAGAAAAGGGGGATTAAGGCTGCAGATGGAATTAAAGTTGCTAATCAGCAGACCTTAAAATAGGGAGATTATCCTGGATTATCCAGATGGACACAATGGAATCACAAGGGCTCCTGAAAGTGCAAAGGGAGGCAGAAGGAGAGCATCCCAGGAGGAGATGTGACCATGTGGGAATGGCCACAGAGATGCTACTCTGCTGGCTTTGCAAACGCAGGGAGGGGACAATGAGCTGAGGCTGGTAGGTGTCCTGCAGAAACTGGGAAAGGCAAGGGGATCCTCTCCTAGAGCCTCCGGGAGGAACACAGCCCTGGCGACACCTTGAGTTTAGCCCATGTTAAACTCTACCCTACAGGACTATGAGATATAATAGCAAATCCGTGCTGTCTGCAGCCACTGCTCTGCGGTCCCGCCTTACAGCAGCCACAGGAACCCCACCTGGGATGCTCCAGAAAGTCCATGCTCCCATCTTCACGTTCCAGCATGACTTCTGCCCATGTATGTCAAGTACTATACAAAGACATAATGGATTTTAAAAAGCAAGAGGGTAAAAGATAAAGGTTTTAAAAAATCTCTTGACTGCTGAAGGCCAAGAGTTTGGGATCCCCTGGCACACACACAGACTCCCCGCTTTTTACTTTATATGTGTGTTTGTGTGTGTGTGTGTGTATATATATATATATTTATTTTTAAATCTCCCAATGGATTCCAAAAGCAAAAACACCTTTACCCTACAAATGCTGCCCAACAGCAAAACTGTCACTAGCAGCAACACTTCATCTTGAGCGTAAATAACAAATTTGCCCAAGTACTAGAAATCTGTGAAAGCACGTTTTCTAATTTAGTTGATAAATTGTAATGATGGAAGGGTCACTCAGAGAGTTAAGAATGCACTGCCCTAAAAACTCAAAAGTGGTTTCTGCCTTGTCTCTGCCAGGGGCTACGTTCATATTTGAAAAACACAAAAAAAAACATTAAAGGAGATCTCTCCCAGCAACACAAGCGAGCCAAAGTGCCCTGCGGCTGGTATGAGAGTGCACATACCCTCACTGGGGACAGAGGACAGAAAACGTGCGTACTGAAGCCCCATGTCCCCAGCTGCAGCCCCCACCCCCAGCCATCTGGGTCTTGGGCAGGAAGACCCATGAGGTCCCAATCTCAGTTCATAACTTGTCCCCCTGCATCTATTCTTGCCACCAACCCCACGCCCCCAATCCCAATCCATCTGCCACACAACAACTAGAGTGGGTTTTGCTTTTTTCTTTTTTTTTAATTTGGATAATGCCTCCCCTCTGCTAAAACCCTTCAATGACATAGCACCCCACCTTGAATAATGCCCAAATTATCAGCTTTTCCGTATGGCCATCCCACTTTGGCCTCTATGAGCCCCTCTTCTGGCAGTCTCTGCACTCCAATACAGACTTTATTTCAGTTCCTCTAACCTGCCAGAGTGTCCCTGCCTGGGAAACCCCTTCCAGCCACCACAGTGTCCTTCCCAGGCAAGCTCCTCCCCTTCCTTTAGGTCTCAGCTGAAGATTTTTCCTGCTTCAAAAAGGTCCTTCCTGACTCAACCCCCAGCAAAGAGAAAGTCAAACTCAATTTGAGAAGCCCCTCTAATTCTCTCTTGGAAATCCCTTTCCTTCTACAGCCCTTGTTCAATCTGTAATCACATCCGCCTTGATTCAATAAAGGTCTATTTCCCCAACTAGACCATAGACTCCATGAAGCAGGGACCTTGTCTACTCTGTCACCAGTCATCATCAATCAAGCATGAAATTCAGACTCATCACTCAATAAAGTGTGTTGACCAAATATACAAACTATAGAGGGGTCAGCATTGCTCCCCTTTAGAAGCTGCCTTTAAGTTTGGGTTCCTCTAACAAACTATCACAGACTGCGTGGCTTATAAATAACTGAAACTTATTTCTCACAGGTCTGGAGGCTGGGAAGTCCAAGATCAAGGTGCTGGCAAATTCAGTGTCTGACTAGGGCCACTTCCTGGTTCACAGAAAGCACCTTCTTTGCTGTATCCTCAAATGGTAGAAGGAGCAAACAAGCTCACTTGGCCTCTTCTTATAAGGGCATTAATCCCATTCATGAGGGCTCTACCCTCAGGATCTAATCACGTCCCAAAGGCCCCACCTCCTATTACCATCCCATTGGGGGTTAGGATGCAAACATTCAGTCTATAGTAGAGACCACATGATTTCACATTATATTAAAAATGTATATATAATGGGCCAGGTGTGACGGTTCACGCCTGTAATCCCAGCACTTTGGGAGGCCAAAGCAGGCAGATCACCTAAGCTCAGGAGCTCGAGACGAGCCTGGCCAACATGGTGAAACCCCATCTCTACTAAAAATACAAAAAATCAGCTGGGCATGGTGGCACATGCCTGTAATCCCAGCTACTTGGGAGGCTGAGGCAAGAGAATCACTTGAACCCAGGAGGTGGAGGTTGCAGTGAACCCAGATCGCACCACTGCACTCCAGCCTAGGCATCAGAGTGAGACTCTGTCTCAAAAAATAATACTAATAAAATAAAAAAATCTCTATATATATACATACTGGAAATACATTTGATCATTTACCGACCAAACTGAAGTAGGCAAAAATAAATAAATAAATAAATAATAAAGACAAATAGGAACCACCACCTAAGTTCCTCAATTAAGAGAAGAGATAGGATGTAATTTTTGGTCTAAAACAAGATTGTCATTTCAGTTTAAGCTTGAAAGTTTAAGCCACTAAACTTGTCAGTTGATTCAACTGAAAACCTAAACACTGAAAAAATATCAAATCTTAAATTGAGAATGTAGGTCTGGTAATGGAAGGTAAGAATGTCCTTACAAAACATACATGTTGACATGGACAAATCCTCATAAACAGCCAAACATGGATAAATCTACACAAGTTAATGACAGCATAAGTTGCAAGTTGGGGACGGTATGTGCAAAGTCAGTAATGCAGAAATGTGATCTAAGTTTGGTGTTAAATGACACAAAACAACAGGGACACCCAGTACGATGGCTATCCCTGGACAGACAACACGTGTTGTTGAGGATGCAGATACACTGGAACCCACAGACACTGCTGGGGGGGCAATGTCAAATGGTGAGCTGCTTTGGAAAACAGTCTGGCAGTTCCATTCCTAGGTATAAACCCAAGAGAAATGAAAACATATTCACCCAAAACCTGTACAAGAATGTACTACATAGAGGTTCATAGCAGCAAAAAGCAGAAACAACCCAAATGTTCATCAACTGATCAAATGGATAAACAAAACTCTACAGGGGTCAGCATGGCTTCCATCTCTAGAAACCATATGGTTTTATAACACAATGTATCCCATACAACAGACTAGTATTTGACCAATAAAAAGGAATGAAGTGCTGATACCTGCTATAACATTAATGACCCTGGAAAACACTCCACTAATTGAAAGAAGCCAGTCACAAACAACCATACATGGCATGACTTAGTTTATACGAAATGTCCAGAATAGGCAAAATGTACAGATACAAAGTAGTTTAGAGGCTGCCTAGGGATGGGGAGAGGGATGTGTGGGAGAACTGGGGGGGTGATGGTTATATCGTACAGGCTTCCTTTTATGGGTAATAAAAATACTAACATCAGCCAGGCACAGTGGCTCACACCTGTAATCCCAGCACTTTGAGAGGCCAAGGCAGGTGGATCACCTGAGGTCAGGAGTTCAAGACCAGCCTGACCAATATGATGAAACCCTGTCTCTACTAAAAATACAAAAACTAGCTGGGTGTAGTGGCATGAGCTTGTAGTCCCAGCTACTTGGGAGGCTGAGCCAGGAGAATTGCTTGAACGCAGGACGCAGAGGTTGCAGTAAGCCGAGATCGTGCCACTCCACTCCAGCCTGGGCGACAGTGAGACTCTGTCTCAACAAAAGGAACAAACAAAAAAATTAACATCATAATGATGGTTGCACAACGTTGAATATAATAAAAGTAATTGAATTATACACTGTAAATGGGTGAATTGTAAGGTATGTGAATCATATCTCAATAAAGCTGCTTTTTTAAGAAAGCGTGTGTTTCTGACATTTAATTCATTAAAAAATACCTTGGACAAAAGGATAATGGTAACAGCAGAAATGCTTTTGGTCCTAGCTATATTTGTCTCCCTGTGCACAAAGGCACACACATGCACAGGCATATACTGAAAAAGAGTAAGTTCAAAACTGATTTGTAGCTAAGGAAAAGAAAATGAGCAAGGTTTGGTCTCTTACACAAAACCTTGAGTCAGGAAGGGCTAGATTAGGCTAGAAAAACACCATCAAAATCCCCATGTCATCTTAAAGAGCCTAAAACAAAGGCTTCTCTCTCAGGGCAGGTCCATCATGGGTGGAGGTGGCACAGCGCTCCCTCCGGGACTGAGGTCCACAGCACGGCTACCTTCTGGGACACGCCAAGCACCACAGCTGAGATAATGAGGGCCAGAGAGTCTCACCCTGGCTTCAAAAGCTTAGCTCAAGAGCCACACGAATCTCATCAGCTCACTGCCTAATTAGTCACAGCTTGTCACATGATGACCTGGGCTCAATGGAGCAGGGAGCATCCCACTCTCTATTCTGGAGATTAAAGATCCAAACCTGTGTGAACGATCTTAATGACTACCCTAGATACCAAATTGCAAGCTCTATTCTTCACAGCCAAGTCTTTAAAGAGGAGCTGGCATTCTCCATCCTTCCATCCCATGTGGATTGAGACTCCCATGACTGGCCAGCTACCTTTGGGGAAGAAGGACAGTACTCAACCTGCCCATGCCCTCAGCCTCCACATGAAAGGCTATTTATCCACTTGGACACCCAAGCTAGAAACCCAGTCATGCCCACCCCAGACACACCCATCTTGATGTGAACTATCTCAAAGCTCTGCAATCTCTCCTCCTGGGCTGCTGTAGGGCAGCCCAAGTTCAGAACCTCGGTCTCAGCAGAATCATCTCAAAATCTTTCTAAAACATCCCCCCTCAACAACCCTGCCTTCCACTCTGCCTCCTTTCCAAATCAGCCTCCAAGGTGCTGTCAGTTTGGTCTTCCTAAAACTGTAAATATCATCAAATTGCTTCCCTGCTTAAAAATGTCCTAGTCAGCCGGGTGTGGTGGCTCATGCCTGTAATCCTAGCACTTTGGGAGGCCAAGGCAGGTGGATCACGAGGTCAGGAGTTAGAGACCAACCTGGCCAACGTGGCGAAACCCCGTCTCTACTAAAAATACAAAATTAGCCAGGTGTGGTGGCGGGCACCTGTAATCCCAGCTACTTGGGAGGCTGAGGCAGGAGGGTTGCTTGTACCCAGGAGGCAGAGGTTGAGTGAGCCGAGATCGTGCCACTGCACTCCAGCCTGGGTGATGGAGTGAGACTCTGTCTCCAAAAAAAAAAAAAAAAAAAACTCCTAGTGGTTCCCAAAGCCTGTGTGATCTGTCCCCTTTCACAAATCTAGTCCTCCACTTACCACCCCCACAGCAAATGGATTCCTGAGCTGCTATTTTCCAACCATGCCATGTGGCCTTTCCCATCCCTCTAGACTTCTGCACATGCTGTTACCATTGTCTGAAATAACTTTTCCACTCTTCTCCGGGTGATTAATTCAAATGTTAATGCAAGTGCCTGCTCCCATCCTGGGGCACAAATTCAGAAACTGTGAAACTCTTCCGCAGGCATAAATCCAAAAGTAGCCCTCTTCAATACCTGCATGACAACCTGAACACACCTGAATGGCAGCACTTATCACGCCCTCCTGGGCTTCCCGCCTGCCTGGAAGCTCAATGAGGGCAGGGGCCTTGCCTTATTCTAATTTGGAGCACCTAATCACGGCTGGTTCTCAGACTTCAATTGTTGAATGCATGAAAGAATTGATCCAAATTTTCTTGCTATATATTGTTTTCTATTAAATAAAAATATTTTAAGAAGTCCCTTAATTTGCCTCCACTTTTAACTATCCACTTTCAACTTTCTACCTTCTTGCATAGCATTATCACAAGTGCCTATCATGGGAAAGACACAATGCTGGACAGAACCTCCACATCCATTACTGCATGTGGCAACCCAATGTGATGTGTACAGTTATCCACTTTTCACAGGTGATAAGATGGAAACTCTGCCTATTTATGTCATATGGTATATCTGACAAAGCTATTAAGTGACAGAGCCAGGATTTAAACCCAGATAGCCTTAAGTCAAAATCCAGTCTCTATTACACCAACATTTACTAATTAAAATAATAACAGTAGGCTGGGCACGGTGGCTCATGCCTGTAATCGCAACACTTTGGGAGGCCGAGGCAGGTGGATCACCTGAGCTCAGGAGTTTGAGACCAGCCTGGCCAACATGGTAAAACCCTGTCTCTACTAAACATACAAAAATTAGCCGGGCATGGTGGTGGGCACCTGTAATCCCAGCTACTCGGGAGGCTGAGACACGAGAGTCGCTTGAACCCAGGAGGCGGAGGTTGCAGTGAGCTGAGATCGCACCACTGCACTCCAGCCTGGGTGACACAGTGAAACTTGTCTCAAAAAATAAACATAAGAATGAAATAAAATAATAACAGTATAAAATTAAGGTATACTTAAGAAGTTTAATTTCAAAATATTTTCATGATGTTCCTCTACAAACATAGATTAAAACAATTTTGGAGTTAAAAGCTACTTTTAGGAATCTGAGACCCAAATGATCTCTCCCCTGATAAGAACTGTACTGTGATTTCGTGCCTAGTACATGAGGCACCCCAAAGGTTTTAGTTCAATAAATGACTCAAATGCCTATCAAAATAACAAACTAATTTCTCAGGCTAATGTTTATCACGCAGTCAGCTAACACAGTATCTCTTCACTCAAGATCTGACTAAATCAATGTGCATCCCACAATGGGTCTGCGGATCCCAGATCTCCGTATTCTGAGGATCCTCCTCTCACCGCACAAAAAGTCCTTTCCAGCTGGGTGCAGTGGCTTATGCCCGTAATCTCAGTACTTTGGGAGGCTAAGGCAGGAGGATTGCTTGAGCCCAGGAGTTCACGACCAGCAGAAGCAAGATGGCAAAACCCCATCTTTACTAAAAATACAAAAAAAAATTAGCTGGGCATAGTGGCATGCGTACCTGTAGTCCCAATTACTTGGGAGGCCGGAATGGGAGGATCATATGAGCCTGGGAGGTTAAGGCTGCAGGGGAGGAAAAAAGTCCTTTCCTCCTTGTCCATGACTGACTCTGTTGAAAGCCTTTTTTTTTTTTTTTTTCTGGAGACAGGGTCTTGCTCTGTTGTCCAGCTTGGGGTGCAGAGGCACAGATCTTTGCTCACTGCAGACTTGACTTCCCAGGCTCCAGTGATCCTCCCACCTCAGCCTCCAGACGAGCTGGGCCTATAGGCACAAGCCACCACTTCCGGCTGATATTTTGTAATTTTTGTAGAGACAGGGTTTTGCCATGTTACCCAGACTGGTCTCAAACTCCTGGCCTCAAGTGATCTGCCAGCCTCAGCCTCCAAAAGTGCTGGGATTACAGGAATGAGCCACCTCACCTGGCCTGAAAATCATTTTCAAAAATCACCCAGACAAAGCACCTGCCTCCATCAGTTCTAGTCCTTCCAAATTCTGGCTTCATTCCAATCCTTAATATCTGCGTATTCAATCCCTGTGTTTGATTACTAATCATTTACTGGTATTGGCTGAATTGTGTCCTCTCACCTCCAAAATTCATACTTGAAATCCTAATCCCCAGTACCTCGGAGTGTGACTGTATAAGGAGTCAGGGTTTTTAAAGGAGTAAATAAGTTAAGATGAGGTCAATAGGGTGGGCCTAATCCAATATGGCTGCGTCCTTACAGAAAGGAAATTTGGACACAGTCACACACAGAAGGAGGACCATGTGAAGAAGCAAGAAGGTGACCAATTGCGAGCCAAGGAGGGATGCCTCAGAAGAACCCACGCCTGTCAACACTTTGATCTTCAACTTCCAACATCCAAGATTATATTAAAAAAATAAATAAATGTCTGAGGTTTTGGCCACCCCATCTGCAGTTGTTACAGCAGCCCTAGCAGACTAACCCACTTCCTCATCATTCTCCTGCCGTGTCAAGAAGCAAAGCAGGTGACATTTCAGGGGACAGGTTCAGATCCTGGCTCAAGTCCTTTCTAGCACTGTGACTTTGGGCGAGTGGTTGAGTCTCTCATGCAAAATAGGTATGACAATTGCCCTTTCTGCATGATTGCTTTGAGGATTAAATGTGACCAAAAATGTTATTGTACTGTATTTCTGTAACAATTTTTTTAATCATCTGCCAGGCACTGTTCTTAGCACTCTGCATACTTTAAATCATTTAATCTTCATAACAACCCTATGAGAAGGGTCCTTCACTAACCCCTTTAACAGATGACAAAAGAGAAGTACCAGGAGGCAAGCGGCTTGCCCAAAGTCACATCTGAGAAGTATGGGAACCGGCCCCCCTTCACCAGGCAGCCTTTTGACCACTGCAGGGTCTCCCTTAAACCCACAGTACCTAGCACTCGGGAGACTCTCAACAAGGGGGAGCCTGTAAGCTCCCCAGGAGCTGCAGCTTTTGGCTTTTTCGGTACCTTCCCACAGACCAGTAGGTTCAAACTTATCTTAAATACCTACAGATAAGAAAGCTTCTACTAGGGTTAAAAAGCCTGAGCTGGAGTTGAAGGGGCAAGACTTAAGAGTAGGTACAAACCAACTTCCAAAACCCAAAGTGAATGCCATCCACAGTTCTGGACACAGGCTCCCAGCCTGACAGTTGATTTGGACAGTGTCCCAGGATCCTGGGCAGCACGGATGTCCCTACACAGGGCTTGTGCCTAGCTGGGGACCATCTGCTACCCAGATGGGGCCTCAGGTGAAAGAACGGCTGCTCCTCTCACTCTCCACATCAACAGCCTGCCCAAGAATGATCTTTCTACAGGGCCAAATGGCCATTCCGGAGCTGCTAGCTGATGCAGTAATCATTTAGCTGCTGGGTAACCTAAGGTTTCTTTTTTCATAACAATTTCTGGAATCTCATTATGCTGAAGCCTGACCCTGAAAACAGCAAAAATATGCTTTACCAGATAATTCAGTCACCATCACAGACTATGACCCCCACCCAGTGATCTTTTGCGGGCTGGCTTTCATATTCTTTCCTTCCAAAAAGTACCACTGAAAAATGCAAGCAACATTGATGGAGAAAATCTGGAGTAAAACTAAGATGTAGTCAGAGGGCTTGAACCGTTATGTGTGGAGTTGGCTTCACAACAACACACTGATTCGTGATATCAGACCATGAGCCATACCACCTATTTTTCTTAATCATTTTCACAATATAAATAAGAGATGGGAATGAAAAATAAACACACAGCTCAGACAAAAAAGCAGCTTTGGCCAGAAAACATTACCAATGATCCTAAGCAAAAATAAACAGATTCCCATAGTCATTTAGAAGATTTAGATTAAAATCTTAATGTCATAATAATTAGGTTCATTAGCAAGTATTTATTAAGCCGTTGCTAGGCACTGCCAGGCACAGGAGCCTCGAGAATGACTAAGGCACACTCCCCTACCCTCCCAAGTCTCTGGTGGAGAGGGGAATACACTCACCCAACTGCCATGCAAGCACGGCCTGTGTCAAAATGCAGGGAGAACAGGGAGATATGGATTGAATCCTCGAAAGCATCCGATGAGCTCAAGTGAAACAGCATTGTCACAGCCCATTATGCGTTTCTGGGCTTCAGGCATCGTACCTTCAGTCCTAGCGCTCTCCTTGCCGACAGATTTCCCGAAACTAGGACATGTCCAGACCACTGGTTCGTCCAGCTACTGGCCACACAGCTGCTAGCCAATCCCACAAACTGCTCTGATAGTTACCATACCTTATAAGTTACAGGCTTCCCCTGGTCCCTAATACCTGCTGACTTTACCTTCCCTCTTCCCTAGAAGCAGCTGAGGTTCTACCAACTTCACCGCTAATATCCCACCTCTAACTTCCTCTGCTTTTTCACAGCAAGCCCAGCACATCTTTTTCGACTGTAGAAGACGCATCTCAGAATCCTCCCTGCAATAACGTGCTGTAATGGGTATGGGATGTGTTTGGGGGGTGGAGGGGTTGGTGGGGGGGGGGGGGGGTGTAGTGAAATATATGTGCACAGGCAGTACTCAGTATGAAACCATAAAAACGTCCATAGAAGCTGAAACTGTGCAAAACAATGTTAGTGATGAAAGGGAAAAAATGCAATTGTTCTGTGACTTCTTAAAAATTTTGTCAAAGCATTAAAAACTCTATTACTGTCAGTTATAAACGTACAAGGAAGTGAAAAATAGTGAAATATTCAGCACATTGCCATTTAAAACCCTGGAAACAAAAAACTTATCAAGAAATGTTTAAAAGTGCTTATCTTTTTGTCGCGTAACTTATACAAGCGAAGCATCTTTTCTATGACTTGATGAAATGTCATATTTTTAAAATCGAGGTGAAATTCATATAACATAACCATTTTAAAGTAAACAATTAAGCGCATTTAGTACATTCACAATGTCATACAACCACCACGTCCACGTGGTTGCAAAACATTTTCTGTCGCCCCAGAAGGAATCTCCACATCCATTAAGCAGTTGTTCCTCATTTCCCTACTGCACCCCAGCCCCGATCTTAGAAATAAGCTTGCAGTGATCTTAGAAACCAAACCACAAATCTGTGTTCTTTCTCTACAGATTTACCAAGATAGTTCATATAAATAGAACCTTATAATATGTGACCTTTGTATCTGGCTTCTTTCACTTAGCATGGTATCTTTGAGGTTCATCCACATTGTAGCAGGTATCAGTACTTCGTCCCTTTTTAAATCAATATTCCAGTGCGTGGATATACCACAATCTATTTTTGAATCTATTCGTCCATTTGTTAATCTATTCACCCACTGATGGATAACTGGGCTGTTTCTACCTTTCCACTATTGTGAACAGTGCTGCTAGGAGCCGTAAGTTTGAATAAGCATACATTTCATCCTTTTCATTTTCTATGCTGGGAAATGGTTCTGAGAGATCCTTTAATGTGAAGTTTGTTTGTTTTGCCAAGGTCATGTCCTCTAGGACAGCTTTATTCTTTTCTTCACAACCACTTTCCCTGTTTATGTGGTAAACCTGCATTCTCCTCCTCGGGCTGCGCAGGCAGTCTCTCCAACAGCTGTACTGCCAATATTCCCACAGTCAGCTATTTCTTCTATAATTCCATGTAGGTTTTGGTTTCACTTCTAGCATTATCACTTTCAGCTTCTTTGCTGCACTTTTATCTTTGTTCACCAATTCCCTCTCGATTTTTGGTATTTTTGTAAAATGTCACATTGGTTTATCCCCAATAGCCAAGAAGGCCACAGAACTACACACTCTGCTGTCTGTGCATGAACTAAGGAACATGTGCACTGACCAATCACCCATGGGCTTTGAAAGAAGTGCTGTGATTGGCCACAGATTCTGACATGCATCTGTTATTTACATGGTGAGTTGTATACTGAAGCACTAGCAGCAAGCTTGTGTACTTCATGCAATTACTCAATTAACACACGGGGGTAACTGAGATTTGACTAGAGTTGTTGGGGAACTGGTATTATTTAAATCATGGTAATTGCAACTCATGCATATCAGAACTGTGCAAAGTCAGAACCATCTATATAATATATAATTATATATATTATATATAATTATAATATATAATATATCCACATATATAATATGTATATGTAATATATATAATATATGTAATTTAAGCATTACTATATATAGCAAATAGTTTTGAGGATAAAGAGCACTGCAACAAGTTAGTGGCATTACTGCTACATAGACAAATAGACAAAGGTCAGTCTCCTGTCCATTCTACTCAGTTCATTCTGGCAGTATCGACACCAAATGCTCACTGTGTCCATAACACCGAGCCACTGTCATGATAAGCCAGCACAGATAATAAGCCAGCCGTGATCTTAGAAACCAAATCACAAGCTGGTTTTGAGCATGCAAACAAAGGCTGAGCTGCCTGAAAATAGCAACTGCCACAGGATCAAACTTTCAAGATTACAATTTTACAGTACATATTTTATTTATTTTATATTATATACAGTTGTCCCTCAGCATTGATGGTGGAGTAGTTCCACGACACCTGAGGATACTAAAATTCACAGATCCTCAAGTCTCTGACATAAAATGGTATAGGATTTGCATATAACCTACACACACCCTCTCATATACTTTAAATCATCTCTAGATTACATATAATACCTAATACAACACAAGTGCTACATAAATAGATGTTATACTGCGTTATTTGCATTACTTTTTGTTATATTGTTATTTTTCATTTTTCTAAATTTCTGAATATCTTCAATCTGCAGTTGGTTGAATCTGCAGAGGGAGAACCTGCAGATGGGGGTGGGGGTTAACTGTATTTTTAAAAGGAAGAAAATTTGACGTCAAAATTGGTTCTGTGAGTGGGCCCTAAGAGAGAATTCACTGAAAGAAAAGTGTTATCATACTTATTGCACAGAATTTTTGCCACATATTTCCAGGGTCAATTTTGTTCACTTTCTGGTTCTGATTATGTCTTCAATAGGTGGGGTTACAGCATAACAAGTTTCAGGAAAGTGAGCCGTTATAGTAGTTAAAAGTTGATTTTTAATCAGTCTTCCTAGGCCCTGTGTCTCTGGAGACATGTGAGCCACAGCTCACCAAGCAGTCACGACCCCCCACCCCTCTGTACCATTACTGCCTCTCACACAATGGAAATGTATTCAAATGCAGGCAGTCATGGAGGGGGAAGAAGATGAGAAGAAAGGAAATACATACCCGACCTTAATTCAAAATGATTTATCAGAGCTTAAAAAAACATTCAGGGAAAGAAAAACAGAGGAAAAAAAAGATAAAATTAGGCTAGGAGTTAAGTGGATGTAGAAAAACTAACCAACCAAGGAAGGCAACACACTGGCCCTTGCTGGTAAAGCTTCTTGGTAGCCACATCAACATTAGGGTCTTAATAAATGGGTTGTGAACCATTTGCTTCTATACTAATTTAAAATAATACCCCCATTCATGTCATCATGAATAATTCACCCACTTTCCAAAAAGCACCCAACATGACACAATTAAACAAAAAAAAGTTCTCCATCCTGGCTCATTCTCTCTCTTGGTTTACAGTTGACATTTGCTATGAAGTAACTGACAAGGGCAGAACAACCATCCAAAGAGGTTTACAAATGCATCTGCCTTTGAATAAAAATGCATAGAATACGGAAAGCATTTCCATCTGGGAATACGGTTTTCTATTTCATGATGTCATTCTGTAATTTACTAATTGCAGGGTATGCAAAAATCTAATGCGCAAATGGAGGCTCGCAGGCCCAGTGCAATGAGCAACAGTCACTTGCTACTCAAATGACACTCGACACGGACAGAACCGAGAAATACTTATTGGAAACCTCAGCCCTCATTACCCAAAACAAAGAACGGGCTCTTTCCACGACCAGGCACTCCAGACACCAAATGCAAATTAAACCAACAGAACAAAAACTGTATTCAGAAGGCGCAGATTGCAAAAGCCTTGTTCTGAGTTCAGCCATTCACAGACCCTGAGGAGGACATCGCCCTCAGAGAAACACAGCTGGGCCACGCTGAATATGCCAGGAGTGATGCTCCTTTTAAGCCCAGAGATGTTCGATTCCACTTATCTAAGTCTTTCTACTTAGTAGTTTTCCTTCTCCTGGTTGGCTGTATCAGATGAATACTGAAATTTCATCTGAAAGAAAAAGACATCCATTCCCTGCTGACATTTTTTGAAGCCATTGCTAAACTTCCATAACCCATAATCAAGTTATTTCTTTTTCATCCAGGCACGGTGGCTCACACCTATAATCCCAGCACTTTGGAAGGCAAAGGAGGGAGGATCCCTTGAGCCCAGGACCTTGAGACCAGCCTGGGCAAGCCAGTGAGACCTCATCTCTACAAAAAATACAAAAATTAGCCAGACGTGGTGGTGTGCGCCTGTCATCCCAGCTACTCGGGAGGCCAAGGCTAGAGGGTCACTTGAGCAAGGAGGTCAAGGCTGCAGTGAGCCATATTCACACCACTGCACTCCAGCCTGGATGGCAGAGCAAGACCCTGTCTCAAAAAAAAATATTTTTTTAATTAAAAATAAAAACATTCTTTCTTTTCTGCCCCCTAAAATGAGCCTCCCACTCCAATATCCATTTCCATTAACGCCTACATCAGCTAAGTACGTAGGAGGAAGATGTTTCCTCAGGTTTTGCAGGTTTGTTTGTTTTTAAGGCCTTGCCCACTATGAGAGAGAGCCTGGTTTATGAAAAAGTCAAAATCTCTTGCTCAGAAGAGAGATCTGGAATGCTTTAGCCAAGCTGTGGCCCAGCCTCTGTTCTCAATGTAAGAAAGGTCCCCAAAGAGTATTTTAATCCTATTCGTGAAACTTGAGTTTAGGATAAGGTCTTGGCGTTCAAAAGGCATACATAGACCAGGGGAAAGGAACTGTCCTCTGGATCTGTTTGCTAAAACAATTTATCACCTTGGGAAAGTCCCTTAACCACCAATTGTCTCTCTCAAGCAGGTGGCAAGTAAATTACACTGTCATTACTCTGGCCTCTAAGGGAACTGGCTTGAGAGCTACAGTCTAACATAAATCTCAACTTTCAGAGATAATTTCAGAATCGGCCATGATGTTAAGGGGCCTTAATGACTGATAGCCCAAGGAAGTGCTCCTCCCCACTCCAGACAGGGAAAATAGTACTCATTTCCCTGAGCCCACAGCAGCAGGCAGGTCCTGTGCTTCCTTTACCAAGCCCAAGGATGCATCATGCCAGCATGCTTCTGTCTTTGTCTTGGCTGCCAGGAAACTCAGAGCTGCCATTGGCTTCAGGAGTCCTTGAAATCAGTATTTTATCCCTTCTTTTCTGGTTCTATGATAATCACTTTCATTTTGGGGAGCCTGCACTTTGATTATTAGCTATCTCAGATTATTCTGTAAAGCAAGCAGAATATAAAGCAAGAGAAGCAGAACATTACCTACTCTCTTATTTGGGGCTGGTTTTCCTTGAAGAGTTTTCCTACACTGTGTGTGTGCTACTAAAGGTCTGGGCACTAAAGCAGTCCCTGCCAGTCACTCACACCAATCCTAAGTCTCTAAAACAAAAGGCCGTCTTACACCCCTTAGAGTTTACCTCAAATGCCCAGGTCAGATTTCCAACTCTTTCAATATACTCAAGAACCAATGAAGCAGACCTCCTGGTTTTAATGTGGACAGCACCCGCTGGTGTTGTGTTTAATGCATGCATTCAATTCCCATTAACATGTGATCGGCCTAAATGGTCATCAGGTGGACTGAAATACCACTATCCCACTCTAACAGGAAAGAGCCCTAAAGGAAGAAAGCTGCTGGCTGGTACACAGCAGACGTTCGACAAATGTGGGTCATGTGCATGAGAACCCAAACCTGCCTATTTTCCCATTAAAAAATAGTTTAGTATTTATTACTAAGTAATGATAAATGCATTCAACAAACATTTGCCAAATGCCCATTATAAGCAAGGCACTGACCTAGATGCTATAAGGAAAATACAGATGAATAAGACAACAGGCCTTGAGGAAGCCTGCTTATAAGGCACTGCGATTTGCTTGAGCCCAGGAGTTCAGGGTTGCAGTGAGCTACGACGGCACCACTGCACTTCAGCCTGCGCAAGAGAAAAAACTTGTCCCCCGCCCCCATAAAGAAAAAAAGGACACTGGGGTATAAGGAAGTCAAAATAACCAGAATCTGGACACAAACAGGTACAGATATTCAAAGATTATTACAATTTTCAAGTATCTACAAATGAGTTCATTTAACTCTATAATTTCATGTGTCCCAGTGTGAGGCTAGAAAAAAGACAGTCATCACAACTATAATACAAGGTGGCAAGTAAAACTCGTCATGACAAGTAACATAATAATAGTGACCTGGTGCTCACTGAGAACATTTGCTTACCACATGGTTTAGCATTTACTGACGAAACCCTGTGAGATGGGTTGGGTATCACCATCCTTCTTTAACACATTGGGAAACTGGTGCTCAGAGATGTCAGCAATTTGATACATTTTCAAAACTAGTAAGTACAGAGTGATGACTGTGAGCCACCACTATCTTCTCACCCTAGTATCCCTCTGTGCCTCTTAGGGAATCTAGAATAAAAGAGACCAATTCCTTTTGGGGGGCTCCAGAAATAATTCCGGAAAGTGTGAGAGTTTGGGTCTAAAAGATATGAGGAAATGACAATGATGATGGCAGCAGCTAGCAACTGTACAGCTCAATAACACCATGAAATAGGTACTGCCACTATTCCTATCATACGGATGAGGAAACTGAGGCATAGAGCGGTCACACAGCTGGAAGGTGGCCAAGCAAGGATTCAAACCCAGGCAGTTGGCCTCGAGAATTCACACCTCTAACCACTCAGGACAACGCCACTGTATCATGGCGCTCCACGATCAAAGGCCTGGAGGCTGAGAATGCTTAGAAACTGATAGAAGAAAAGTGAAGGCAGGAACAGACGGGCCTTATTACCCTTCATAGGCCTAGGAGTCTGAACCTCATTAGGCAATGTGGGGCCTGAAGAGGGTGACCAAAGGGACTTCTTGCAGGGTCCCTCCCACACCTGCAGGCTGGGCAACAGGCTCTGTCCCTCCCAACAAACACAGGAGAGGGATCCCCTCTCAGTTCTCCAAGTCTCCTCTGCTCAGCTGACCTTAGGCAGGAACTCTCCCCCTTCCCATGGCCCTGCATTCTGCCACTTGTCAGATTCTTCACCACTATTCTAACAGTCATCTGGATAAAACTAAGCAGGGAAAGCCATTCTCTGCAACTATACTTTTGGTTTTTGTTTTTCTTGCTATTTTGAGACAGAATCTCACTCTGTCGCGCAGGCTGCAGTGCAATGGCGTGATCATGGCTCACTGTAGCCTTGACCTCCCAGGCTCAAGCGATCCTCCCATCTCCGCCTCCCAAGTTGCTGGGACTATAGGTTCACTACCACATCCAGCTAATTTTTTATTTTTTGTAGAGATGGGGTCTAGCTATGTTGTCCAGGCTGGTCTTGAACTCCTGGGTTCAAGCGATCCTCCAGCCTCAGTCTCCCAAAGTGCTGGGATTATAAGCATGAGCCACCATACCTGGTCAACTACAGTTTTTTAATACTTCTCACTGTTTCCTTTAAGTCCCCTCCGGCATGCAACTACACCAGGCTGGCATCTGAAACCATTTACCTCTTCCCACTCCATCTGTATATCTGATTACAGTGTGTGTCTATTCAGAAGGGCCTTGGGCTCAATTAACTTTAAACTTTAGATAAGGCATGATATACTCTCTGACTCACTCCAGATAAAGGGCCAAGGATTCCTGCCTTAGTGCTATAATTAGTTGAGAATGCAACGTGGGGGCTCTGATCCTTTGTTTCTGATGTCCTTCACTCATTAAAAGTAGAACACTTTGCCTGGTGCTGTATCACTTCAACTAAATATGTGTTTGTTTTAGGTTCTCTGTTTACTTGTCCCAGGGATGGAATGCTTCTCCCACTTGGAATGGCCCTTGCAGCCTGCTGGCCAACTGCGAACTATGGCCTGGGCAAAAATTCAGAGGCAAACACTCGAATGCTCTCTCCATGTTCTTAACAGCACTACAGCACTTGGCATGGAGCTGGCACTATTATTCCGAACAGTTTTACAATGGTCTCATTTCCTTCCCATCAGAATGAAAAGCCACAGAGCTGGAGGGCTGTGTCATAAGTCTTGGGAACAAAACAATCTTCATGCATTCACTTTTTTTTTCTTTTTGTAATTTAAGGAAGAATTCCAAATGGTTTGCCTCTTGCAATGCCACAGTTTGATGTGAAATTGTATGAAGCACTGACTTTCATACAAAGTTCTGAAGATCAGAACCTTAACTGGCTAATGCAAAATAGATAGAGAATAAATAGAAAGCCCTAAGTTCTAACTGCTACCTGCCATTCTTCCACATGGCAATTTAGCACAATGATAAAGATTCTGCAAGGCTGAAAAGATTTCACATTCCAACACACCGCATTCTGTGATTTATGGGGCTTCAGGGCAGATGGAACTGTGTTTTTCCAATGTAAGGGAAAAACCCATTACAGCAAATAAGCATGGAGTTGGTTTCTGAACTTACTGATGTTCTTTTTTTAAAACAAAACTCATAACATAAAATACAAAATCACACTAAGGCCAGGTGGGGTGGCTCATGCCTGTAATCCCAGCACTTTGGGAGGCTGACGTGGGTGGATCATCTAAGGTCAGGAGTTTAAGATCAGCCTGGCCAACATGGCGAAACCCCATCTCTACTAAAAATACAAAAATTAGCCGGGCATTGTGGTGCATGCCTGTAATCCCAGCTACTCGGGAGGCTGAGGCAGGAGAATTGCTTGAATCTGGGAGGTGGAGGTTGCAGTGAGCCAAGATTGCGCCACTGCGCTCCAGCCTGGGTGACAGAGCAAGACTCTGTCTATAAAATAAAATAAAATAAAATAAAATAAAATAAAATAAAATAAAATAATCACACTAAGGCCAGGAGGATTCGTTTTAGATAAAGATGACCACAGAATACCTTTTATCAAACTACCCTGAAAATGTAATTGATTCAATATTCAAAAATAGTTTTCCCATATTTTCAGAAACAGCTATTGGTTATAAAGTACCCTGTACAGAAGAAAATAATAAAGGAAAAGAGCCACACACTAACGTTAGGTTCTACCAAGGAGTTCATGAGGAAAAGCATGCTCATCCTAATGGATGAGCCTTTCCATGTAAACATTTGGCATTCCCAAAACCTAAGTCCTAAAACTCTAAATCAGGGGTGTCCAATCTTTTGGCTTCCCTGGGCCACACTGGAAGAAGAAGAATTGTCTTGGGCCACACATAAAATACACTAACACCAATGACAGCTGATGAGTTTAAAAAAAAAATCACACAAAAGGCTCATAACGTTTTAAGAACACTTACGAATTTGTGTTGGGCCACATTCAAGGCCATCCTGGGCTGCATGTGACCTGATTGTGGTTGCACAAGCTTGCTCTAGATCATGGAAGTCAAAGCTTTCTGGCAGAAATTTAAGTATATAGGCACAAATTTTATTAATGCTCAAATAAAAATATTGGAAAATGTTCATGAAAAGAACCAGAAGAAACTATGGAAATGATTACAGGGCTGGCAGAGATGTTTCCACCTGGTGAGATTTCAAGCTCCACAGTGTCAATCAATGCCCACGACCCCAATCGGCGAGGATTCCATGGGACCCAGCAAGGTGGCCACAGCTTCTTTCTATGCCCTGCCTCTCTGCCCTTTGGCCCCGACTGAGCCCTGCAAGGCCCCTCTGCATTCCAGTCCCATCCGCCTGTCCAGGCCTCAGTTTGTCTCTCACTGCCTCTCTCTGCTGCAGACAGATCCAATTATTCCCCATGCGGTGGGAGCAACGACTTTAAGCAGCAGCTTTTGCCACTCCCTCTGCCCGAACTGGCTTCCCCCCATCTGTTCACCCTGGGAATTCTTCAGGCTCAGCCATCATCCATTTCATTTGCACCTTCCCAGAGCGAGCACCTGGCACCCATACCCTCAGTAAGAATCTGCTGAATAAATGTCCCCCCTCTTTGCCTGCCTCCATGGCCCTGCGTGCCAAGCACAGTGTGTAGCTCAGTAAGTACTACTGCACAAGCAGCCCAGGCAGGAGCAGAAGAACCCAGATGAGTGACATCGGAGTGAGTTGGGAGTGGAAGGAAAGAACATAGGAATAAAACAATGAGAACGTCTCAACAACATCTTAACTTGTGAAACATCTAGAAAAGCACCAAAGTCTAAGTGAATACACAATCAATAGGCATCCAAAATCTCAGACACATATCTAGATCCTCTAATGTGTCAGCAACTCCGTGGTGAGCAAAGGGCTAATGACATGGGGTGCTTGTTTTTAAACTCATAGGCCATGAACAGGGAAATCTCTCCTTTGTTTTTTTTTTTTTAAGTGCTCTTTCTAGAGGCATTCACGGCAATCAAGCCGTACAGCCTACCTATTTCTTAGCCGTAATTTGGAATCATCTGTCTTCTAGCCCATACCTTCAACTGCCGGGTCTGTAAGGCCCTCAAGGTGCCGCCACCTATGCAGTCAGGCTCCTCCATGCCATGCCTTGCAGTGGCACTCCACTCAGCAAAATGATGTTGGGGCCATCTACACAGCAGGGGTGGAGTCCGTGGAGAAGGGGAAGGGCTCTGAGGTGTGATTACGAATAAGCACAGTCCACGGGGCTGAGCATGGGAGAATGAGGGTATTCCAGACACAGGAAATGGCCAGAGCACAGTCAGGCACAAGAATGCCAGGTGAAATGGGTGCAGTCGTCCAGCCGGCCAGGGCGGCGAAAGGTAAGGGTGCAGGAGTGGCTGGGTGCAGTGGCTCACACCTGTAATCCCAACACTGTAAGAGGCTGAGGCGGGCAGATCGCTTGAGCCCGGGAGCTCGAGACCAGCCTGGGCAACATGGAGAAAACCCGTCTCTATAAAAAAATACAAAAAATTAGCCAGGCGGAGTGGCATGTGCCTGTGGTCCCAGCTATCTGGGAGGCTGTGGTAAGAGGATCATATGAGCCCAGGAGGTCAAGCCTGCAATAAGCTATGATCGCGCCACCACACTCCAGCCTGGGCAACAGATTGAGACCCTATCTCAAAAAAAAAGAAAAGAAAAATTAAAAAAAAAAAGGGGTGCAGGAGTCCCAGGAGGAGAAATCACAAAGGCAGGAAGGTGGCAGATGAGAAGGACTTTGCAAGCTGCACTAGGAAATTTGGCCTTTATTCTGCAGGTAGTAGAGAGTGACTTATGCCAATCCATGCTGTATCTGCCATCATCTGTGGCAGTGTAATGAGGAAAGAAAGGAGTCAGGCTTCAGGAAAGCAGCCCACAGCCCTGCCTCAATCACTCTGGAAGCCCCTGGAGCTGGGACTGCACGTCCTGCTCTAGTATTCAGTGGGGCATGCAGCAATTTTTCAAGAGTGGCTCCAATTTTACAATGGACAGTATAATTCCTCCAAGTTTAACCTATTTTAGATGTTCTATATCATTCTTCTGAAAAGTTCAATTTCCTTATTGTGTGGAATAAAGTATTTATGATGGTTGGAGAGTTGATGGGAATTCTCCTCCTCTGGCGTAAATTGTGCAATATTTGACCACTGCATTCTATCATCAGACAACACATGAGCACGTAGCAAATATAAGACTACCACCAACTGTATCGCACTTCTTTCCGTGAGAAAGTTTCAAGTGAACTGCTCAGCATGAAACATGAATATGCGCACAGTAGTGAATTGAAGGTATTCAGCTTCAATTTGGGTGGGGTGGGAGATGTTTTATTTACCCCACCTAGAGACAACTCTAGCTCGCTACTCCTACTTTTCAAGAAAAACCTGTTAAACAGTATTCTCTGCTAGCCTAAGGGACAAATATAATTTTGAAATGTTATTACTAACCAACTATGATAGCTTGAGAGGCTGAATGAGAATGAGTGATTAGTACACTGTCTTGCGCAGTTCTTACCAAACATCTATCATTGAAGATGCCTGTGAAATGAGTACTTCTTGAAAAACTCCTATGTGAAATGCACCATGCTAGATGTCAAAAAAATTTAAAAATCAGTATATTTAGCAAAATCCATGCTCCCAAGAGCTCACAATCTACAAAAAGAACCTATTTCCATCACCATCTCATTGAAATGTCCCGTTGCCTAAGTGACACTCATATTACAAGCCCTGGTCATTTACCTTAAAAAAGAATCTGTCCACATACTGCTGAAACATCAGTCAAGAGACGGAATACCCCGTCCCTACTAAAAATACAAAAAAAAATTAGCCAGGTGTGGTGGCGGGCACGTGTAGTCCCAGCTACTCAGAAGGCTGAGGCAGGAGAATGGCGTGAACTTGGGAGGCGGAGCTTGCAGTGAGCCGAGATCACGCCACTGCACTCCAGCCTAGGGGACAGAGCGAGACTCCATCTCAAAAAAAAAAAAAAAAAAAAAAAGAGAGAGAGAGGGAATACATGGATTTTTTTTTTTTTTTTGGTACCAGGGAGAGAATTTTACCTTTTAATCTGTGAATCTTAAATTCCACATAAACTGAAATTTTGCTCATGTGCACCACATCTCAAGTGCTGTTGCCTTCATGCTCTTACACGAACTCTTCTAGATCAGAACATTCTCTTCTGCTTGTCTTCTCCTCCATAAGAGCAGGTGCAGAGCTGTGCTGAGTGGCTTGCAGAGCCAGTATGTGAATGGTGGTGATTCCTACTCATCTCCATTCACTCTAAGCAGTTTATCAAGATTCCTCATACAACTTTCGTACCTCCCAAATCAAAGTCTCATCAGAAATGCCCTGCCTAGTGCTCCTTCCCCACCCGTTCAGCATCTGTGATCTCTGCTCTGTCCCTTGGATGCCCTGGGCCTTGGCATACTGTGCCCGAGAACCACTTCCACCCTCAATTCAAATGAGAGTTGCTGGGCAATCTTTCCTGCCTTCTACACACAATCCCCCACCCCAAATCCCAAATACACCCATGGGGATCTGAATGCAGCACACCATCACCCATCTTATACGTAAAATGGGAAACAGAGCAAGACGTTCAGCTGGTGCATCTACACCTTTATCTCCGACGTTGCCAATTCCTCCAGCTAGCGCCCAGATGAAAGGACCTCCCCCGAAGGGAGGATGCTGGTGGCAAGTCACAGGGCCTGCCCTGACTTCTGCCCCCTGCCATCCCCTCTTCTACTCACATCTGTAACTTGGTTCTTCCAAGACTTATTTACCTGGCTTGGAGTTGACACAAAGCTACAAAGAAAACCTAATATGTGGAATAACAGAGTCATGAGTTCCAGAGATGACACTTAATGGCTGAATGTGACATCCCTTACAAAAGCAAGAGTGACGGCCAGTGGGGAAGCAACACAGTTCCCAGGGCATGTAGCAGCTCAAGTCTTCTAAAAGCATGAAATGAGTCCCCTGTGGCATCTGGTTGCCAAAGGAGCTTCCACGGTCTCAGGCAATGTGAATAATGCTATTACATGTGCATTTACATTAAGACAAACTCTCATGCCACAGTGCAGATCACAGCAGTTAAGAAAGCAGGTTCTAGAGGACTCCCACCTAAATGAAAACTCTGGCTCCTCTTTTACTAGCTGCTAGAACATGGGCAAGCTATGAAACCTTTTTGAGAATCAAATGCCTCATCTATAAGATGAGGATAAAGCAAATACTTACTTACGCTCTAGGCTGCAGTGAAAATGAAATGAGTAAGTCCATGTAAAGCCCTGAGCAATGGTGCCAGGCACACAGGAAGCACTCAGTGAAGGGAGCAGGTACTGGTGACTCACCATTCTGCCAGCAGCCACTATGCACTGGGCACCAGCACATACCAGCCCCCATCAGGAAATGTGCACAGTCCATCTCATCTTGTTTCATCTTCATTTTATTAATGAGGAACTGAGAGTCCAAGAAGGTTCAATCATTTGCTCAAGGACAAAGAAGTGCATATCAACTCAAGATCTGAGCGACTCCAAAGCCCAAGCTCTGTGTCCCCGATAACACTAAAGGGCTCTGGAACCTTCCCTCACTGTGCCAAATTCTGGTCACCACACTTTAGGAAAGGCACAGAGCAACTGGAACCTAGCCAGTGAAGAGCAAGTGCATGGTAGGTGGCAGCAGGAGGTCTGAGAAGAGTTGTTGTGGAGACACAGGCTCAATCTGGCTCTCTCTCAGCTTGTATGGTGGAAGGAAGGTTAGTGTGTGTAAAATGGACAAGAAGGCAGATTTCACCTCAAATTAAGGAAGGACATTTTAATCTCTGTTACTATGCCAAGGGTGAAGTAAGGTGCTTCAGGAGGTAGTGAGTTCCCATCTGCAGGGATACTCAAATATCAGCCGTAAGACACTTCCTGGACAGGGGACCTCTTGGTTGTTGGACTCAAAGACTTCTAGATTCTCATCCAAGCTAAGTCTACTATTTGAAGGTTGCTTTTGAAACAACATACTTCTATGAAAAAACTTCTACAGAAAGAACAAGCGACAAAGTCTGAAATCTCAAATGAAATAAAATAAATCACAGGTGTGGCCAGGTGCATTGGCTCATGCCTGTAATCCCAGCACTTTGGGAGGCCAAGGTGGGTGGATCAGTTGAGGTCAGGAATTCAAGTCCAGTCTGGCCAACATGGCGAATCCCCACCTCTACTAAAAATACAAAAATTAGCCAGGCGTGGTGGCGCACACCTGTAGCCCCAGCTATTTGGGAGGCTGAGGCAGGAGAATCACTTGAACCAGGAGGTGAAGGTTGCAGTGAGCCAAGATCGCACCACTGCATTCCAGCCTGGGCAACAGAGCGAAACTCCGTTAAAAACAAATAGTGGGTGTTATCTGGATAATATCACTGTGATGTGAAATGGTAATACACCGGAGAAAACGGAAGGAACCAACAAAAGCCCAGGAGTTCTCATACCAAAGAAAACAAGGAGGTTCTACCAGCTGCACTCAGATCTCATGGCCCAATGACAAAACTTTTAAGGTCCCCCAAAGGCACATGTTAATTTACACTTACAGTAAAACCTTCTACTGGGTCCCTAAACTAGTCACATGTAGTTTCAACAAATCCATCCCCAAAGCAGTAAGCAAGACCGTAACACCAAGAGGAAGAAGAATGAAGGTGAGGCTAACTAAGAACAACAGATAAAGTCCACCCTCTAAGAAAAGGAAGTTTGGGCTGGGCATGGTGGCTTATGCCTGTAATCCCAGCACTTTGGGAAGACGAGGTGAGCAGATCACGAGGTCAGGAGCTCGAGACCAGCCTGACCAACATGGTGAAACCCCGTCTCTACTAAAATTACAAAAATTAGCCGGGCGTGGTGGCACATGCCTATAATCCCAGCTACTCGGGAGGCTGAGGCAGGAGAGTCACTTGAGCTTGGGAGATGGAGGTTGCAGTGAGCTGAGATAGCGCCACTGCACTCCAGCCTGGGAAACAGAGTAAGACTCTGTCTCAAAAAACAAAAACAAAAAAAAAAAAAAGGAAAAGGAAGTTTGGACACAGACACAGAATAAAGACCCCGTGAAGACACAGGGAGAAGATGACTGTCTGGGAGCCTCAGAGAAATCAACCCTCATGACGCCTTGATCTTAGGCTTCTGGCCTGTAGGACTGCCAGGAAAGAATATCTGCTTAGTTTAAGCCACAGCCCTAGCTGATGAGCCCTTGCTCTCAATGGATGTAGCTCTCCCATTCACCTTTCACTTTTCTGAGATGCATTTGAAACCATTTGAATCCAAAGGTTCAAGTGTTATTTTAAACCACTCACCACCCCATCCCATTCAGTGCCTATCAACCACTTCCAAAAGCTTCCTCTGAAATCAGTAACTCACATTAGTTATATGTGCCCCAGCCAATTCTTTCTATGGAAAGATAGAATTATGAAATACGGCCAGGCATCGTGGTTCACGCCTGTAATCCCAGCACTTTGGAAGTCTGAGGCAGGTGGATCACCTGAGGTCAGGAGTTCAAGACCAGGCTGGCCAACATGGTGAAAGCTCACCTCTACTAAAAATACAAAACATTAGTCAGGCATGGTGGCATGCACCTGTAATCCCACCTACTCGGGAGGCTGAGGCAGGAGAATCGCTTGAACCCAGGAGGCAAAGGTTGCACTGAGCCGAGATTGTGCCACTGTGCTCCAGCCTGGGTGCCAGAGCAAGACTCCATCTCAAAAAAAAAAAAAAAATTATGAAATAAAACTTGAATGGGTAGAAAGGTGGTACATATGAATTAGGTTTTCTCTGAGGCCAATTCTTCCACATTATGGAGCAAAAGCTAAGGTATTTTCTTATGACCAGGTTGGAAGCTGTAAGCGAGTGGGGACCTTATCTATCTGTCCAGTGCCATATCTGGGGCACATGGAATGGTGTCTGGCCAGCAAGTGGAATTCAATAAATATGTGTTGAGTTCAAGAACACCTGGCTTTTTTTCCCACAAGTAAACTGGAACATCTCATAGCAAAATATCAAGTAAAGGAGAATATAAATACGCCAGTCAGTAACATAACTGCCACACTTGAACGACAAATTTCACTCTCAGCTTCCTCATAGCCAGGGCAACAATGGAAACCAAGCTTCTATTTATACTGATTTATGATGCAAAAAAAAAGTTCTCTACATATTTACGAAATGGACATTGGGTAATAAAACCATGTCCCCAGCTGCATTTATACAAAAATGCAATAATGAAGTTTATATGTTCCTTTCACGAAAGTAAAATCTACTAATAAAAGCAGAGGGCATATACATAATACTAAACTTCAACCCAATTAGATCTATTACTATGAGAGGCTTTGTATATAGAGGCCCAAGGGTAACAAAATAGCAATTCCAACTTAACATAAGAATAAGACACTGGATGGACTGCTTGTCTTTCTAAGGCAAGCCATTCTCACAAGTTTTACAACACACTGGTATGCCACAATCAAGTCTGAGGTGTATCTGAATTTCTTACCAATTATGTTATCAAACCCCCATGATAGCCCCCAATAATTCTTGCCTCCTGGACTCACCCTCATGTAGTCACCTCTCACAGTGAATAATGCTGACGTGTAACCCACAGGATATTGCAGAAATGACAGAGTGTTACTTCTGGGATTATGTGATAAAATGACACTGCAGCTTTCCCCTGGTCTCCTGAATCATGTGTCCTGAGGGAAGTCAGCTGCCCTGTAGTGAAGGCATTCCCGCACCCCTCAGAGAAGTCCACCTGGCAAGAAAAGCAGGCTTCCTGCCAGCAACGGCACCAACTTGCCAGGTATGTGAGTGAGGCAACTTGGAAGCAGGTGCTCCAGTCCCACCCAAGCCCTAGCAGGTATAATGACTGCAGCCTCAGGAAACCCTGAGACATATTGACCCAGCGGAGACACTCTGGGATCCCTGACCCCCAGGAAGTGGGTATGACAGTAAGTGTTCATTTTTGTTTGGTTTGTTTGTTTTGAGATGGAGTTTCACTCTTGCTGTCCAGGCTGGAGTGCAATGGTGCGATCTCAGCTCACCATAACCTCCGCCTCCCAGGTTCAAGAGATTCTCCTGCCTCAGCCTCCTGAGTAGCTGGGATTACAGGCATGCGCCACCACACCTGGCTAATTTTGTATTTTTAGTAGAGATGGGGTTTCTCCATGTTGGTCAGGATGGTCTCAAACTCCCAACCTCAGGTGATCTGCCCGCCTCGGCCTCTCAAAGTGCTGGGATTACAGGCATGAGCCACTGTGCCTGGCCAGTAATGTTCCTTGTTTTCAGCCACTAAGCTTTGAGGCAATCTGTACTGCAGCAACACATAACAAAAACTAACAGATTCTGGTAACTGGAATTGGTATGCTTGCTAAAAAGAAAAAAAAAGAAAAATTCCTAAAATGTGTGAGTGACTTCGGAACATGGCAATGGGCAGGAACTGGAAAGACTGTAAAAAGAGAGTTAGAAAACCCCTGAAGAGCCCTGGAAAAGCTAGAACCTGGAGGGCCTTTCAGGAGACTGTGGATGATGGTGTAGAGAGGAAAATGTTACTGGAAACTGGAAAAGGAGATCTTTGTTATTTCCTGATGGAAAGTTTAGCAACGCCATTGCCTGCTACAATGTGGGAGATGGAAAACGTACCTAAGGAGATGGCTGAATGTAGCTAAGGCAATTTCCAGAGTGTTGAAGGTCCCACCTATAAAATCCTTTGTTAAGAAGTCAGGAAAAAATCCAAAGCAATGGCTCAGAGAACAATTCTGGCAAACCAAAGGCCCTAAGAAGTAAGGGTGTTGTCCTTCAGCAGTCTCCACAGAAGTCCAATGTTTAAAAAGTGAACTCCAATGAGATTCACAGGACATCCACAATGCTTTTAAAAGAATTACACGAGCAGAACCTCATCAGGTTGGACTCTTGGACTGAAAGGCACAGAAACAGTACAAAATGATTACTGGCAGGATACAGAGTGAGAAATCTATTCAGATGGAAACAGGTTAACTTTCACTGAAAAGAAAGAACAAATGTGTGACACAATGAACGCTTATTGTTTTCATATGCTAAATTTTGAGGCAATTTGTTACACAACATTAGATAACTATCATATTAATAATATACTTTTCCCGCAAAACATAATCATTTCAAGATTATTCCTCTAATTCCCGTGGATTCAAAAATACTTTTTTGAATAGAAAATAGTGAAGAAAGTCAAGTAAGGCAACTTACAGCCTTGTTTGTACTTAAAATATATCGGGCATGTTACCGTCTGTCCTGTGTGGAAATATCAGAACAACAAAAAGGCTAAAAACGAGAGACTTGAAAGTTTTTCCCTAATATTTTTGGAAAGTAAAGGTTTGTTTTCCTACATGAGTAATACATTCAAATAGTTCAAAATAAATATATGAGAATGTACATCAAAAAAACATCCCTCTCACCCTGCTCCTCAACCTGCCAGTCTCTCCCATCCCCTGCCACACCCACATCCAGAGCCCCCACCCTGCAGGGAACCACTACTGCTAGTTTCTTAGGAATTCTTCCCAAGTTTCTTATGGATCTACAAGCAAATATGAAAATCTCATCTTATTTTCTCCCTTCTGACACAACAGGTAGGACATTTTACCCAGTATTCTGCATCTCGGGAAGCTTTAAATTAGCTGGCAAGGTGTCCAATCAAGGCTCTATATTCCGGCAAAAGATCTGGATAACAGATGTTCTACAGAGCTCAATGGAGTCAGAGTCAAATGTTTTAAAGGATTAAAAGTCAAAATAAAATATGTATGAAATTCAACAACTCAAACTTCAATATCTATAAGCAAAATCTACCCAAACCGAAGAGTACATCCCCCAAGTTTCAATGGTTAAAAACAAAGTAAAACTCAAAATAATAATTAGTAGGAATCCTACCCATCCCTTAATCAAGGAACCAGCTGTAAAATCTGTTACAAATTGTACAATCTGACCTCACATAAATGATTAACAAAGACACTTGTCTCCATTTAACTCTGAGGTTTAGGTTCCTGAAAACTCTCTTAGGAGAATCAGCAGTTAATTAGTGTAAAATAAAAGATTCTCCTTTTAATAGAGAGAGAAAAAGAGTTGGTTGCAAAAATACAGTTTGGAAGTGAGCTATGAAAGCTGTTTAAAATAAGGAAAAGCACACTAAATACTGAATCAATGACACTTCATGTATCTTACCAACAATGGGACCTATATTTTCATTTATCTAATTTACCCATTTCACCCTCTTTCTTCTATAAATAAGGTTCAAAACTGTGACATCATCTCAGACGCCTCCGTTCTGAAGCTTGGGTTCGCTTTGCTTTTGCAAGGCCTCCAATCCTTTTACTTTCCTTGGGATCGCCTCATTATCTTGCACACTCATTTCCCTCAGCCTCTTCCCTCCTCAGTCCATCCTCCAGGGCGCAGAGATGAATTTTCCTGAAGCATGGTGTTACAGTGTCACCCTCGGTTCAGCCCCCAGAATGACCCCCCTACACTGGGTAGAGGACCAAGTCCACACTGCTGCCTGGCACACGGCCCTCCACACTGACCCCATCCCATACCTCTGTGCATACCTCCTGCTGCGTCACATCTGTGGCCCGTGCATCTTTACCGATGCATCTCCACTCATATCAGTCCTCACTCCCAACAGATAACCATTGTTCTCATTGGGTTGAACCATGTTCCCCCAGAATTCACATTGGAGCCTTAACCTTCAGTACCTCAAAATGGGACTGTATTTGGAGACTGGGACTTTAAAGAAGTGATTAAGTTAAAATGAGGCCATTACGCTGGGCTCTAATCCAATACAGCTGATAAGGAAATGTGGACACGCAATGAGACACTAGTGGATATTTGTGCCCAAAGACAAGACCAGGCTGGGCGCAGTGGCTCACACCTGCAATCCTAGCATGTTGGGGGGCTGAGGTGGGAGGATCACTTGAGCCCAGGAATTCAAGACCAGGCTGGGCAACATAGGAAGACCCAGCCTCTACCAAAATTACAAAACTTAGCTGGGCATTGCGGCACACACCTGTAGTCCCAGCTACTGTGGAGGCTGGGGTGGGAGGATCTCTTGAGCCCAGGAAGTTGACGCTGCAATGAGCCATGATCATACCACTGCATTCCAGCCTAGGTGACAGAGGAAGACCCTGTCTCAAACACACACACACACACACACACACACACACACACATACACACACCCCCCAAAAAAAAAAAACCCCACAAGATATAGTGAGAAGGTGGCCAGGTGGCCATCTGCAAGCCAAGGAGAGAGGCTTCAGGGAAAACCAAACCTGCTGACATCTTGATTTTGGACTTCTAGCCTCCAGAACTGTGAGAAAATAAATGGCTACTGTTTAAGCCACCCAGTGTGTGGTGTTTTGCTACGGCAGCCCTCAAAAACTAACACACCACCACCCCCATCTTTCCTTCTACAATGCTAAACCTCATCCAATTTTTCATGGTTTTATTTAGACGTAATTTATACACAATTTACCCATTTAGAGTATACAATTAAATCGCTTTGAGTATATCCACAGAGTCGTACAAGCATCCTCATAATCTAAGAATATTTCATCACTTGAGGAAAAAAAAGTCCTGTACCCATTAGCAGTTAGTCCTTGTTTCCTTCCTCTTCCAGCCCTATACCACCACTAATCTACTTTCCGTCTCTGTGGATTTGCCTGTTCAAACATTCCATATAATCACACAATATGTGGAATATGTGGAATCACACAATATGTGGTCTTTTGTGCCTGGATTCGTTCAGTTCCCATAATGTTTTCCAGGTTTATGCATTTTGTATGCTGCCTCTTAAATCTATAGCATTTTCTTTTCTTCAAAAAAAGCTTTGGGCCAGGCGCACTGGCTCACGCCTGTAATCCCAGCACTTTGAGGGGCTGAGGCAGGTGGATCACCTGAGGTCAGGAGTTCAAGACCAGCCCGGCCAACATGGTGAAACCCCGTCTCTGCTAAGAACACAAAAATTAGCCGGGCATGGTGGAACATGCCTGTAGTACCAGCTACTTGAGTGGCAGGTTCATCCATATTGCAACATGTATGAATGTTTCACTCCATTTTATGGCAGCATAGCATAGCATTCCATTGTATGGATATACCACATTTTGTTTATCCATTCATCAGCTGACGAATATTTGATTTTTTTCTGTTTTTTTTTGTTGTTGTTGTTTTGTTTTTTTTTGTTTTTTGAGATGGAGTCTCGCTCTGTCGCCCAGGCTGGAGTGCAGTGGTGCAATCTCTGCTCACTGCAAGCTCTGCCTCCCGAGTTCATGCCATTCTCCTGCCTCAGCCTCCTGAGTAGCTGGGACTACAGGCACCCGCCACCACGCCCGGCTAATTTTTTTGTATTTTTAGTAGAGACAGGGTTTCACTGTGTTAGCCAGGATGGTCTCGATCTCCTGACCTCGTGATCCACCCGCTTCAGACTCCCAAAGTGCTGGGATTACAGGCGTGAGCCACCGCACCCGGCCCCTGGTTTATTTCTGTTTTTTGAGCCCACCTAAATTTAAAGTCTTACTTCCATCCCATAGCATGAACTAATTTAGAGGTATACTCCCTCCCCTTCCAAAATCCCATGCAACAATGTATAAATCATTTAGATCAGTACCCCCTGCCAAATCATTACACAATTAGTTATTATCATGTTACTGTGAACCACTGCAGCACTTCTCGTATATATACCACTAACTGGGCCATTCTTCACGATCACTGATCTTTTCTGTTCATTCAGTCAATAAACATTTATTGAACCTTTACTGGTATTAAATGGTATTAAGCCACTGGTTAACAAAACAGGTACCCTCTCTACCCTTAGAAATCTTAACCTGTTAAGATTCCTACTAAGAATTTAAGTTCCTGCTAAGAATGTATATGCTTTTGACTGATTAACAGAAACTGATAGGAAGGGACATTTAAAAAGAATGATTGATGAATAAAACTGCTTCCCATCACCTTATTTGTAATACAGAAATATCAGAAACAGCCCAAGAACACAAAAATACGTATCAAATAACTAAGTGAACATCCACACGATGGGACGCTTTGCAATCATGTACAATATTTATCAAAGCATTTTTTTTTTTTTTTTTGAGATGGAGTCTTGCTCTTGTCACCCAGGCCAGAGTGCAGTGGTGTGATCTCAGCTCACTGCAACCTCCGCTTCCCAGTTTCAAGCAATTCTCCTGCCTCAGACGCTCAAGTAGATGGGACTACAGGCATGCACCACCATGCCCGACTAATTTTTGTGTTCTTAGCAGAGACGGGGTTTCACCATGTTGGCCGGGCTGGTCTTGAACTCCTGACCTCAGGTGATCCACCTGCCTCAGCCCCCCAGAGTGCTGGGATTACAGGCATGAACCAATGCGCCCAGCCCAAAGCTATTTTTTAAGAAAAGAAAATGCTTATAGATTTAAGAGGCAGCATACAAAATGCATAAACAGTACTATCTCGATGTGTAAAAGAATATTTATTAGAAGGCCTGTAATCCCAGCACTTTGGGAGGCAGAGGCGGGTGGATCATGAGGTCAGAAGTTCGAGCCCAGCCTGGCCAACATGGTGAAACCCCATCTCTACTAAAAATACAAAAATTAGCCGGGCGTTGTGGCAGGCTCCTGTAATCCCAGCTACTTGGGAGGCTGAGGCAGGAGAATTGCTTGAACCCGGGAGGCGGGGGTTGAAGTGAGCTGAGATCATGCCATTGCACTCCAGTCTGGGCAACAAGAGCAAGACTCCATCTCAAAAAAAAAAAAAAAAATATATATATATATATATACATATATATATATTCATTAGAAAGCAATTAGAATAAAAAGACTGCAAACTGTATATTTAGTCCTGGATTACAATCATTTCCTGTACCATTCCTTTCTAAAATGAAAACAAAATGCATTATTTCACTCTAAAATACAATAAATAGCCCTATCACACACAATGAGAGATTATTAGATTAGGTAGTTACCACCAGCTATTAGGATGGTGTCATTGAGGTAAATAGGCAATTTCAATTCTATGCAAAACGCATTTGTTATGGAGAAACTGCCTGGAAAAAAACCAGAAAGTTCAGCACAGAGTCAGCCAATTCTTAATTTTTTTCTATAATAATTAAGGTAAGTGCTCCGAAGCAGGGACAAGGGTTCAGCCTGTACCACATAGGTTCAGAAACAAAAGTGGAAAAACAAAACATAAATCAAGGCTGCAGTTCAGCATCAGGGCAGGAAAAGATATGAGATTCTGTGTGTTTTGCTTTGTTTTGACCGAGTTAATTCCAGCATCCAGATTTCCTAAAGTGTTCAAACGTCCTTTTGTGCAAATAACAATAAATTCTCTGCTTTAAAAAATGGGTGGTGTTCCAGCTGGGTGCGGTGGCTCACACCTGTAATCCTAGCACTTTGGGAGGCCAAGGCGGGTGGATCAGGAGGTCAGGAGATCGAGACCTTCCTGGCTAACACGGTGAAACCCCATCTCTACTAAAAATACAAAAAACTAGCCGGGCGCGGTGGTAGGCACCTGTAGTCCCAGCTACACGGGAGGCTGAGGCAGGAGAATGGCGTGAACCCAGGAGGCAGAGCTTGCAGTGAGCCGAGATCACGCCACTGCACTCCAGCCCAGGCGACAGAACGTGACTCCATCTCAAAAAAAAAAAAAAGGGTGGTGTTCCAAAATTTCATTTGGAAGCTAGTTGTCTAAAACTCGGAATGCATGTTCCCAAACAGAAATGAAGTGCCAAAACTAGACCACAAATGTCTCTTAATGCACAATGTAGCTGAGAAACCCTAGGTTTTTTATTCATTGAAAGTAGCAGAGAACACTGTTACTGTAACATTATTATATAGGAGGCTTTCAAAGACCCAGACAACTTTTTATTTCTGGAGTTCTGATGCTGAGGACTCCGGCCCTCACATTTCATACCCCCCAGCCCTCTACCACCTCCCAATTCTACCTCTCCCCACTCCCAGTGAAACTGCTTTCTTAAGAGCTTGATGGGGCTGCTTTAGGGAACTGTCGCCCTCACTTCCTGGTAGGGTTTGAGGAAGATCAAGGGAAATAACAGTTGTCCTGGGGCAGCTCCCAGGCTCCAACTCACTCCACCAGTTACTAAATGATGGCTTTCTTTTGTCTTTTTCTTGCTTGCTTAATCTTGATGGTTAACACACACACCACCCTCTTGCTCCTTATTTAGAGCAGTCAAGTGAAGCTACACATGCCCACCTGAGGGCATCCGTCCCTAATAAGCCTGCAGGTACAGGAATGAAGTACATTTGCCTTCTCGCTCATCTGGCCCTGCTCTCTATAGCAATATCTGTCTTCTTCCTAACAGTTCTTCCAACAAATGATCCACATGGTGGTTCCAGCTAATGAATATATAGCCTCTCACCTTTCCAGTCCAGAAAAGTCTCTAGGGAATAAGGATCTCTAACAGAAATAATCCCACTTTACTGCCCATATCAAACCCACAAGCTTCAGGTTATCAAACATGTGAGAACCAAAAACCTCAAAGGGTGGATGTCAAACCTAAAGCTTTTACCAGAACTCTGAAACCTGAGTAAGAGACGCTCGTGTGAAACTGCTGTGCATATGCCGGAGCCAGGTGTCTGGCATCTCACCCAGGTGGGCTCCCCATCTACAGAGAATCCTAGGCAGGGTGCAGTGGCTCACACCTTTAATCCCAGCACTTTGGGAGGCTGTGGTGGAGGACTGCTTGAGGCCAGGAGTTCGAGACCAGCCTGGGCAAGACAGTGAGACCCGGTCTCTACAAAAAATTTAAAACTTAGCAAGGCATGGTGTTACGCATGGCAACTACTCAGGAGGCTGAGGGAGGTGAGAGGATGGCTCGAGCCCAGGAGTTCAAGGCTACAGTGAGCTATGATCGTGCCACTGCCCCCCAGCCTGGGCAACAGAGTGAGGCTCTGCCTCTAAAAATAATATTATTATTTGTATTATTATTAAAACAAAGAGAATTCTGCATGAGCACTGAATGCCAGTTCCTCATACTTCCCTGGGGACTACCTTCATTGTCCCTGCTGTCCCTCTCCAATGACACATTCCGTACAGAGTTCCCATGCTCATATCTCACCCAGTTTAAAAAGGGAAAAGCAAAATCAAAACCTCCACAATCCCAGTCCCAGGGAAATGACCCCTCCGGTTCCTCACACATACTCCCCACCAACTCTCATTCTTGAAGCCCACAAATGCCTCCAACTCCACAGCCCATGTGGTGCATGCGGGGAGGTGGCCAAGCGATCGGAGCCCAGAGGGCAGGGTGCCTGCATCCCATCGAGGTCTGCCACTTCCCAGCTATGACTTGGGGCAAATCACCAACCTCTCTGAGGCTCAGTTTCCCCATCTGTATACCAGGGATAATAGCTGTTACCTAAGTTATAGGGTGTCATGAAAGTTAAAAGTGAGAATTTTTAAGATCTCAGGGGCAGTAAGTACACTGTGAGTGTTTGTTACATAAAATTACTGAGGAAGCGTATGAACACTGCTGTTACCACGCCCATCACTACTGCCATTTCAGATTCCCAGAAGCCTTTTTCCAGAAAGCTCCACACCAGAAGTACAGAATCCTAAAGATGAACCCTTAGGAATATCCAAGCACCTCTTTCATTTTAGATATGAAAAAATGAAGGAAATTACAATCAGACATTAAGCCGCTTGCCCAAGGATACATCGTAATTAAACCCCGGAACTGAGCCAAGACTCCCAAGAAGGTTGCCTCATCACCAGGACCTGCTGGTTATCTGCAGCTCACACACACCCCGCAGGCACGGGTGTCTTCGCACATCACCACACCCAGAAGTAACAAGAACACCTTCTGGCACTGGGAGTGCCTGGTACATTTTATCCACACAGCTCCCGTTCATAGTCTCATTTAATCTTCCAACAGCCATACAGGTATTTTTTTCCTCAATGACAGGTGTGAAGTGAACTGACACCTATCCAGAGACTAAGCCCAGTTCCACCCATTGCAATCCAGCAGTCTGTTTTCACCACCATATTGTCTCATCAGGTCCCTGAAATCAACCAAGCAGGAAACGGACTGACCAATACCACGTTTCACCTTCATTTTCCTCCTCCCTCGGAGGGCCAGAGCAAATCCTGTCACCAACTGGCTCCCCACATCACTTTCACCTCAAGAAAAGAACCGCCCTTTATTTTTTTAAGCTTTCTGTTCCATTGTACATATTGTTTTCCTAAAAACTGATAAAACGTGGACTAAGTAGTCAGAGCATTACTAGAAATGCATCTTAATCAAGAGACAGGTAAAGCCATTCACTGTGGAGTCAAGTGAGACCTTCATAAAAATGCCCCCATTCTCCCAAGACACTCAGAAAATTCTACACAGAGCAACTACTGAGAGAAGCCCTCAGCGGTCCCCCCTCACCCAGCTCAGCACATCCCTACCCCCCTGCAGGGCAGGGCCTGGAACACAGCTACCTGCAAAAGAATCCTGCTTTTCATTCATTAGATTCATCCCAAAGCATCATGTTCTATTTTTCTTTGATATCATATTTAAGATATATTAAAAGAAACTAAAGGCCACCAGCAACATTACCTTTTCAAGTAAATTCACTCAAAGTTTGAGATTACTGACCATCTAACAAGCTTTTAGAAATCAGCTTATTTTAATAAATTAGGTACTTTCTGGAGCATAAATCTGTATTTGACGGAAACCAGGTAGGCAGTGATGAGACTGTCTCTAAAGGTCTCATTTGGCTCTTAAAAATTCATTTCATGTTGTCATTTTATTTTTTACTTTTTATTTTTATTTTGGTTTGTCCGCAGTCATCTGGAGCAAGCAATTTTCTTTTAGGCAAAAAAAAAAAAAAAAAAAAAAAACGTTTCTCAGCCTCAGCACTATTGGCATTTTGGTCCAGATAACTCCCCATCCTGTGGGGCTGTCCGGTGCATTACAGGATGCTCAGCAGCATCCCCGATCTCTCATCACTAGATGCCCCCTGGTGTGATAACCAAACTATCCCAGACATTGTCCAATGTCTCTCGAGGCACAAAACTGCCCCTGGTTGAGAACCACTGTTTTAAACAAAAGATTCCAAGAAAACCAAAAATGGAGCTCCATGGTCAGGTTAAAGATAACTGCCCACCTCTGCATTTTAGGTGAGGATTAGCTATGAAGTAATCGGGAAGCACTCCCTGGGGCAGAAGATCCCAAACCCGGTGCATCACGAGAAGCACCTGGGAGCTTTTCAAAGTACTGATTCCTGGGCCTGCCCCATCCTTCTAAGTCAGAAACTATCATGGAGCTTGGAATTTAATCTTGAAAAAAATCCCTGGAAAAGATCCAGAAACAAAACAAATATTAAACTGTAGTTAACGACGCGCACACTCAGTGTTTAGGGCTGTACTGTACCGATGTCTATCACATGCTTTGAAACGTATTCCAAAAAAAGAGATTCCAGTACTTTGGGAGGCCGAGGTGGGTAGATTGCTTGAACTCAGGAATTCCAGGCCAGCCTGGGCAACATGGCAAAAGCCTATCTCTATAAAAAATACAAAAATTAGCTGGGCATGGTAGTACACGCCTGTAGCTCCAGCTACTCAGGAAGCTGAGGCCAGAGGATCACTTGAGTCCAGGAGGTCAAGGCTGCAGAGATCACACCACTGCACTCCAAACTGAGTGACAAAGTGAGACCCTGTCTCAAAAAAAAAAAAAAAAAAAAAAAAAAAAAGCCAGTATGAGGCTGGGTATGGTGGCTCACGCCTGTAATGCCAGCACTTTGGGAGGCTGAGGCGGGCAGATTACCTGAGGTCAGGAGTTCAAGACCAGACTGGCCTGTTAGCAAAACCCCGTCTCTACTAAAAATACAAAAAATTAGCCGGGTATAGTGGCACGCACCTGTAGTCCCAGCTACTCAGAAGGCTGAGGCAGAAGAATTGCTTGAATCCAGGAGGCAGTGGTTGCAGTGAGCTGAGATCATACCACTGCACTCCAGCCTGGGTGACACAGCAAGACTCCATCTCAAAAAAAAAAAAAAAAAAAAAAAAAGCAGGTATATTAAAATGTTCATTGCAGAATCCATGTGGTTGGTATATGGGTGCTCACTGTACATTCTTTACCTTTTCTGCAGGCTTGAAATTTTTCATAATAAAGCATTAGGGGTGGGGGAACTGGAGCCATTCTGAAGATCAGCAGGATTTGAAAACCACTGAAACAGGAGTTCCAACTCCAGCCCGCCCGCCCACTGAAAGACACAGGCTCACCTCACTGAGCTCTCAGTTTACCCACTACTCAAAGATATGTCCAAAAATGAAAGAAAATGGATCCAAACCTCAAACAGGATTTTTAAAAAGTCTTTTGGCCCTTTTCCCAATGTGGTCCTGCTACCATTTGCTGTATATCCTAATATTCCACTAAAAGAAAGCAAAACTTACCACCTTGCCTAATTTTGTTTCAGTTTTTCTGGTTAATAGACCCAAGCCTGAGGCAGAATCTTTCATCAGCTACTAAAGGTTTTTTTATCCTTTACTGCACTCAGTTTTAGAAACGAAGGTGTTCTATTATGTATTATGAATGAAATCAAGGGTTTGCTCTTCATGTGACATTAGTCACTCACTCTGCCTCCCCAGATTAGTTTATACAACTCAAATTACTAACATCCTGCTACAGTCTGGCTTAACCCCAAAATACAATACCTTCTAGCTTGCATATTTGTAGGCTTCTCATTTAATCAAAAAATCCTGACCACAAAAAAAGCAAACAGCAACATTTTCACTGAGCCCTGGTTCAGGCAATCCAGGGAAATCACTCTTTAGTAATCTAGTTCACTATATTTATCAAGTGGTGTGAGATTTCTCTTGATGCCAACAATGGTTATTTTCCATCGTGCTTTGTGCCAACCTAACAATCACTTTGTATTGCTAAACCGGGGGAAAATCAGTAAGAAAATAACGTGATCTCCAGCTATCATCTGGAGGGGTTTCGCCCTGTCACTCAAGCTGGAGTGCAGTGGTGCAATCATGGTTCACTGCAGCCTCAATTTCCTGGGCTCAAGCAATCTTCCTGCCTCACTCCCGAGTAGCTGGGATTACCAGTGCGCACCACCACCACCAGCTAATTTCAAAAAAAAATTCTGTAGGGATAGGGGTCTTGCTATGTTAGCCCAGGCTGGTCTTGAACTCCTTTTCTCAAGTGACCCTCCCACCTCAGCCTTCCAAACCTCTTGGATTACAATCATAAGGCGCCACACCCAGCCTGAAAAAAAATACTCTTAAAAGTACTTCCCAGCTAGATGCAGTGGCTCACACCTGTAATCCCAGCATTTTGGGAGGCTGAAGTGAGGGGATCCCTTGACCCCAGAAGTTTGAGGATGCAGTGAGCTATGATCACACCACTGCACTCCAGCCTGGGTGATGAAGCGAGCAAAACTCTTATCTCAGAAACAAACTAAGGCTGGATGCGGTGGCTCACGCCTGTAATCCCAGCACTTTGTGGGGCTAAGGAGGGTGGATCACAAGGTCAGGAGTTCGAGACCAACCTGGACAACATGGAGAAACCCCATCTTTACTAAAAAAGTACAAAAAGTAGTCGGGCATGGTGGTGTGCGCCTGTAATCCCAGCTACTCAGGAGGCTGAGGCGGGAGAACTGTTTGAACGTCCGGGAGGCGAAGGCGACAGAGCAAGACTCTGTCTATAACACAAACTAACTAACTAAAAAATGACTTCCCCTTTGCTCTCTAGGACAAGAAGTCTCTGCTACTACGACGCTCTCTGGTCCTCAAACTCCATCATAAATTGGATCTGTTCAAAGCATGCTCCCTCCCAAGAGAATGGTGCGTAAGATGAACCCAAACAGATATCTGACATAATGTGCTAGGTTATTATTATTGTTATTTTGACCTAACAACCACTGTCCATCCAACTCTTCACCTATGGAGAAGCTTCTCTCACACTCCACACTCCTGAATTATCAATGCCTCTTTTGTATTTTCCACCATCCTCTTCCTTTCAGCCTATCATCTTTTACATATTAAAACTTTCACAGCCAACCCTGTGCCTAGATACCCCTGTATCTTCTCTTCAATTTCCCTGCCATTTGGGTTTCACCTTCTTGTCTTAATATACAGCATCAGTTGTATCCCTCAACCACCAGAGACAAGAATCTGTTTTATTCTTCAAAACAAATTATCATTCCTTACTTTGTAATCATTTACTCATTTTTAGTGTCTCAAGCCATCAATCAGGCAAATACTTTTTGATACCCTCAAATTGCCCAAGATCATCTCTATGGCCTTGTTCTTCATTGTGTCACTTATTTTAAAAATTCTTAGTGGCCAGACACACTGCCTCACGCCTGTAATCCCAGCACTTTGGGAGGCCGAGGTGAGCGGATCACAAGGTCAGGAGATGGAGACTATCCTGGCTCACATGGTGAAACCCCAACTCTATTAAAAATACAAAAAATTAGCCAGGCATGGTGGCACGCACCTGTAATCCCAGCTACTCAGGAAGCTGAGGCAGGAGAATTGCTTGAACCCGGGAGGCAGATGTTGCAGTGAGCCGAGATAGCATCACTGCACTCCAACCTGGGACAGAGTGAGACTCTGTCTTAAAAAAAAAAAAAAAAAATCTTAGCATGATTTCGGGAGGATAAGAGCAAAATGACAGAATACAAGTAGTGAGAATGGGAGGAAACATCTGATAGGTCTGCCATCAATGGAAACTTAAGCTCACCTGTTAGATGAGTGTGGCCCTACAGCTCACATTGCCCTTTTAACTAACTTCCTCATTCAGGAATTGAGGGATGCTCCAATGCTGCTCCCTCAATCCAGGAACAGGGAAGCAGACCCTGCCAGTAGTAGTCCAGTGGACAGGGAAAATCCTAAGCAGATTTTGGAATTCTACATAAGGTACAAATGCCCCAAGTTTGCACAAGCCAGATATTTCAGCTTAATGCACCGCTTTACTAATACCTTAGGTGTATCTGGATGCGCTCTTAACTGTATATTGTTTTTAAATAAGTTTTATTGAGATTTCATATACCATAAAGTCTGCCCCTCTCAAATGTATAATTCATTGATTTTAATGTGTCTCCAAAACTATGCATCTATCACCATTAGCTAATCACAGAAAATTTTCATCATCCCAAAGGAAACTCTATACCCATTACCATCACACCCTATTCTCCCCTCCCACCAGCCTCCAGCACATATTAACACTCATCTATTTCTTGTCTCCAAATTTGCTTATTCCAGAATTTTCAAATAAACGTGTGGCCTTTTGTGTCTGACTTCTTTCACCTACCATGCGTTTTCAAGGTTCATCCATGCATTTATCTGAGCTTAGTGGTTTAATGGCTGAATAATATCCCATTGTATGGATATACCACATCTTCTTTATCCATTCATGTCCTAACACCCCTGTCAAAAACACAACTGACTGTAAAGGTAAGGGTCTATTTCTGGACTCTCAATTCAATTCCATTGATCTCTATGGCTGTCCACACAGTAGTACCACACTGTCTTGATAACTGTAGATTTGTAGCAAAGCTTTGAAATTGAGAAGTGTGAGTCTTCCAGCTTTGTTCTTTTTCAAGGTTGTTTTGGTTATTCTGGGTCCCTTACATTTCCATGTGATTTTTAAAATAAACTTGTTAATTTCTGAGAAAAAAAAAAAAGCCAGCTGGGATTTTGTAGGTATTGCACTCCATCTGCAGCTCAATTTGGGGAGTATTAGCCATATTAACAATGTAAGTCTTCTAATCCGTGAACATGGAATGTCCTTTCTTTTGTTTTTTAGGTCTTCTTTACTTTCCTTCAAGAATGTTTTATAGTTTGTGTACAAATCATAAAATTATTAAACTTATTCCCAAGTATTTTATTCTTTTTGATACTACTGTATCATGGAATTGTTTTATTAATTTCATTTCTGGATGCTTCAATGTTCTTGTATGTACAAGCTTGTAAACTCAATTATTAGTTCAAGATTTGTGTGGGGGTGTGTGTGTGTGTGTGTGTGTGCCTTAGGATTTTCTATATACAAGATCATGTCAACTGTAACTACTGATAGTTTTCTAGTTATAGTTCTATTCCAATCTCCATTACAATCTCAATGCTTTTATTTATATTACTATTTTATTTTTACTAATAGTCCTAGATAGAATCTCCAGTACAATGCTACATAGAAGTGGTGAGAATGACTATCCTGTCTCACTCATAATCTTAGGAGAAAGCATGCAATTTCTCACCATGAAGTATGATGTTAACTGTGAGTTTTTCATAGACAGTCTTTATCAAATTGTAGAATTTTCCTTCTATTACTAGTTGATAGTTTTCATCAAGAAAAAGTACTGAATATCATCAAATGATTTTCCTGCATTTACTGAGATGATCATGTGGTTTTTGTCTTTTATTCTATTAACATGACAGATTACATTGAGTGGTTTTGGTATGGTGAACCAAGTTTTTGTTCCTGGGATAAATTCCACTTTGTCATGGTGTACAATCCTTTTTTTATGACAGTATACAAGTAGTGAGAATGGGAGGAAAGCTAGCATTGCACTGAGGATTTTGGCCTCTGTATTTATAAGGGATATTGTTCCATAGTTTTCTTGTGATGTCTTTAGTTTGGTATCAGGTTAATTATAAAATTTTGAAAGAGTTTATAATAATACTCGGTAGAATTCACCCAGTGAATTGACCCAGTAAACCATGTGACCCAGTATTTTTTGGTGGAAGGTTTCCTGATTGCTATTTCAATCTCTTTACCTGTTATTGGCCTATTCAGATTTTCAAATTCTTTAGTCAGTTATGGCCATTTGCATCTACATGAATTTGTATAAATTCCATTTAGGTTATCTAATTTGTTGGCATACAACTTGATATGGTTTGGCTCTGTGTCCCCACCCAAATCTCACCTTGAATTGTAATCCCCACATGTCAAGGGCAGGATAAGGTGGAGATAACTGAATCATGAGGGAAGTTTCTCCCATACTGTTCTCATGGTAGTGAATAAGTCTCATGAGATCTGATGGTTTTATAAATGGGAGTTCCCCGGCACAACTCCTATTCTTGCCTGCTGCCATGTAAGACATGACTTTGCACCTCATTCGCCTTCTGCCATGATTGCGAGGCCTCCCCAGCCATGTGGAACTGTAAGTTAATTAAACCTCTTTCCTTTATAAATTACTCAGTCCCAGGTATGTCTTTATTAGCAGCATGAGAACAAATACACAACTATTCACAGTATATCTTCTTTTTCCCTTTACATCTTCCCTCTTCTGGGACTCCCATTATGGGTATGGTTGATGATGTTACACAGGTCTCTAAGGCTTTGTTCATTTTTCTATTCTTTTATTTTTGCTGTTCAGACTGAACTATCTCAAATGACCTGTCTTCCAGTTCACTGTTTCTTCTGCCAGTTCATACCTGCTAAGCCCCTCCAGTGAATTCTTCATTTCAGTTACTAGAGTTTATGACTCCAGAATTTCTACTGGTTCTTTTTTTATAATCTCTACTTCTTTATTCCCATTCTCTGTTTGGTCACCCAATGTTTTTTTTAAGAGGCAGAGTCTTGCTCTGTCACCCAGACTGGAGTACAGTGGCCTGATCATGACCATGGCTCACTGCAGCCTCAAACTCCTGGGCTCAAGCAATCCTCCTGGCTTCAACCTCACAAGCATATTTTCATGTGATTCTTTAGACATGCTTTCCTATAGTTATTTGAACATGACTTTCATAGTGACTTAAGTTTTAAGTATGCCCAACATCTGCGCTTCATCAAGGACAGTTTCTATCCCAGAAACTAGGCAGAAACCGAGGTGTGTGTGTGTGTGTGTGTGTTTTTTTTTAACCTGTATATGGGACATATCTTCCTATTTCTTGAGATACCTTCTAATTTTTGTCAAAGACTAGAAATTTTACGTAATACAATGTATCAATTCTAAAAATCAAATTCTTCCCGCATCCCAGGGTTTGTTTTGTTGCTGTCTGAATAGTGATTTTCAGGAACTAATTTTATAAAGTCTGTTTGTTTTGTTTTTTGCTTGCCATGTATGGTCACTGAAGACTCTTAGTTTAGTGGTTTGCTAGTAACTGGACAGAGATTTCCTTACATGCCTTGAACTAATAAATTTTCCAGCCTTTACTAAGGGTGGGTGGGTGGGTAGGTGAGAGGGTGTGTGGGTGTGGGTATTGGGGCATGCCTTCAACACTCTGCTGAATGGTTTATAATTCTACCTTAGTCTTCCTTGAGGCTTGCATAAAGCCTCAAGATCAGCCACAGCAGAGAACGTAGAGCCTTCTCAGAATGCTCAGAGCCTTCTAGATTCCCAGGAATATGTTGGAGCTTTTTGAAATCCTCAAGGAACATTTCATTCTCCATTTTAAAAAAACTGTTTGAGCCTGGGTAACATAGGGAGACTCCATCTCTACAAAAAAAATTAAAAGATTAGCTGGGCATGGTGGCACATATCTGTGTTCCCACCTACTTGGGAAGCTGAGGTGGGAGGATCAATCACTTAAACTCAGGAGGTTGAGGCTGCAGTGAGTCACAATTACACCACTGCACTCCAAGCTAGGTGACAGAGAGAGACCCTGTCTCAAAAAACAAAAAAATTTTTTTTTTAATTAAAAATAAAAATTTTTTTGGTCAGCCACTTGGCCTCAATTAGCAACACCACCTCAGACAGCTGTGATTAAACAACTACCACTGATTGTTTTCAACAAATGCTCAGTGGGCAGAGCTGTTTGCACAATGTGAGCTGACCTGTGTTGGGTGAAACAAAGACAAAGCCCTCAGAAAGGCCCTTTCAAGCAAACTGCCAAATGGTCGAATTGTGACATTTCTTTGAGGATGGTCCTTGAAGAGTTCCAGTTCTGTTCTGTCCCTTCCAGTGGTTTCACAGACTTCTGAGTTTCACAGCTGCCATGGCTGCGAGGCTGCTGGTTTTCAAGGCCACCAAGGAGGTGGTCGGGGCGGGGAATGGGATTGCAGCAGGTTAAAACACAAGGTTCACTGTTCCTACTGAGATCCCAGTGTTTTCTTGAACAATCATTCCTTAGATTGCTAGAAATGTTTAATTTCCATGGTTCTGAAAAACTTGAAATTAATAGGTTTTGCCAGTGTTCTCACTGCTTTTATGAAGTAGATTTTCAGATGTCCTTAATCCACTATCCAGAATTCCAAGGCCCTAATCTGTACTTGGGGGTGAAATTTCAGTGGGATATTTACAATTATTTTAAACTCAGTATCAGTGTCACTCAGTTACAGCATTAACACTTCCCATTCGTGTGCTGAGAGACTGCTGCTTTTTTAACAACAGAAGCAGTCCACAAAAGATCTAGAAAATTCACAATCACTGCCCTCTATCCAGCCAAACTTTCTTCCAGGGGAATCCCTAGGACTGCTTCCTAAAACTGAGCTGACAAAATAATTAGAATCTGGAATAGTTTCCCCCATTACTAAATTTCTACTGGCTTCAACATCTGAAAGTTGGTTCCTGGTGAGATAACCTCAATTTCAGTTCTAACACTGGTGGAGCTCAGCTACTTGCAGAGTTGTGAAAATCAAGCTTTATCAACTGCACTCACACACTGTTGACACTTGGTGAGGAAGGGCATGAGGAGCTGGTTGTCCCTTCTGATAAACTATTCAAGAGAAGAGAGTATAACAGGGAACCACAGGGGAACATATATTTTCTTTCCTTTTTTTTTTTTTTTTTTTTTTGGAGACAGATTCTTGCTCTATCACACAGGCTGGAGCACAGGGGTACAATCTTGGCTCACTGCAACCTCCACCTTCCAGGTTCAAGCGATTCTTGTGCCTCAGCTCTGAAGTAGCTGGGACTACAGGTGCACATCATCACACCCAGCTAATTTTTATATTTTTAGTAGAGACGGGGTTTTGCCATGTTGGCCAGGCTGATCTTGAACTCCTGACCTCAAATGATCTGCCTGCCTCAGCCTCCCAAAGTGCTGGGATTACAGGCGTAAGCCACTGTGTCTGGCCAGGAACCCTTCTTTCCAAAAGGAGCATGAAGGACCTGGAGGGTCCACTTTGCCCCATTAACAGAGTATTCCCACTGACTCAGGGTCAAGGCTGAGCCATGGCCACCCACTGACATCTCTCAAGCCTCTCCTACAAGCCTCTCCTATGTCTCCTGCAGAGCAATTTTGAATCAATGGAAAATAACCAACCCAAGACAGTAGAGAAATGCTCACTTTTTTCTCTGAGTGGTACAAAATCATATTCTTTCCTTCCTCATCTAGCTCTCTCACTTTGCAAGTAAATCATTTTTCCATCTGCTGAGACTAAAAGCAAATCATGATTAAGAACAGAGATGTTTCTGTCCTTAATGTTTAAGAATTCTAGGAGTTCGGCTGTGAGCGGTGGCTCATGCCTGTAATCCCAGCACTTTGGGAGGCCGAGGCAGGTGGATCACAGGGTCAGGAGATCAAGACCATCCTGGCTAACATGGTGAAACCCCGTCTCTACTAAAAACACAAAAAATTAGTCAGGCGTGGTGGCAGGCGCCTGTAGTCTCAGCTGCTTGGGAGGCTGAGGCAGGAGAATGGGGTGAACCCGGGAGGCAGAGTTTGCAATGAGCCAAGATCATGCCACTGCACTCCAGCCTGGGCAACAGAGCGAGACTCCGTCTCAAAAAAAAAAAAAAAAAAAGAATTATAGGAGTTCAAGATCAGTCTGGACAGCATAGCAATACCTCATCTTTAAGAAAAAAAAAATTCACTGGGTGTAGTGGCACATGTCTGTAGTCCCAGCTACTCAGGAGGCTGAGGAAGGAGGATTGCTTGAGCCTAGGAGGTTGAGGCTGCAATGAGCTATGATCACACAGCTGCACTCCAGCCTGGGTGACAGAGGGAGACCTTATCTCAAAAGCAAACAAAAAAATCTGTACCCCTACTCCCAAACAGTGCAATCCCATTTTACCTTCTGGAAGCCCCAGCCCTTCAAAGTCCAATTCCCAACCTCGACACAGATACACCTGCATTCCCCGCTGCCACCAGCAGCTGTCATCTCAGGTCCTGGCATTCCTGGGCCAACTAAGACCTGCCAGCTTCCCAGATCACCTCATCTCACCCACATCTGCACAACACTGTACAACATTCCTTTCTCCAGCTCCCACTCCTCAAGTGTTCCACTGGGACACAAATCATACATTACAAAGAACAACATGTGTGCAGCTACAGGAGCACTAAAAGTGTGGCAAAGTCCCCATTAAACTACTCCTCTTCCTAGCTCACACTTCCATTTCTCAGTTTTGAGACCCAATTCCGTGGGAACTGCAGATGTACCAGGTAACCCAAGTGTGTCCTCGCAGGTCCCCCACACTACCTCCTCAGAGCAGCTCTCTCCACCCCAACCCAGCCCCAACCATTGCTTTAAGCAGAAAATGTCAAATTAGCTCATTCCCTGATAACCCCTTAAACGAAAATAGCAAAAGGATATCAGATAGCTGAGTGGCTGGACCAGGACTCTAAATCATTTCTTTTGCTTTTCATTCTTCAAAGCCTGAGGTCACTATGGTACTAGATATATGTATGTACATTGACAAAATTAAATTCAAACACTTGTAAGAATGGTATTTGAATTTGGACTTTTATCCAGTCTTGTTTAAACTAGGACTGCATTCTGCTTAACTGATCAAAATCATAAACCAGTACTCCAATTCTCCAGTTTGCTCCTGTGGAGCTAAGTTTTGTTATACTTCTCTTTCTTCTGCTGTTGATCTTTCTCAGCAAAAATCAAAACTCATTAAAGTCAACTTTGAGAGTTCAGGGCTGGAAACATTTAAATTGATAAGCTAATCTTAAAAAATTATTTTTAAAATGACAAATTCTGAATTACAATACGTGTGTATGAGGGTTATATGGTTTAGATTTGTGTCCCAACCCAAATCTCATGTGGAATTGCAATTCCCAGTGTTGGAGGAGGGGCCTGGTAGAAGGAGATGAGATGATGGGAGTGGATTATGCCCCTCAGTGTTGCTCTCGTGATAGTGAGTCTGTGCTTGGTTGTTTAAAAATATGTGGCACCCCACCCCTCTTCCTCCCGATTCTTCCATGTAAGACATGCTTGCTTCCTCTTCACCTTCCCTTATGACTGTAAGTTTCCTGAGGCCTCCCCAGAAGCAGAAGCCTGTACAACCTGCAGAACCGTGAGCCAATTAAACCTCTTTTCTTTATAAATTACGCAGTCTCATGTATGTCGTTATAGGAGTGTAAAAACGGACTTGGCCGGGCGCGACGGCTCATGCTTGTAATCCTAGCAGTTTGGGAGGCCAAGGTGAGTGGAACACGAGGTCAGGCGTTCAAGACCAGCCTGGCCAACATGGTTGAAACCCCATCTCTACTAAAAATACAAAAGTTAGCCTGGCATGGTGGCAGTAAGCTGAGATCATGCCACTGCACTTCAGCCTGGGCGAAAGAGAGAGACTCCGTTAAAAAAAAAAAAAAAAAAGACTAATACAGAGTGGATCTAAATTTACAAATTTCACAAAAATAAACCCAATTCCCAAACAAGCCTCAGCATTCAATGAGATCACTCTCACTCAGCCAGTTATTTAATTTCCTTGTGCCTAGAAATGTGTCCAAAGTTAAACTCAGAACCACCTAACTTCTACGCAAATGGACGCTTCCAAAAACGGTTTACCCAAAACACGTCATGAGATGTAACAGGAAATGGATATGCAACTTAAGTGACTACTAGGGGAGAAAAATGTGCATACATTTCTACTGTACAAAAATCCAGCAGCAATTTCTGCTATTTTATTTAATCTACCAAGTTTCCTTCCTGATGCTAACTCTATGAGATATGAATATTAAAGAGTATGACTGATTATTTCTGAATATTCTTTAAACACTAGGCATTTCATATGCCATTACATATACCTTGGGACTCTAAACACTTATTTAAGCAGTGAGCTATCATTCAGTACCCTCCTCAACCTTCCCTACTGGAGTAGTTGCCTTTGAAGCCGCATTTCCAGTACACCCAGCACTCTGTGTGGTGGCAAACATGTTATTTTCCCAGGGAATAAACTTAACTTCTAGAAAAGGTTCAAAGCCAACCATAGTGACTAAGGTAAGTGTTCAACTTCGTTAAGGCCATTTGAATGAGGTGTTATCGTAAGGTAATGAGACTAGTATGGCCAGTAACCTGGCTAACACGGCAGCTTTGACAGAGTAAGGATGACCAAGAATCCTTACTGACCCACAGGCACCTGATTAAGAGTAAATGCAGTCTACCAAGAGGCCACCTTGAATGGCAATGCTCATCTGCCTGGGCACCAACCAGCGTATTTCTTAAAACAATAAATAGGTCTTTCCTTATTTTACTGTCATCGCTGGCTAAGAAAAGCAAACAGAAAAAGAAATTTTTAAAGGCAAGAATACCAAAGCTAGACAGGAGAGTAATGTAACCATAAGCATGGCAGCTGAGACACCAGCAGTATAGTGCGCAATGCACAAAGAACTGAGCTCCACCTCGCCAGGCACTCTAGAGCCAATAATAATTGATTTTTGTTTGCCTTTAAAAAATACAACAAAAGCAATTGCCACTTGGAAGCTCAGCAAGGTCATCTGATGGTGACAATGAAAAAAATGTTGCTAAAGATTGGAAAGAGCAAGGATTAAATAAATTGTGTTAATTTACCAGAGCAATTTTCAGTACCAAACTGTCTTTGAAAGTAAAGACAAGGTCTGTGCATGATTAAAAAGCAAGAAATGCACAAGATGTTTTAGATCTAATGAACAATCTCAATATAGATAAGGTATTGGGGTCAGGTGATAGTTACTTATATTCTGAAGAATCAGAGCTATATATTGATAGCACCTGTGAGCAAAATACGTGTGCCATCTCAAGAGGCTCCACTACAGCAGGAAGGTTTCCCCACCTGGATATCACTTCCATTTTTTAAGAAACGGGATCAAGCTATGTTGCCCGGGCTGGTCTCAAACTCCTGGCCTCAAGCAATCCTTTCACCTCCCAAAGTGCTGAGATGAGAGGGATGAGTCATCATGCCTGGCCAGACTATGACTTCTTTGAGAGCTAAGACCACTCCTGGCACAGGAAGCTTTAGGCAGTTACGATCTTAATACACTAACGGGCATATTTTAGATTATCTACATGACCACTTTATGTAAATGAGTACTTCCCCATGATTTCTGGGGCTTCGATCAGCCCTTGTATTCAGGATCAAGATGACAACAGTAGTTCTGCTGTGTCTCCAGCTAACATAACTGTAGGTCAAAGATGTGTTCATGCTCTAGTACATAGTACAAAAGAAGTTTGAATAAAGGAAACAAAGGAAAACGGTGTTATGTTACCACCAACTGGCGCATAATTGGTTAGGAAAGGAAAACTTACCCTAGCAGCCACGACTTCCTGAGCACAGATGATAGATAGAGTTTTAATAAAATAGCATCACCTGTCACATTAAAATCATGCTATTAATTTGAATGGTATTCATTTGAGAATTAGATTTGTAACAAATTTGCATGTTTGTTAAGGTGTTATAGTGATGGCTATGGTGATATACCAGCTATAAACATCCTTGTTCTTTTTATGTTTGGATGTATTTTAAGAAACATTGGGCCAGGCGCGGTGGCTCACGCCTGTAATCCCAGCACTTTGGGAGGCCGAGATAGGCGGATCACGAGGTCAGGAGATCAAGACCATCCTGGATAACACGGTGAAACCCCGCCTCTACTAAAAATATAAAAAATTAGCCGGGCGTGGTGGCGGGCGCCTGTAGTCCCAGCTACTCGGGAGGCTGAGGCAGGAGAATGGCGTGAACCCGGAAGGCGGAGCTTGCAGTGAGCCGAGATTGCGCCACTGCACTCCAGCCTGGGCGACAGAACGAGACTCCGTCTCAAAAAAAAAAAAAAAAAAGAAACATTACAGTAAAAATAAGGCAATATGGCTTCTCATTGATGTTTTTTCTCTAAAGGGGGTCTACCTTACTGAAGCTTAAAAATACTGCACTACGGCTGGGCACAGTGGCTCACGCCTGTAATCCCAGCACTATGGGAGGCCGAGGCGGGTGGATCACAAGGTCAAGAGTTTGAGACAAGCCTGGCCAACATGGTGAAACCCTGTCTCTACAAAAAATACAAAAATTAGCCGGGCGTGGTGGCGAGTGCCTGTAGTCCCAGCTACTCGGGAGGCTGAGGCAGGAGAATCACTTGAACCCGGGAGGTGGAGGTTGCAGTGAGCCAAGATATCGCACCACTGCACTCCAGCCTGGATGACAGAGCGAGAATCTGTCTCAAAAAAAAAAAAAAAAAAGCTGTACTATCTCATGACTAATTGTTCTTCCCAAGAAAAGCAATATTAGAATAACGTGCTCCTTGAAGAGAAATTTTGGCAAAGAAAAAAACATAAGCACAATTAGTTAAGCATTAACAGTAATAGTATAATAGACAAAACATGTATTTTTATGTTTACTCGTCAATATTGGGCTGAGTTTAGAAGGTATCTTTTAACTTACTGACCCTGGCCAGGTGTGGTAGCTCATGACAATAAATCCAGCAATTTGGGAAGCTGAGGCAGGATGACTGCCTGAGCCCAGGAGTTCGAGACCAGCCTGGGCAACACAGCACGAACTTGTCTCTACAAAAAATAAAAATAAAAATAAAAAATTAGCCAGGCATGGTGGCGAGTGCCTGTAGTCCCAGCTGCTTGGGAGGCTGTGGTAGGAGGATCGCTTGGACTTGGGAGGTCAAGGCCGCAGTGAACCGTGATAACGCCACTGCACTCCAGCCTGGGCAACAGAGTGAGATACTGTCTCAAAAAAAAAAAAAAAAGAATAAATACATAAAATTATCAACCCTTCGATTTCTTTCTTTTTTTTTTTGAGATGGAGTTTCGCTCTGTCGCCCAGGCTGGAGTGCAGTGGCACAATCTCGGCTAACTGCAAGCTCCGCCTCCCGGGTTCATGCCATTTTCCTGCCTCAGCCTCCCGAGTAGCTGGGACTACAGGCGCCCATCACAAGGCCCGGCTAATTTTTTATATTTTTAGCAGAGACAGGGTTTCACTGTGTTAGCCAAGATGGTCTCAATCTCCTGACCTCGTGATCTGCCTGCCTCGGCCTCTCAAAGTGCTGGGATTATAGGCGTGAGCCACTGTCCCTGGCCCAACCCTTCAATTTCTTTGTCAAAATTTTCTATTGGTACTTTCATGCTCCACACATGCGAATATGAACATGGGATCTGAAAAGCAGCAGCCGCGCTTTAGTGCCATGCTGTGGTCCCATCTAGGCCGGCTACCAACTACATTTAGATGACAGCAACAAACAGCTAAGTTTCAAGCTCTCCTTTTCTCCATTTTTCACCTGATTTTGTATTAATCTGTGCCATAATTAAAACATAAACTCAGTATTTATTTCTCACAACATAAAACTTGAGGCCCTGTTTGCTCACCAAACTCCATGATCAGATTCCACCCCGAAATGCCCCTCTAAGCATCTATTTTCTAGCAGACTGGAAGGTGCAGCAAACAAGTTCCCCTCAAAGCACCACCACCTGAGCCGGCACCTTTCAGGACAACAGACTCCACAGGTGAAGTACAGAGACCTCACACTCACCAGATGGTCCCAACAGCCCAAGTGCACCCACGTACTGGGTGATCAAGCAAAAAATAAGACCTGGGACCGACACAAAGACTTCTTTTTACAAAGAGAAATCACAACTGCAAAACAACTATCTCAATCTCAACAAAGCAGCCTTCTTTGGAACACCATCCAAAGACTATCTTAAAATACACATATAACTTTGAAAATACCAATAATGAGATACTATGAAGAGTTCAACTGGGAGAACTCTGTCCCTAGAGCTCTAATATCATGGATGGCCAAGGGAGGCTGCTACATACATGCAGAATCTTCCCAGAACTGGACAATAACCAGTACAAGTGGAGAGTAGCCGAAAGAATCAGAAACCTTCCTATTTAGAGCTATATATCATTCTAGCCCTCTAATCATTCTCAACTAAAACTAATTCTCAGAAGGGCTCCTTACCTCTAGCAAATCAAAATATTTTTAATAGTTCAGCTACCTCTAAATCCACAGTGGTCCTACATGATCTTCCAAATTCCCTTTTGCCTCTTATCCCTTCCCAAAGGGATAGTAATTAATTTGAGAAGCTTGCCATAGTTCATATGCACAGGGAGTAAACTTTTTAAGTTATAAGTTTTACATTTTACCTTAATTATAACAGTATATTTTAAAGCAAAAGATGGTAAATGTTCCCATATTTATAACTGCAAGGGAAAGTCAATGTCTAAAGGAGATTTCTTTGAACTACCTGCTGCAAGTCCTTCAGGATTGAAAAAAATCGATCCTATGCACAGCTGACTATAAATAACCACCTTCCTTCCTGCCTCCTCTAGTCTGGAGCCACCATGACAGTAAGAAAAAAAAAAACAACCCACAGTCCAATGTGCATCTTCCTTGGCATCACTGTGAGACATGAAGCAGCAGGGTAAGCAGAAGGAGTAGATTCTGACATCTGGAAGACTTGCGTTCAAATTCTGGCTCTAACACTTACTAGCTGCAGAGCTTTGGCCAAGTGACCCATCCTGTCTATGCCTCAGTTTTTTATCTGAAAAACAGGAAAAATCATATTTATAATCTAACATGACTGGCTCATGGATCCAATTAGATAACCACGTAAAACTGATACTACACTACAGCAGGGTTTCTCAACCTCGGCAGCATTTGGGGCGAGATGATCGTTGTGGGAGCTGTACTGTGCCGTGTAAGATGTTCTGCTGCATCTCTGGCCTCCACCTTCTAGATGTCAGAGGCATCTCCTAAGTTGTGACAATCAAAAATGTCTCCAGGCGGCCGGGCACAGTGGCTCACACCTGTAATCCCAGCACTTTGGGAGGCCAAGACCGGTGCATCACTTGAGGTCAGGAGTTTGAGACCAGCCTGACCAACATGGTGAAACCCCATTTCTACTAAAAAATACAACAATTAGCTGGGTGTGGTGGCAGGCACCTGTAACCCCAGCTACTCGTGAAGCTGAGGCAGGAGAATCGCTTGAACCCAGGAGGTGGAGGTTGTAGTGAGCTGAGATCACGCCATTGCACTCCAGCCTGCGCAACAAGAGCAAACCTCCGTCTCAAAAAAAAGTCTCCAGGCATTGCCAAATGTCCCCAAGGGGAGAAGGAAGGGTGCAAGACAGGCCCCAGTTTAGAGCCACTGTACTAAGTATTTAATAGAGATAGGCTTCTTCCCCTCCTCCCATCTACCTAGTCCTCTGAAGAAACCTAGGGATTATTCTAGACACCTCCCTTTTTTTGTACCTAATCAATCAGTGACCAAATCCAATGGAATCTGCCTCCTAAATACCTCCTGCCTTATCCCCTGGCTCATTTTCACCGTCATCACCATTTCTGCCTGGACAGCTCTGCAACTGCCTAGGGTTGTCCAACTCAAATCCAATCTCCCCAAAGCTGCATGGTGAGCTTTAGAAAAGCCCAGATTGCCGGGCCCAACGACTTGAACCTGTAATCCCAGCAACTCAGAAGGCTGAGATGGGAGGATTACCTGAGGCCAGGGGTTCGAGACCAGTCTGGGCACATACTTACTAATAAGAAAAGCCCAGATCTCAACAGATTTCTCAAGGTGCCTCAAACAATATAGTCCCAGCTCCTTGATGAGGTCCACAAAGCTGTTCACATCCAGCCACTTCTTCCTTTGGCTTTTACGGTCTGGCCACTCAGGCCTCAGCTGTGCCTTCCCCACCCCAACCCCACCCCCAACCAACCCCTGCTTGAAGCACTCCCGGACACACCACAGCGTGATGGTTCCACTCAGGGTGTCTACAACCGGACTGCTTGTTCAAGTCCTGGCTCAGCCACTTACTAAGTAGTTCTGTGACCCTGGGCAAGTTATTCAACCTCCTTGAACCTCAGTTTCCCCACCTATAAAATGACAGCACCTACCTCAAAGGGCTATTGTGAGGATTTATGTTATTTTTCTAAATGTTTATTTTAATTGATGAAAATTGTATCTGTTTATCATGTACATGTTATTTCGAAATACGTACACACTGCGGAATGGTTAATTCGAGCTAGTTAACCTATGCATTACCCCACATACTTACCAAGTTTGCATACGAAGAACATTTAAAATCTACTGTCTTGGCAATTTTGAAGAATACATTGTTACTAACCAGAGTCACCATGTCCCACAAGAGGTGAGTTTGTTTCTGTAGCACATTTACGTCAACACCTAGCCAAGTGACAACTTCATGGACAGGATGAGGTGGGTTGGCAGATTCCAAACTTCCTAACACTGCTGTCACTCCAGGGGAGGAGTGACATCTCAGTTTTCTAGGTCTGTTGTGGTTTAACACCTGGGCAAGGAGGACACTGCCCTTCTTAGCCAGGCAGCATGGATCCTGGAGTCACACAAGAAACATTGGTTTCAAGCTGATGCTCTGGTATTGACAGTGGCAGTTTCAACACCTTCTTTGCCCTTTTAAGAGCCTCTGGGGGGAAAATATGGTATAAAGCAATCAAACATGGGTCTGCGACCTTCTTCTGTGGAACACATTTGCCTTTCTTGGGGCCTAGAGAGGAGAGGTCTTTTCACTTAGAATTTGAGGAAAGAGAATAAAGAGTAAAATTCTCAGTAATGACACAGACTAGAAAATAGGAGGGGGGGCTGAGCACGGTGGCTCACACGTGTCATCCCTGAACTTTAGGAAACCAAGGTGGGAGAAACCGCTGAGCCCAGGAGTTAAAGGCCAGCCTGGCCAACATACTGAGATCCCATCTCTTAAGGAAAAGAAAGAAAGAAAAAGAAAATAGGAGGAGTAATCTATATTGCATAGACAAATTAGAACTCAAAAAGACATTTAAAAAGATGTTTTTGCTTTGACCAACTGACCTCATGATTATCTAACCTGAGATCATCACTTGAATGGAGTAAACGGTCAAGGGGTCTGATTCGGTGCTTGGGACTGGAGATAAATCACTGGGATGTGGCTATGGCTCTGAAGAGGTGCCTAATCTATATGAGACAGACACATAAACAAACAATCCTTCATTGCTGTCAGTGAAGTATTCAGTAGAAGTAACTATGCAGAAAGGTGCTATCGAGTCTGGGATGTGAAGAGGGATAGTTGGAGACGGAGTGCCCAGCTTTGAACAGTGACCTCTGAGCTGACTCTTAAATAAAAATAATAAAACACACTAACAGCTGTGATTCTGGATGCCCAGGCTTCATTGGTCCCTGACCCCTGTCCAGGCCTGTCTCTCCAGTGTGACAAGTACTCCAGTGCTACCCCAAATTCCTTCAGTTAATTCCTTCTCTGTTGAATTCATCAGATTCAACTGCTGTTGCCTGCAATCAAAACCCTATCAAAGATTTTGTATCAAAGAGAAGATGCGCTACAAGAAACTGGAATGGCTGGGAATGGGGAGGTACTGGTTCACGAGTAAGGCATTTCCAGTTTTGCAAGATGAAAGAGTTCCATGGCTAGACAGGGGTGATGGCTGCCCAACAGTGTGCATGCATGTAATGCCACCAAACCATACACTTAAATGTGGCTAAGAGAGTCCATTTTGTCATGTGTATTTTACCACCTTTTTGAGATGGAGTCTCGCTCTGTCGCCAGGCTAGAGTGCAGTGGCGCCATCTTGGCTCACTGCAATCTCCGCCTCTCAGGTTCAAGCAATTCTCCTGCCTCAGCCTCCCAAGTAGCTGGGATTACAGGTGCGTGCCACCACACCCAGCTAATTTTTGTATTTTTGGTAGAGACGGGGTTTCACCATATTGGCCAGGATGGTCTCTACCTCCTGACCTCGTGATCCACCTGCCTCAGCCTCCCAAAGTGTTGGGATTACAGGCGTGAGCCACCGTGGCCGGCCTTACCACCATTTTTTAAAAATTGCTTTAAGAAATTGGAATGGCTGAGTGAAGGGAAGTGGGTACTCAGAGTCCCACAATCCCAGTGTGGGGAAGTTGCTCATTCTTGATACACCAGAGAGCAAAAGCAGAGTGGGTTAAACTGCCCCTGTTGTCTGCTAGACCCAAAACTGTGTGCCTCTTCATTCTAGGCCATTTTTAAATTGCCTCAAGGCAGATGTGGTGGGGATAAGCAGGGCTGTGGGACTTACTGTTAAGACCCAGGAATTCCCAGAACCACAGACCTCATCTAGGTAAGATCACTGGCTGCCATTACCAGCCCATGGAATTGACTAGACACAAAACTCAGAGCCTGAGTTTTCCTGGGAGCAGTTTTGCCAAAGACATTCTCAGTAAGGCTGGAACAAGCCTGTGGCTATTCAACCCCAAGACAACCAATCCTGAAGCCCCAGACTAATGCCAAGCAGCACCCAAGAAAAGGAGCTTTGCCAGTGCCTACCCCATCCAGGTGCAGCTGCAGAGGACAATGACCAAGGGAGATTCTCACCCTGGACGGACTTCAGCAGAGGCAAGCTGCCAGAACGGCTGACCAAAGCAAACGCTCCCAGCTGTTCCTGTTCAGCCAGCTACCCCACTGTGAGTGTCTTATTTTCCCCTTCTCCAAATAGAAGGTTCATTGTAGTCATCCTGTTCTTTCTTGCCCATTGCAGGTTCAATGTTTTGAGAGACATAGCCTATTTAGTCATAAATCACCAGATAATTAAAAAAAAAAAAAAAAAACCTCCTTTCAGGTGTAATATTACCCAGAAATCCTTGCAATACTTAGCTGCATATTCGGGTCGCCTCCCTGGAGAAAGGGAGCATGTGCGTTTCACGAAGCCAGGGGCATTTCTGAAGGTGGATGGATTATCCAAGGTGTGGAATGCAGGGTCACCGTGCCTGACTTTATCCCTGGCTCAAAAGGTAAGAAAAAAAGGTAATTCTGTCTCCTCCTTGCCACGGTGACTGGTTGCAGGATGAACAGATCTCAGCCTCTGTGGGCCCTGAGACACAACAGAAGATTTAAGGCACAGGAGGCCGTTCTCTTTCCTTTACAAGTACACAGTTATAAACAAACAAACAAACAAACAAAAAAAAAAAAAGAGGGCATAGCTCTGGCTGGGCATGGTGGCTCACACCTGTAATCCCAGCACTTTGGGAGGCCGAGGCAGGTGGATCACTTGAGGTCAGGAGCTCAAGACCAGCCTGGCCAACATGATGAAACCCCATCTCCATTAAAAATACAAAAATTAGCTGGGTGTGGTGGTACATGCCTGTAGTCCCAGCTACTCGGGAGGATGGGGCAGGAGAATCGCTTAAACCCAGGAGGCGGAGGTTGCAGTGAACCGAGATGGTGTCACTGCACTCTTGCTTGGGCTACAGAGCGAGACTGTCTTGAAAAAAAGTAAAAAAATAAAAAAAGGCATAGCTCTGTCAGTGGCAGCCAGCCTAGGACCAAGAAGCCCTGGAAAGAGCCAGGCTGTAGAAGAGAAAGCAGAAAAAACAATGAACCTGGTTCCTGAAGACATCCCTGAGCTGGCCCATTTCCTTACTGTCTAGGTGAACATTTCCTAACTGAGACATCATAGCTGAACAACACAATTAGTTCCCATGACAACTATCAATTATCTTTCACAATTTATGGGCCACCATAAAACACGAATTGAGACAGACCAACCCAAGCCTCACAATTCTAAGATGCCATCAACTGTCAGCTGTCACTTTTTGGGGGTGAGAGGAGTGGAGGAGGATGGTGTGAGTACAAGAAACCTACCAACACTTTAAACACATATCGACTGCAACATGAATTCAGAATTATTAAAAGGCTGGGGGAAGAGGGACAAGGACAAGTCTCTGATTAAAAGTAACATGATGTTTGTCAACTCCTCCCTTCTGTTTGGGAAGAGATATACTTTAGGTCACACCCAACAGTGGCTGGATATTACAAGTCAGTTGAAAGAAACACTGAAGAGCTGACCGCTCACAGGTGAGTATAGCTATGCATAGCTATCACTTTGACATCTAAACCTATTCAACACCTTATACGGTAATGAAAAGGTCTCTAACTCAAAACCTAAGAAAACAATAATAAGGAGAAACGGATGTAAGTCTGATCACAGGAGACACTTTCCACAGCACACACAAAAAATTTCAGAGAACCCAAACCACTACTAGCAATGTAAATTACTTTCACGCAACTGGAGTGCACAGAAGGATGGAAATTCAAACTTTAAGTGTCCACAGTGGAGAGAAATGAAACATCTATTTTGCAAACTGCAAGTGGGGAAAAAGAAATACAATTTACCAGTCATTTTTTCCTTAAAATAATCCTTGCTCTATCTCTCCAACTCCCAATGTAGTGGTGAGCTCCTAACATGAAAATGACCTTGTAGTCCTTAGATACAAAACACAAGGCAGACCCTAAATAAGTGTTCCACTGAACAAACACTTTATCAGTATTTGTGCTGAACAAGTACTATAACTTTCACTTGAAGCTTGAAGTACATGCCTTTCAGGGATTTTTAAACTCACTTTTAAACTTACTTTTATATTAAGAAAAAAAGGTTTATTGTAGAAATATAGAAAATACATGTAAGCAAAACACAAGACAATAAAAAATTACCTATAATCCCCTTTGCTCAAAGATAACCTCCACTAACATGCTGGAATATATCCCTAGTTAGTTTTTCTTTTTTCTTGTTTTATAGAGACAGAGTCTCACTATGTTGCCCAGGCTGGTCTTGAACTCCTGGGTTCAAGTGATCCTCCCACCTCTATCTCCCAAAGTGGTTCAGATGACAGGCATGAGCCACTGTGCCTAGCCCCTAGTCATTTTCTCTACATATAAACACTTTTACCCACAATAGGATTCTACTGGATCCACTGTCTTATAACCTACTTTTTCTATTTAATATTATACTGGTGACATCTTCGTGGTATTAAATATTCTTCAACACTGCCCCACCCCACCCATCACTCCCACAGCTGCAGTATACTCTTCTGTACCTCACTTCTCAAAAGGAGGAAAAGCTCTTACTCCTGGCTTAAAGTGTTCTCTTTAATAATAATACCAATAATATTCACTGAAAATTAAGGTATCAATTCCAAAGGCACGGCACATGCCAATTTCTCAAGAATCAGCATAAGCATACTCTAGAATTCAACGTCAACATGGGAAGTTCAGCTCCCTGTAGATGTAGTTCAATCCAAGAGCCACATTCATTTATCTTCTGGTGTTAACAAGTGAGGAGGAAATAGTCTGAAGCTTAAAAACCAAGTTACTGACAATAATTACGGCTGCATCCAATTGTCACACACAATGCATGAAGCACAAAAGGAATGAGAGCAAGGAGGATAATACAAAGTGAAATGATTCAGTCTTGCTTTTTCTTTTTCTTTTGAAATGAGGTCTCATTCTGTTGCCCAGACTGGAGTGCGGTGGTGCAATCATTACTCAGCGCATTCCTGAACCCCGGTGCTCAAATGATCTTTCCACCTGGGCCTCTCAAGTAGCTGGGACCACAGGCATGGGGTCTCACCATGTTGTACAGGCTTTGCTTTTCCTTTAAACCTTGCACTCCTTCCTCTACCCAAAACAAACTGGGCAAGATGAAGTCAGCATGATGAGGACACCCAAAGACAACTCACTTAATAACTGAGAAGGAAAAATAGAGACTAGCAAAGAAAGCAGAAGATTCTCTACAAAGTCCCATTCTTCAGGTTCTCAGGGTAGTTAGGAGATTCGTAAGTAAGTTTGTGGAGCCTGTCACCCTGTGGGACACAAACACATTTTTTCCCCATTACTAAATAGTACTGAGTGCTTACTAAGCAAAGTAATTCTCTAAATAGATTAGAGTTACTTGCATTTTCTGAAAAACCAAAGTAACTTCCAGCATTAAGAAAAAAAGAACTTACACATGTAAATAAAACCCATTCAACACAAACATCTTCAATTAAACAAGAAAAATTAATAGAAAGGGTCTTCATCTCCTACATTACCTCTGACCCAAAGTCTGCCCTCACCGGCCTCCTCACATTAGTGACATCCAACACTCACTTGCCAAAACATAAAACTAAAACTTAACATCACATAGGTCAGGTAAAAGAAATGATTGGCTTTGCATTTTCCAACATTCATTCATAACAGATGTTCAACGGGGGCAACTCAGTGCAACCTCCAGTCAGCTAGGGAAGTGTTGGCCATGGTTCCCAAGTGCACTTCTCACTATTACAACAATCTCAGCATTTACCCACAATGGGAATTCCAGCTTTACAACACACTTTTAAATATACATTATAAGACATGATCCAAAATTGCACCCAAGGAGACCAAGAGCTAAGCCTTGAGTCAGGTTGGAAACTGGAAATTAATTAGAATGTAAAAATTGTTGGCCGGGTATGGTGGCTCATGCCTGTAATCCCAGCACTTTGGGAGGCCGAGGCAGGTGGATCACGAGGTCAGGAGTTCGAGACCATCCTGCCTAACATGGTGAAACCCCGTCTCTACTAAAAATACAAAAAAATTAGCCGGGCGTGGTGGTGGGCACCTGTAGTCCCAGCTACTTGGGAGGCTGAGGCAGGCAAATGGCGTGAACCCGGGAGGCAGAGCTTGCAGTGAGCCGAGATCGCACCACTGCACTCCAGCCTGGGCGACAGAGTGAGACTCCATCTGGAAAGAAAAAAAAAAAAAATTGTTAACACAGGCAAGACCAGGGGCTGGAGATGCAAATCAGGCCCTTGTCACTGCACCTCTGGATCCCCTCAAAACAGGGAACACGGTCTCTGCCTGGTAGACAGGAGATGGAAACATGCCGGAGCCACTCAAGCAATCCATCTACATGTCACTTCAGTGTGTCTGGGAAACCATTGGTCCACTGCAGCCCAAACAAACAAAGAGGACAGTTCCCTTGGTTTGTTCATCCTCTTCATGGGACCACCATCCTTACAAGCCCTTCCAAGTTCCACCTTCACAGAACAGATTTCACATCACAGCTTTTTTTTGAAACAAAGTCTTACTCTGTCACCCAGGGTGGAGTGCAGAGGTGCAATCTCGGCTCACCACAACCTCCATCTCCCAGGTTCAAGCGATTCTCCTGCTTCAGCCTCCCAAGTAGCTGGGATTACAGGGGCACGCCATGACGCCC